>NC_068371.1:31550596-31862680 GCF_023724105.1 Carassius gibelio
ATATAATTCCTAATATTATTTCAGATCATAAAATGATTACAATAGATTGTGTATTGTCAAAGCAATGTAAAGTAGGTTCATATTGGCATTTTAACAAAAAGCTGTTACAAGATGCTGTTTTTTGTGCAAATTTTAATTTATTTTGGCAAATATGGCAGATGCGTAAAAATGATTTTAGAGATATAATACAATGGTGGGAAGTAGGGAAAACCCAAATTAAACAATATACTTGTTATTCCTCAAAAAGAATGAGAAATATGATTAAGGAAATTGAAAATGAGATTTTTGAAATTGAAAATAGAATGTTGGAAAGATATGAAAATCAATTACAAAATGTTATTAATGAAAAAAAGCTACAGTTAGAAATTTTACTGCAAGAAAAAGTAAAAGGAGCTCTTGTCAGAGCTCGTTTTTCTCATATTAGGGATATTGATGGACCAACATCCTTCTTTTTCAACTTAGAACGAAAAGTGTGTCAAGAGAAACAAATGTTGTGTTTAAGGGATGAAAGAGGTGATTTATTTTATGGCCCATCTGAAATGAGTAAATGTGTTGTTGATTTTTATTCTAGGTTGTATGATATAGATATAACAGATTTAGATTGTAAAACTGAACTTTTAGATTCAATTTCAAAACTTAAATCAGAGCATAAAGAAGACTTGAATTCTATTTTAAGTTTTCAGGAAGTAACTAAAGCTGTGCAAGAATTATCAACCGGAAAATCCCCTGGATTAGATGGGCTTCCCTCTGATTTTTTTAATTCCTTTTGGGAAATTATTGGAAGAGACTATTATGATGTGATTTTATATTCAATACAAACAGGATGTTTACCTATTAGTTGCAGAAGAGCAATTCTTTCTCTGCTACCAAAAAAAAGGTGATCTAACTTTACTTAAAAATTGGAGGCCTGTAGCTTTATTAACTACAGATTATAAGATTTCCTCTAAGTGTATTTCCAATAGACTGAATGAACATATGGGAGAATTCATTCACAAGGATCAGTCTTATTGTATAAAAAACAGGTACATTAGAGATAATTTGTTCCTTATAAGAGATGTCATTGACTATTCAATGGTAAATAATATTGATCTAGGGATATTATCCCTAGATCAAGAAAAGGCTTTCGACAGAGTAGATCATTCTTATCTGTTTGATGTTTTAAATGCATATGGCTTTGGAGATGTTTTTATTTCATGGATTAGATTACTATATGAAAAAGCAGAATGTATGATAAAAGTGCCTGGAGGTTTAAGTGCACCCATTAAAGTCAGAAGGGGGATAAGGCAGGGTTGCCCTCTTTCGGGTCAACTCTATAGTTTGGTTATTGAACCTTTATGGTGTAAATTAAGAACGTCATTAAAAGGTTTACATATTGAAGGATCCTTTAATAAACCTATTAAACTTTCTGCTTATGCTGATGACCTCACTGTGATAATTAAGGATAAAGAAGATGTACAGAGAGTATTGAATTGTATCCAGTGTTATGAAAAGCCATCTTTAGCTAAAATAAATTGGGGGAAATGTGAAGCTTTATGGTGTGGAACTACAAGCTCAGTACCAAAGTTGCCTGGAAACGTTGGATGGAGTAGAGATGGTATTAAATTTTTAGGAGTCTTTTTAGGTTCTGATTTATATAAAGGGAAGAATTGGGATGGATTGATGGAGAAGATGTGTGTACGCTTGTCCAATTGGAAATGGCTTCTCCCTCGATTATCATATAGAGGAAGAGTTTTGATAATAAATAACCTTATTGCATCTTCAATGTGGCATAAAATGGCTGTTTTGGATCCTCCTCCTAATCTTGTAAAGGATATCCAAAGACAGTTGGTTAATTTTTTTTGGTCAGGACAGCACTGGCTGAAAGCAGCTGTCCTGTATTTACCAATATGTGAAGGAGGACAAGGACTTATTGACATTGAATGCAGAGTTGCTGCTTTTAGATTACAGGCTGCTCAAAGGCTCTTGTATAAAAGGCACGTCAGCTGGACAGATGTAGCCTGTGGCTTGTTGAGAAAAGGAGGACGTTTGGGCCTTGATCGACATCTGTTTTTAATGGATCTTGATGGAGTGGAAGTAACCGGTCTAACACATTTCTATAAAACAATGCTTAGAGTTTTGGAAGGGTCTGTCAAAGGTTTCTGGGGAAAAGAAGAACCCATAATGTACAATCATGTGTTATCTGTAAAAATTTTGAACTCTGTTTCAATGAGAAATGCACTTGTAAGAGCAGGTTTTACCAAGGTGTCCTCTTTTCTGAATGAGAAAGGGTGGTTATCCCCAGAAGATATTGCCACAAAGATTGGTGTTAAATCCTTACGTTTTTCTGAAAGACTTTTAAATGAAATTGTGGAAGCTGTGCCTTCTGAATTTAAATGTGCTCTCGATAAGGAACTATTAGAACAAAATGAGGATAATAATGTGAAAGAGTTCCCGGAATTGGAAGTAAAAGTTTCTGTGGACTCATGGCAGGAGGAAGAGGGAAAGTTACTCACTTGTAACACTCCAGAACTTAAATATTTTCATGAGGTGGGCAAGAAATCTATGTACTATGTTTGTGTAAAAGTAATGCACTTTCAAGAATTGAAACAAGTATGTGAGTCCAAATGGCAAGAAATATTTGGTATAGATCTTTCACCTAAAAGAAGCTGGAGAACTTTGTATAAGGTTCCCATAGATAAGAGAACTGGAGATTTACAGTGGAGGATCATACATGGAATAGTAGCCACAAATAAACATAAAGCTCATTTGGACTCCAGTGTTATTGAAACTTGCCCATTTTGTTCTGAAACTGAAACTTTGTCTCATCTATTTTTAAAATGTGATAGACTAGGGTCACTTTTTCAAGTGTTGAAAGAATGGTGTGATATGTTGGGTCATGCTTTTAGTGAAGAAGGTTTTATTTTTGGTCCTAAGTATCGGTATAAAACAAGGAATGTTGATGTATTTCTGAATTATTTGTATGGACAAGCTAAATTAAGCATATGGTTGACAAGAAAAGCTAAAATTATGGCAAAAGGTTCCACAAATATTGTTTTAAGATACAAAGGTTTGATCTCTGCCCGTTTAATGGTTGAATTTGCATATTATAAACATATTGGAAAATTGACTACTTTTGAAGAAGTTTGGTGTTTAAATGGAATTTTATGTATGATAAGTGATGGTTGTTTGGAAATGAAGGTGTAAGCTTTTGTAATTTTTGATAGTCTTGTGGATTTAATTGTGTAATTGTGTAATGAAAATTTGTTTATTGTTATTAAAGGGTTTTTGAAAGGTCAAAGGTCTCTCTCTCTCTCTCTCTCTCTCTCTCTCTCTCTCTCTCAGAGGAACAGGAAGTGGGCGTCTCTCTGTCAGAGATCGAGAGCTGCAGAAGAACTGAATCTACTAACAGCAGAGAAGATGACTGAAGAAGAGAGAAGAATGAAGATCATCTGGACTTTCACTCTGCTGATGATCCCTGGTAAGAGTCTGAACTCACAGTAAATCACTAAAACAGACTTTAACTTCAGCTCATGTTGAGGTGGATTTGAACACTTTTGAACACTTTTCTCTGTTCAGTCTCATGAATACACTGTTGTTGTACTGAGATGCTGTTTTTTGTAGATGTCCTGAGCTCCATCCGTGTGAGAGGATATTCAGGAGGAGGAGTCAGCATCACATGCAGATATGATAGAGAATATACAGACAATGCAAAGTATTTTTGTAGAGAAGAGTGGATCAAATGCTCTGACCTCATCAAGACCGATGAGAAAAACAAATGGGTTGATTCTGGAAGATTCTCTCTGTTTGACGACACAACATCAGCAGTTTTCACTGTGACCTTCAGAGATCTGAGTGAACAGGATTCTGGGACGTACTGGTGTGGAGTTGATATCTCTGGAAAAATAGATTCCTACATTAAAGTGAATCTGATCGTTGAATCAGGTGAGGAACTGAGACTCTCAAACTCATGATGATCATCAACATCACACACTCAACACTGACTGTAATGTTATCATCTAAAAACTCCAGAAAATCATTAACCAGGACAAATATAATGTATCATAATGTGTCAGGCTTAAACTCATCAAATTAGTAAACATATATGAATGAATGAAGAGACAGAGACTGTGTGTGTGTGTGTGTGTGGGGGGGGGGGGGGGTGGGGGGGGTTGGTACGGATGATTTTCTCACCCGTATTAATCATAATATAATTAAAAAGAAAAACTAGCTTCCTTTCAGCAGATCACCGTGTGTCGTATCATGTTGCTTGACTGTGCAAAGAAAGTGATTGTGATGTTGTTAAGAGAACCGATTCTGATCATACAGGTTTACCAGCAGGTAAACAAATAAGTAAAAAAATAGGAAGTTTCCTTACAGAGGTTCATGATTCTGTAGTCAATGCAGGTTAACGTGCAGTTTTTACATCAGTGTTGCTGTTGAGAAACTGGACACAGAGTAAAGTAGAGGAAAGTGTTTATGTGTTTTATTCTTCTTCATTCTTTAAATCTCCAGTGCTGCAGATCTGGACTCAATGCAGCAGCATTATTTGATCATTTGGACACAGTATTACTGTAGTTTTTGACTAGTGTAAGTGTTCATCTGGATGCAGTATTAGAGCAGTTGTTGTGCTGCAGTCTTGTTCTATAATTAAAGAAGCTGCAGTTAAAGATGCTCGTCCTGCTATTAAATCTATTTTTAACTGAGAAACCACAGACTTCAGTTACAGGAAGTCAAACAAGCAGCTCACGTTTTGTTTTTTAATTATCAGCAAACATGAATTCTGGGTAGTGAGTATGACATCACTAACACTTATATTCACCACGAGACACGTGGTCAAGTTCTGTGTGTGAAAAAAATTAATTGTTTTATATACAGATGTTTCAGAGACAACTTCACCACCATTATCTTCATCATCATCATCATCATCGTCACCACCATCATCTTCATCATCATCGCCTTCTTCATCGCCTTCTTCATCATCTACTTCTGTTTTCAAACCCTCTGCATCAGTGTCTTCTGACATGTTCAAAGGTGCTTGTATAATAAAATATAAACATATGATTTGATATTAAGCTCAAAGCAGAGTATGTGAGCGGAGTGGAGTGACAACAACATCCCCTTCATGTCCTGAGCATTTAATAATCACTCCACGCTCACTGAAACACCGCTCCGCAGCTAAAATATTGCAATATGTTTGAAATGTTCTGTTCATAACATATATATATTAAAAAAAAAAAAAAAAAACTTTTTTTATGAAATAAATAATATATTTTTCATACCACATGGCAAACTAATTACATGGTTGTCCACAATAAAAGGTAGCCTATAATTCAAATTTTTCTGATGAAAATAACAGTATATTTTCATCAGTTATTTTATCTACAGATAAATGCATGTCTTACAGATTTCTGCTCATTCATAATCAGATACAGATGAAGAAGCACTGTAAGATTAGATTTGTTAGAATGCATTATTGTGAAAGTGATTGTGTGTGAATGTGCTGTATCACCTGATCTGAGTGATCCACCTGTATCAAGCTATAGATAAATATGTTTAATTATAAATTCTTGCTAAATGTGCAGTTATATTACGGCTGTTGGCATGGATTGTACCCGTGATGGAGCAGTGGTGGAGCGCTCTTGGTTGAAGTGAAAACCACGACACTCCGACTTTAAAGGGGGGGGGGGGGGGTGAAATGCTATTTCATGCATACTGAGTTTTTTACACTGTTAAAGAGTTGGATTCCCATGCTAAACATGGACAAAGTTTCAAACATTAAGTTGTACGTTTGAAGGAGTATTTCTGTTCCAAAAATACTCCTTCCGGTTTGTCACAAGTTTCGGAAAGTTTTTTCCGAGTATGGCTCTGTGTGACATTAGATGGAGCGGAATTTCTGTCACAAAAGAAGTGTGTTTTTGGTTGCCAGGGCAAGACAACCCTGCACAGATTACCAAACGAGAAACAGCATTAAGGGACCAGTGGATGGAGTTTATTTTTACAGAGCATCAATGGAGTTGTGCAAGTATTTGTGTTTGTTCCCTGCATTTGGAAGACATAAAGTGGAACTTAGTCATTTTCCAAAACCGCTAAGCAAATATATACAGTTTCAGTACATACCACATAGAGACGTCGTTGCTGATGCTGCTCTTGTTAAATTTCAGCCTCTGGATCTGATTCTGGATCATAAACATACGCTGAATCTGACTGTTAGCCATGGTTTGTTTTGGATGATGGTTTTTTCCTCACGGTAATGTCACAGTTTCCAGACGCTCTCAACGCAAAAGCCTACTGGCGCTCGTGATTCTTTAGCTCCACCCACACGTCACACCTCCAGCGGCTTGTGTTTTTCCGGGAAAAATCGGTACAGACTATCTTTCTCTTATGAATATAATAAAACTAAAGACTTTTTGGAGTTATGAAGGGTGCAGCACTACTCTATAGGTACTCAAGATTAACAGGATATTGAGTGAAAACGAGCATTTCACCCCCCCCCCCCTTTAAAAAAAAATCTGCTCCTCGCTTCAATCAAAATCACACTGCTCCACTCACACTTTGGCTCACTGTAATCAGATTCACTCATTATTTATTATTTCATTTTCTGTTTACAGGCTCTTATCTGATCATCTCTCTGGTTCTGGTTCTGGTTCTGGTTCTTCTGGTTCTGATCATCATTGGTCTCTTATTACTGTTTCTCTATAAGAATCATAAGTCTCGAGGTAAAACTCCTTTAGATACAGAATCTCTCATTCATATCGAGCTTAAAATGAAGATTTGTTTTTCTCTTTGATTCTATCGCTACCTATTGGCTACAGCTACAAAATACAGATGATGTGTGACAACTGACACAGTGTTGAAATATGATATAATGCCATTTATTTAAGTCTAATTTTTGGCAGGCGGTGATTCGTCATCTCAGACTGGAGCAGGAAAACATAAAGCAGTCAGTCCAGTTACTGTATAAAATAAGATGTTTATTTTATAATGAAAATAAATTCTAATCATGAAGATCTGTAGAGCTGTAACTGATTTCTCTGTCTCTCCTCAGGTTTCTCACACTGGATGTGATTATGAGGAGATTAAAGACACTCACAGACAATTACCCACAAACCCCTCTGATTCATCTAACACTGTTTATGCCACTGTTCAATTACCCACAAACCCCTCTGATTCATCTAACACTGTTTATGCCACTTCTCAATTACCCACAAACCCCTCTGATTCATCTAACAATGTTTATGCCACTGTTCAATTACCCACAAACCCCTCTGATTCATCTAACACTGTTTATGCCACTGCTCAATTACCCACAAACCCCTCTGATTCATCTAACACTGTTTATGCCACTGCTCACTTACCCACAAACCCCTCTGATTCACACTGCTCAATTACCCACAAACCCCTCTGATTCATCTAACACTGTTTATGCCACTGCTCAATTACCCACAAACCCCTCTGATTCATCTAACACGGTTTATGCCACTGCTCACTTACCCACAAACCCCTCTGATTCACACTTCTCAATTACCCACAAACCCCTCTGATTCATCTAACACTGTTTATGCCACTGCTCACTTACCCACAAACCCCTCTGATTCACACTTCTCAATTACCCACAAACCCCTCTGATTCATCTAACACTGTATATGCCACTGCTCAATTACCCACAAACCCCTCTGATTCACACTTCTCAATTACCCACAAACCCCTCTGATTCATCTAACGCTGTTTATGCCACTGCTCAATTACCCACAAACCCCTCTGATTCATCTAACACTGTTTATGCCACTGCTCACTTACCCACAAACCCCTCTGATTCACACTGCTCAATTACCCACAAACCCCTCTGATTCATCTAACACTGTTTATGCCACTGTTCAATTACCCACAAACCCCTCTGATTCATCTAACACGGTTTATGCCACTGCTCACTTACCCACAAACCCCTATGATTCACACTTCTCAATTACCCACAAACCCCTCTGATTCATCTAACACTGTTTATGCCACTGCTCACTTACCCACAAACCCCTCTGATTCATCTAACAATGTTTATGCCACTGTTCAATTACCCACAAACCCCTCTGATTCATCTAACACTGTTTATGCCACTGCTCACTTACCCACAAACCCCTCTGATTCATCTAACAATGTTTATGCCACTGTTCAATTACCCACAAACCCCTCTGATTCATCTAACAATGTTTATGCCACTGTTCAATTACCCACAAACCCCTCTGATTCATCTAACACTGTTTATGCCACTGCTCACTTACCCACAAACCCCTCTGATTCACACTTCTCAATTACCCACAAACCCCTCTGATTCATCTAACACTGTTTATGCCACTGCTCACTTACCCACAAACCCCTCTGATTCACACTTCTCAATTACCCACAAACCCCTCTGATTCATCTAACACTGTATATGCCACTGCTCAATTACCCACAAACCCCTCTGATTCATCTAACAATGTTTATGCCACTGTTCAATTACCCACAAACCCCTCTGATTCACACTGCTCAATTACCCACAAACCCCTCTGATTCATCTAACACTGTTTTTGCCACTGCTCAATTACCCACAAACCCCTCTGATTCATCTAACACTGTTTATGCCACTGTTCAATTACCCACAAACCCCTCTGATTCATCTAACACGGTTTATGCCACTGCTCACTTACCCACAAACCTCTCTGATTCACACTTCTCAATTACCCACAAACCCCTCTGATTCATCTAACACTGTATATGCCACTGCTCAGTTACCCACAAACCTCTCTGATTCACACTTCTCAATTACCCACAAACCCCTCTGATTCATCTAACACTGTTTATGCCACAGCTCAATTACCCACAAACCTCTCTGATTCATCAGTGTACTCTACAGTTCAGGAAGCCACTGGTGACTCTCAGATCTTCATCACATCTGCTGAGGATCTGAATTATACCGTGGTGAATTTCCAGAAGAAAGCAGACTGTCCTGACAGAGTCAGATTGGGGGATAATCAGGATTACAGTGAATACACTGCTGTCAATCCTCTCACTGTCTGAAGATCCACAGCAGACAATCTCAATGAGATGAAGACTTTGATTCTGGGTTTAAGCCTCTATGTTTGGTATCTGTGTTATTTACGTGGCTCTCTTCTGCTCTGTATTTAGGACTTGTAAGTGTCCTAGTGTTTATTTTTTCTGAAAATGACACTGAAATAAATGATCAGAAACCCTGGAGTTTTCGGTCAGATTTTGATGTGAATAAGTAATAAATATTTCAGAACAAAAGTGTCAAATTAAATCAGAATATGCTGTGGTCTTCAGGTAAACCTGGTCAATACTGGTTGTTGTAAACATTTTATTAAGACTCAGTGTTTCAAAAAAAAAAAAAAAAAATTAAACATGCAGCAACTACTGTTTTATTATTTTTTCTTGGTGCTTATTTTAAATGCTTGATAAAAGTAAATGTAATAAACTCAGACAAAGTTGTGATATTTTATGCAAATGTGATATGAATGTGTCACGTTACACTCTGGAAGGAGTGAAGAGACGCAGGAGAAGAACTGAATCTCAAGAAGACTGAAGAAGAGAGAAGAATGAAGATCATCTGGACTTTCACTCTGCTGATGAATGAAGTTCACCTGTGCATTCTCATAAACATATATCAGTATTGTATTAAAGGCTTCCATTTATGCTCTTTTACAAGGTCTTGATGTGTTGTGATTGGTTAGCTGGGCCGGTCTGTGTTGTGATTGGTTAACTGGGCCGGTGTGTGCTGTGATTGGTTAACTTTGCCGATCTGTGTTGTGATTGGTTAACTGGGCCAGTCTGTGTTGTGATTGGTTAACTGGGCCGGTGTGTGTTGTGATTGGCTAACTGGGCTAGTGTGTGTTGTGATTGGTTAACTGGGCCGGTGTGTGTTGTGATTGGTTAGCTGGGCCGGTGTGTGTTGTGATTGGTTAGCTGGGCCGGTGTGTGTTGTCACTGGTTAGCTGGGCCGGTGTGTGTTGTGATTGGTTAGCTCTGCCAGTGTGTGTTGTGATAGGTTAACTGGGCCAGTCTGTGTTGTGATTGGTTAGCTCTGCCAGTGTGTGTTGTGATAGGTTAACTGGGCCGGTGTGTGTTGTGATTGGTTAGCTGGGCCAGTGTGTGTTGTGATTGGTTAGCTCTGCCAGTGTGTGTTGTGATAGGTTAACTGGGCCGGTGTGTGTTGTGATTGGTTAGCTGGGCCAGTGTGTGTTGTGATTGGTTAGCTCTGCCAGTGTGTGTTGTGATAGGTTAGCTGTGCCGGTCTGTGTTGTTATTGGTTAGCTGGGCTTGTTTGTACTGTGATTGGCAGCACTCAGTGCCTGGTCACAAATGTCATGCCTCTTACCATAGCCACCTGCTGTGAGCTTCACTGTAAATATTGCTTCAAAATCAAATCAGTTGTAGTTTTTGAAAAGTGATATTTGTTAAATAAAATATCTCTTTTGAAGTGGACTTTGAGCTTGTAATTTTGCAGATCTTTTTATGCCCAAACAGCAACATTACAAACTAACTAAATTTATTCTATATTTTTGTAGAGGAAAGTGGTCAGACTGCACAGACCGAATCAGGACCGATATTAAAAACAATCGGTTTGATTCTGGAAGATTCTCTCTGTTTGATGACACAACAGCAGCAGTTTTCACTGTGACCTTCAGAGATCTGAGTGAACTGGATTCTGACACGTACTATTGTGCAGATGACATACAGTATATGCAAAAAGATTTCTACACTGAAGTGAGTAAATGAGACTCAAACTCATGATGATCATCAACATCACACACACAACACTGACTGTAATTACTGCGGTTCACACATGTAACCTATAACATATAATAAATAACTTCTAAATAAACTAAATAATATCTCATGTAATAATGACACTCAAAAGTGTTTAACAGATGAAAAAATCAAGAATGTGACAGGATATTCAGGAGGAAACATCTTTATAAACTACAAATATAAGATAAGTCGGGCAGTTTTGTATTTAAAATTCTTTGAGTGTAAACTGAGAGATATGTCACTTTGCTCACAGCTAGTTGGTCCAGCTTGTGATCTCCGACCCAGAATAAAACCTGCTCCTGAGGTAGCCTTGTAACGTTACCATCATGTCAAAACCCCGTTCAAAACCAACCCATCTGATTGAGCCTGAAAACCAAAAGTGAACTTACCTGGGTAAAAACGGAAACTGGCTTTGTGCTACAGGCCATGTGTGAATTATGTTAGTTGTATGTGTTATATGTCGTACTAAATCTTGCATGTTTATCATTTTCATTATGTTTTGTTGTTTTAATTTATTGAATTTATTTTAATTTTGAAGCTGCGTTTTAAGTTTACTGAGGTCCTCCAGACTGTTCACATGTAAATTATACTAGTGGAAGATATCAATAATGTAATAAAATTGATTCTGTGTCCTGTAGCTGAAGTGGTAGAGCCAAGCGCAAGGTTCGAATCCAAGGGAACACATGTTAGGAGAAAGTTGTTAGCCTGAATGCAATGTAAATCGCTTTGGATAAAAGTGCCTGCTAGACGCATAAATGTAAATGTGTCCTTGTATACATGATAACATGAAACCTGAATGAGCTGACAGTGTAACTCCAGCAGGTGTCGCTGTTTCAGTGTGATTAATGTGATATTCAGTCAGTGCTGATGGTGGGAGGAGCCAGTAAAGCTGCTCATTACTGATAAAGAGCTGAATAAAGAGGAAGTAACTAAAGCAGACAGATGTAGAGACAGAGAGATTCACACAGAGATCATTCAGCAGAAAGAAGACTGAACTCAACTCACAATGAAGATCCTCCTCATCTTCCTCACTTTCTACCTGATCTCAGGTCAGAGCTTTTCTCTTTCATCACTGCAGTAATGATGCTGTTTTCTGTTCATCATCTTTCTGATCACAGTATCAATCTGATTGACAGCTGCAGTGAGATGCTTAAGTGTCACGGGATATTCTGGAGGAAGTGTTCTGGTGGATTCTGGGAAACTTTGGTTCAGTGACTCTGCTAAATATATGATTAAACATGATCCATGGAGAACCATAATAAATTACAAGAAACACAGTAAATGGATGAGTGAAGGAAGATTCATTCTTTTTTGCAGCAAATATGGAAAGCTTGTGATATTCATTAGAGAACTGAACACACAGGATGCTGGGAAATATAGAATTAGGGTTCTTGACAAGTGGTATATAGATATAACTTTGAATGTGAAAAAAGGTAAGCAATTCAAGTGTGTAATCAAACTACCTTTTTTAAAGGTACATCATTGTAAAGTATATTTCTTATTTATTTGGATGACAGGTTCATGCTGTGTGGTGTCGAAGAAAGTAGTGGTAAAGAGTGGAGAAACTGCCACCTTCAGCTGTGAATATTCACAGAATCATATTAATGATGCAAAAGTCATATTCAAAGAACGACAAAACTCCATTGACCCATGGAATGAAGAAGAAAGACTCAGTATTTCTGATGACAAACATAAAAACATCTTCAGTGTGAGGATCAATGCTGTGACACCAGATGACGGAGGAGTTTATTTATGTGGAGTTTGGATCAACAGAGACTCGTACTCCATTAGTACCGCTGTTCACCTGCACATCATGAGTGAGTAGAACAAACTCTGTCATCTAGCATGAGTTAATAGATAAGTGTTTGCTGCTTCAGTTATTGTTAGATTTTGTATTTGATGAAGAAAATGATTCTGTCAGATATTTGTGATTGACAGCTAAAGTGGGCGTGTCTAGAGTGAAGGGCTCCTCAGGAGGACGTTTGATGATCAAGTGTGAACATCCTCAATACAAAACCAACCCAAAATACATCTGTAAAGAACCAGACGGATGTTCAGAGAGGAAGAATCCAGGAGTTCAGGGTGAATGGATGGAGAATGGAGATGTTTCTTTATATGACGACACCAGAGCAGGAGTCTTGATGGTGTTTTTTAGAGAGCTGAAAGCTGCAGATGAAGGAACATACAGGTGTGGAGTGAAAGTATCTGACTATACTGATAGCTTCACTGAGATACAGCTGAGCGTCAGACACGGTGAGGAACCTCAGATACTTTATCTTATATATTTAAAAAAATGTGTTCTGATTTTTGTGTGATTTCTTTTGGTTTATAGATGAAACATATCCAAAGCGTGTGACTGAATCTGTTCATATTGGTAAAGAAGTTAACTTCACCTGTCAGATCCTGGAGGAGCATAAAGTTCATTTCTGCAAAGAGGATGATAATCACACTTATAATCACATCTGCCAAAGCATCGTCTCATCTAAAGTGACAGAAATGAGTGTTTCATCAGAGAGAAATGAAGAGAGAGTTGTTACAGTGAGCATCAGTAATGTGAGTGTGAGAGATGCTGGAGTTTACTGGTGTGGAGCAGAAACCAGAGACACAGATCTGACTTTCATCTCCCTGAACACTCAAATTCAGCTCAACCTCATCAGTGAGTCCTTTCACATGATTTCACTGCAGTAAACACAGTACATTCACAATCATTTGTGTCAAATGTCTGTGTTTGATTGTTTTTAGTGCCTCCAGTAGTGAGACATGAAGGAGAATCAGCTGAGATCATCTGTCCTTATGATTCAATCTATAAATCAAAGCCAAAGTCTCTCTGTAAGGGGAAGTGCTCCACTAGAGACAGAAATCCTCTCAGTGAGACTGTGAGAGAAGAGAAAGAGACCAAGACTGGCAGATTGACTCTGAATGATGACGTCACTGCATGTGTCTTCACTGGGACCATCACTGGACTGACAGCAGAGGATGCTGGGAAATACTGGTGTGCAGTGACATTAGAAACAGAGCTCAATTATCTTTACACTCATCTGATCGTCATCATGAACGAGGGTGAGGAAGGTTTCTGCATCTGAATATGTGAAACTACGGCTGTGAATTGATGTTCTTGTGTCTGTAAACATTTCCAGAGCTGAACTTGACTAAGTATGAAGGAGACGACGTGTCAATCCAGTGCAAACATCATGATGAAGATCAGAAACGCTTCTGCAAAGCACATGAAGCCTCCATGTGTGTGAAGGATGGAGTTTCATTGGAGACGATCAGAGATGATCGATTCTCTTTCAGTGATGAAGCATCTACTGGAGTCTTTACTGTGAACATCACTGATCTGAGAGAAGAGGATTCTGGGATATACTGGTGTGGAGCTCACGCCATCACTAAAGTCAGTCTCAAAGTTAAAATGGGTAAGCTCTTGATCTTTTTGAATATTGATACAATTCACTTCACAAATAAACTAGCTTTCTATGAATTTGTTCACCAGAAAACAACAGGTTTTGATCAAATTAAATAAGGATGTCTTGTTTACCTTCACATATATATTTTCTATAGTCCAAATATGTCATTTCATATGCTCCTTTTGTTATTTATAACATTCTCTAGTGTTGATATGTATCATTTGTTGATAATAAAGAAAAAATAACATATTTTGCATTGCACTGCACTGCTTATGATTTGTTGTTCTATATGAATGTCCAGTTTCTTGCACATGAGCACTGTGTTTTTATGATGTTGTTTTAAGTTTAAAAAGCATCTCAGGATATGTATGTAACCATGGTTCCTTCTCAGGGAACCAGGGTTAGTTACATATGTAACCTGAGACATTCCCTTTCGAATGGGAACTCACACTGCGTCAGGACACTATGGAGAAGAACATGGGTTTTTAAACCTGTCCTGGAGGACCACTAGCACTGCATTTATTGTAAGGGTGTTTCTCAATGTCAAGGAAGGATCCTCGAAAGCCAGTATTTCGAGGATGCTACGTCATCGACATCCGTCGAAGGATCGTTCCAATGTCGAGGATCCTCGGAATTTCAAACAAGGACTAAGTCCTTCGTTCGAAGAATATCCTATACACAGGAAAGGATGCATATGTGTATCCTTCGCGCTCTCAAATCACCCACAATCCTATGCGCGCAGCTTTGCTATCTAACGTTCAAAAAGTACAACAATTCAAAAATGTCGAACATTAACGTAGTCGGAGCATTAACGGTTTTTATTTACGTTACCAAACATTTGTTATAACTGTAGTAAATATAAGTAAAGTTTGACGTTTAAATGCCAGTACAAATTACTTCTGTTATTGTAAATTATACAAATACAAATGGTTAACTGAACCGGACCTGTCATTTAACAATTGGTTGTGTCAACGGCATTTCTTTTATAAATAACTAGTTAAGTTGTCCAAAGTAATTTAATGATACCATTCATTCAGCGTTATTCAAACGGACCTTTTCACTGACATAATGACGCAATTACGTGCACTTGCTAGCCTGTTCCATTTACGTGTTTTCCGAATGCTAAAGAGGAGTCTCACGTAGCCTCTGAAGGAAGTGACTTGGAAGGATCAGTCCTACCAAGGAAGTATCCTTGACATTGAGAAATGCCTTAAGTCTCCCTCATTTAGCACACCTGATTCAACTCATTAGCTCATTAGTACAGATCGCAAGACCTGGGGCAAGTTCAAGCTCAAACTGTTGTGCACCATTTTGCTATGGTTTCCGGTTTGAATGACATGTTTCCTGGAAATGGTGTACAATAGTGTGCTTTGTTTGTACGTTTATTTACATTAAAGGCAAACTAACTAAATTAATAAGAGCACAATTATACTGCAGATCTGGAACTTCTTTAAGTCTGTCTAAATATAATTAAGTAATTGCAATGTCTTTTTTGCCTTTCCTTAGAAAAAGGTGTGCTAAATAATGATGAACGTAACAGAAAAATACTATACATATTTATATACCCACATAGCAACATTGTGTCGGCCCAGATCCGGCACCCGTGGAAAGATGATCTGGCCCACATGCAGCGTGGAATGATGGCACTTGGGCGGACCGCTCCTGTTTGCCAGATTTGAGCCACAAGCAGGCCATAGCAATGCCACATGTCAGCCAAGAGTAAAGAAATTAACCAGAAATGGACCTTGTCTGAGCCACAAAATCTGTTTATATATTAAATATGAAGTAATTTCAGCCTTAATAAGCCTGTTAGCAAGCAGAATCACTGAAGGAAAGAAGAGAACAGAAAAAGAGAATAGCAGAAACACAAGAACTACAACTGACTTCAGCCACAACCTTAGATGAAATCAACTGTAGATAAAAGAAGACATTACATCTCTGGAGATCTCAGCAGAGGAGGATTAAACAACTCCACAAACAGCTTTACCAGCTTCACTTATTACTGCTTATTACATACAAGCACAAGACAAGGATTCAATGGACCCAGATGCCAGAATCAGATTCCCTCGCTCAAGCCTGTCATGAAACTGTTAGTGATGCAGTTCCCTACAGCCAAACCACAAGCTCCAAACCAATGGCAAGGAAAGTCCGGGCATTTATTCCTTTCTCCCTTCCTTACTGGGTTGAGTGCCAGTGTCCATCCCAACCACAGATCTCAGAGGTCTGGATACGTTAGCCAACCAAGACACAATACCCAGTACCTTTGAGGGAATGCCAGCACTGGTAAACAAAAAGTTCGATTGTCTGTCACTATCAGAGTTTAGTTTCAACCCTAATCAAACACACCTGAACAAGCTAATTAAGGTTTTCAAGATTACTAATGAGCTGTTCACATATTTCGTCTTTTGCGTTATTAAGCTAATTTGTTCCTGGCACCGCATCGAGATATTTTAACTGTTCAGAATGTCACAAGCGCACTGTGAGTCAAGTCACAAGAACCATCCAATCAGCTTCATCCTTCCCCTAACAAAATTGAAAGCTCAGCCAAGATAAAGGAACAGCTTATCATAGCTGGACAGGGATAGCCAGTTTTAAATAAATTTAGCAGCAGAGCTACTGCAGGAGATTTGTGCTGCAAATCATTTAATTTTGGATGAAACTTCTGCTCTTCATGCTTGGCAGTGACAGATGCTTTCTTAGTGCAAGCACCCCTATATGCATTTTTAAAACCACACCTATGCCTCTCAAAAATTCTCAACCGTCATCTCTAAAATGTGTGGTCTGGTGCAGCTCAGTTACTGCATCAGGCAAAAGAGCAGGTCTGCGTGGTAGTCCTGTAACACCGGCATGATGTGCAACACATCTCCAGCCTGACCTATAGCCATGCTTTGACATTTAAATTTTTAATGTAATACACAACAGTTTAGATGACAGTTTGAGTCTCCAACATCAATGATTCTCCTGCTGAAAAAAATAGGTAAATAGTTAAAAAATTAGATAAATCCTCTGGGTGTGTGTGTTCACTGCTGTGTGTGTGCACTTGGATGGGTTAAATGCAGATCACCAATTCCGAGTATAGGTAACCATACTGGGCAAATGTCACTTTTTTCAGTTAACACAGTTTTGTGTATTTATATAAATTGTAATATTGTCTGTCTCTCCATAATGTGTTTCCAGATTTCTTTTTGCTGAACATGATTTCTTTGTGTTCCACTCTGCTGCTGGTCGGAGGATTCACTGTGACTGTGTGTAAAGGTGATGCTCGCCTTCATAAACACCCACATGTTTATCTATAAGGCATGAGTCTGTTTATCACACAAGGTCAATCAGACTGTCCTAAGAATGTATCTCACTATTGTGTACCTGTGATGTTGTGTTAAGATCTTAGTGATGAGCTACTCATCAGGAGGTCACAGACAACAGTGAAGTGGTGAGTCTCTATCTTCATGCACTGCAGTTCTTGTGTGTTTCACCTGTAAGTGTCATTCTGCACATCATGTTTATTTTTTGTTCAATCTCTGATTCTCACTTATATTCTAGAGCAGATATGATTTATTCCTACGTATACTCATCTTCTCACAGACTACACTGATGGCTTCTCATGATGATCTGTGGAATATGAAGACCAACACTGTTTTACAAGGCACTGACTTTAAACACTACTGTATTAGTATAAGTATTAGTATAACTTTTGATCATTATTAAAAGTCTTTCAAAATGTAAAAAAATGCTTTGAATGTCTTTTTGCCATGCAGTGTTTCATGAACACTGGTGTTTGTGTTTGCGTGATGAACAGGCTGTTTTCTGAACAGCTCAAAACCACAGAAAACAGGCCTCTTTGTTCTATGAACAACACAGAGATTTTCAGGAAACCAGCAGTGAGGCACATAACACTGAACAGTAAGCAGAACTTCATTTGTGAGCGGAAGACAAAGAATTAAAATGCTAATTTTACTGCAAGTATTCAGGAATTCATCTTTAATGTTTACTGATTAACAAAGAAAGGCTGAAAATAATATTTCTGATCAACAGCTTATTCATGTGTGATATAAAAATAGATCAATTTAAACAACTATAATAAGTCTACAAATCAGTGATAGAATATCTTCAAGCATCATGTAAATGTTGAAAAAATGGAAGTAAAGTTGAATAAATTTTAAATCATAAAACACTTAAATCTTGCTTTATGCATTTAATATGTTCAGTTTAACATTAAAAATATTTCTAAATTGATTAGTTTCAAACAATAAATCAAACCAGATTTGAGTGTTTGTCAGGTTTTGTACGTTTGTAAAGATGTGGTCAGTGTGCTTCAGAGAAACTAAAGTGCTGCTCTGAAGCTTTTGGTTTTGTGGTTTTGCTCTTGGTATTTATATACTTTTAGTCAAACCATTATGTGCTTCAGACAAGCGCCGCTGTGATAAAAACAGGAAATGACGGTGGACACAGTCTTTCCACTCCATGAAGAGATGTTGTGAATTTCCATTATATATATATATATATATATATATATATATATATATATATATATATATATATATATATATATATATATATATATTGTGATGAAACGGTGGAGTCAGTTAGATCCATCTGCAGCAGATTATTAATACAGGTGAATAAGCAGAGAACAGCTGACATAAACTCAGGCTGGCAATGAAAGGGAACTTAAGCAGACGTTCATAGAGAACTCAGATAATCTAATCAATCGGGTTTCAAGGACCAGAGATAATAACATTACAGTCCAGGGTTAAATCAAAACTTCACAAAATATCAAAGGGGAGAGCAGTCCATATAAAGGAGAGAACACAAGGTGCAGGTGAAAATACTAAAAGGTAATCAAGATAATGAAGCAGGGTTAGACGGGGATGATTGGGGAGAGGGACACTGGGAAATGCAGTCCTAATATTCAGGAGAGAGGGATCTGATGCCGCCAGAGGAGGGCGTAGCAGACCGTTCCATGACATAGCCCCTCCCCTGCGAGCGGCTCCGGAAGCGAGGACCAGAACGTCGGTGGGGTCTTCCTCGGGGTCTGGGAGCAGGTTGGTCAGGATGGTCACGATGAAAGCTGGTAAGTAGAGAGGGGTCCAGAATGTCCTGCGACCTGACCCAGGAGCGTTCCTCAGGACCGTACCCCTCCCAGTCAATAAGGTACTGTAAAGCCCCACCACTAAATGAGACCGGGGTGATCTGGCGCAGAATTTTGAAAGGACAAATGAAGCGAGGGGATAATTTCTTGCTGGGTAGTTTGAGACGGAGATCTCAGACTGAAAGCAACACCCACTGGCCGGAATGGAACCAGGGACCCCTGCGTCACCTCCGATCCACGTAGTGCTGATATTTGCAAATGGCCCGCTGTAAATGCACATGAGCAGCATCCCAAGTGGCCTCGCTGCGCCGAAGCGAGGAATCTACCGCCGGGAGATCGGAGGGCTTGCCCACCCACGGAAGGAGCGGAGGCTGAAATCCCAGGACACACTGAAACAGTGTCAGTCCAGTGGCATGCTTAACTAAAGAATTCTGCGCGTATTCAGCCCATACAAGGGAACGATTCCACTCCTGCTGATTTTGATGGCAATAGGTCCGTAGGAAACGAGTTAGGTCCTGATTCAACCTCTCAACCTGTCCATTGGCCTGAGGATGGTAGCCCGAGGTGAGGCTTACATTTATATTGAGCTTTGAGCAAAGTTCCCTCCATACACGAGAAGTAAACTGAGGGCCTCGGTCAGCTACAATGTCCTCAGGAAGGCCAAAAAGCCGAAACACATAATTGAGGAGGGCCTCGGTGGTCTGTAAGGCTGTGGGAAGACCAGACAAAGGGATGAAACAGCATGATTTTGAAAACCGGTCTATTACCGAGAGGATGGTGGTGAAACCCTGGGACTGAGGAAGGTCCGTGACAAAATCCACGGCGATATGGGACCAAGGGCGTTGCGGTACCGGCAGAGGCTGTAAGAGGCCAGCTGGTTTCAGGTGAGAAGACTTGACCATGTTACAGGTGGAACACTGATGAACAAACTTGATCACGTCAGCTCAAAGGGAAGGCCACCAGAAGCGATTGGAGACTAGCTGAGTGGTGGCCGTGATGCCTGGATGCCCCGTGCTGGGAGTGCAATGAACCCATTGGAGAACACGGTCGCGGAGCTCGGGAGGAACAAAGAGGCGGTCCCCCGGACACTCCGGTGGTGCAGGCTGTTTTTGCTGAGCTGTAGAAACCTCCGTGATTATATCCCACTGTACAATGAGAGATGAGGGCAGAATGGAAACTGGTTCAGAACACTCGTCTTTACTGTCGAACTGGCGTGAGAGAGCATCCGCCTTGCCGTTCTTAGAACCTGGTCTGAAAGTGACTCTGAAATTAAATCGGGAGAAGAAGAGAGAACAGCGAGCCTGGCGAGCATTCAGACATTTGGCAGATTTGAGATACTCCAGATTTCTGTGGTCCGTAAGCACAGTGAAAGGATGACAAGCCCCCTCCAGCCAATGCCTCCACTCTTCAAAGGCAGCCTTCATCGCCAGAAGTTCTCGATCGCCCACATCATAGTTGCGCTCTGCTGCATTGAATTTATGAGAATAAAATGTGCAGGGGTACATTTTAGCTGGATTACCATGACGTAGTGACAGAATGGCACCCACGCCCGTGTTAGAAGCATCCACTTCCACAATAAACTCTCTCTCAGGATCTGGGTGATGGAGAATGGGTGATGTGGTGAATCTCTTCTTTAAACTCTCAAATGCCGCACTGCATTCCGATGACCAGCGGAAACGTCCTCCTCCTCCTTGGAGTAAAGAAGTGAGAGGAGCCACAATTATGCTGAAATTTCGAATAATTCGGCGGTAAAAGTTTGCGAAGCCCAAGAAGCGCTGTAGCTCTTTTACTGACGTGGGACGATGCCAGTTAACCACAGCTTGTACCTTTTTGTCATCCATCACAACTCCGTCTGTGCTGATGATGTAACCCAAGAACGAGATCCGCGTCTGATGAAACTCGCATTTCCGTATCTTGGCATACAACTGGTGATCAATGAGGCATTTGAGAACAGCTCGCACATCCTGAACGTGCGTTTCAAGGTTGTCTGAATAAATCAGGATGTCGTCAATATACACAATTACACTCCGATTGAGCAGGTCTCTGAAGATCACATTGACAAACGCTTGAAAAACTGAAGGACTCTTGGAAAGGCTGAACGGCATGACCCGATATTGATAATGGCCGGTGGTTGTAGAAAACGCTGTCTTCCACTCATCACCCTCCCGAATACGAATAAGGTTGTAAGCATTTCGTAGGTCGAGCTTTGTGAAATATCGGCCCGTGCGGAGCATTTCAAGAGCAGCTTGGACCAGAGGCAGAGGATACCGGTATTTGACAGTTATCTCATTGAGACACCAAATTATGCCCCTGAATTGTTCACTTATTTTCTTGAATTCTTATGTGCTTATAATTTTGCATTTGTTTTAAGTTTTAGTAGCATGTGTTGTGATGTTCAGAACTGATCTGTTCATTTATTTTGTGGATTGTCACCATTGTTGTGATTCATACGCTGATTCTTGATATTTCTGTCTAAATTTCAGAAAAAGGTTTTTTTTTATTTATTATGAGTGACATTTTCTTAACAGTCTTTCATAACTTATGGCTCAGCAGTGTTCCTTCTCATGCTGTAGTATCAATTATTAGATCAGAAATAATAGTATTTGTTCTTGTCAATCTATAAACAACAATATCAGATTTTTTTTCTTCTGTGTACTTTTGTTTTGCTATTACAGGTTCCAAAGGTGCATTGTTACAGCATGAAAAAAAAAAAAAAACCTTAGTTGTTGAAAAGTCACGTTCAAGAGCCCAACTAAAGTAAACACTGATCTCCATCATGGTAGTGAAAAAAACACCTAAACCTATTTAACTCTCCATAAGATCTTCTGTAGACATCTGACAGAAATAAAGTCAGTCTGGTTAGTAATGTGAATCTGGTGAAGCTGTTTTAGTAGTTGTTTAATCAGATCTTGAGAGATTTGATGTATTCTTTTATTCAGTTGATTTCATCTAAGGCTGTGGCTGAAGTCATTTGTAGTTCTTGTGTTTCTCTTTCCTTCAGTGATTCTGCAGGTGTTTATCACTAATGCTCAATCATCAATTAATCACTGAATTATCTCATTAACTTCACTGATTCGGTGTTACTCTAACACTCTGTAGTGTGCACACATTATAAGTGTTCATTTAAAACTGAGGATTTTCTTGTGGGGTTTAAAGGGTTAAAGATTTAAGATGAAGAAAAAACAGCATGAAACATAATTTAACAGTAATAAACTGTAATTAATTTACAGGAAACAAACTGTAGAAAAACAGTTATTTACTGGCACCCCTGCTGCCAGTAAATGACTGTTTTTCTACTGTTTCTTGCCGTAAATAAATGTTTGCCAGCAAAAAAAAGTGTTTTTCTACAGTTTGTTGCCGTTAAGTCAAGGAAAAACAGTAATATACTGTAAAATGTAAACGTCAGATTTACCAAATGAAAAAAAAAAGTTAATTTAACTAAAATATTTGTGAACATCCATAGAAAAAAAATTAGGCAAAGTCATACACTGATAATGAGAGTAAATACTGAACTTGACTGTATTAATGTGTGTTTGCACAAGAGAGATCGTTTAGTTTAATGTAGTTTGGTTGTTCACCATTGTGCTGGAGAGTAGAGCCTGTGCTTCAGTCAATGATGAGCCACAAATTCTGATCTTCTGCTGCTTTATATAAACACAGTAAATGTGGAATCGTTGATACAGTGATGATCTCTGTGTTAAGTACTTCAGCACATACATGTGTGCTATAGCTGACAATGAGCTGCAGTGATTTGAGTAAAAGTCATGTATTTAGTTACTTTATTACTGCACATTAAGTGTTTGCATCGTTATATTAAGAAATATTCCTTCTCAGTGGACTCAAATGAAATAAGTTCATAGTACTAACATCGTAGGAATGCTAGTTTTAAAAACTCGAACTGTTTGAAGCAGTGGGAGTGGAGTTAATTTCCATGGTAGAATTTACGGTAAAATACTGTAAAATAAATTTCTTACACTTAATGTGCAGTAATAAAGTAACTAAATACATGACTTTTACTCATATAACTGCAGCTCATTGTCAGCTGTATTACACATGTATGTGCTGAAATACTCAACACAGAGATCACCACTGTATCAGCAACTCCACATTTACTGCCTTTATCTAAAGCAGCAGAAAATCTGAATTTGTGGCTCATCATTGACTGAAGCACCGGCTCTACTCTCCAGCACAATGGTGAACAACAAAACTACACTGTTAAAAATTGCTGTAAAAAAACGGCCAAATTTCGACAGTAACATACTGTTTTTCATTAAAACAGTGCATTTTGGGTAATATTCATCATTTTCGAGAAGGTAGCCTACTGCTATATATTGTAAATTAACAACGTTCAAAGTCGACATCAGCCTCTGTGTTTCAAATCACACCCTACACCCTCATTCACTATTCCCTTCATGAGTTTACTAAAATATTCCACCTGACAGAGAGAATGAAAACTAATGAGTGAATTCAGACACTGATGAACAGCTGCTGTTAACGAGTAGAATCACCGAAGAAAAGAGACACAAGACAAACACAAGAACTACAACTGACTTCAGCCACAGCCTTAGATGAAATCAACTGAAGATTTAAACAATCAACAAACAGCTTTACCAACTTCACTCATTACTAACCAGACAGACTTTATTTCTATCAGATCAGAGATCAAAAGATCTTACTGAGAATTACAGAAATGTAGATGATAATGCTACTGTTTCGTTTGACGTCACCATTGTGGAGATCAGTGTTTGCTTTAGTTGGGCTCTTGACCCTTGACTTTTGTACTTTAACTTTTGTTTCATTGCTATATTTGTATCTTTATGATCCATCTCTATTAATTTTGATGGTCAAGTGGTTATGACTGTTTCTGTCAGGCATGATCTACTAGACTGACTTGTTGCTGTAATAGTCAAATAATAATTTGGTGTTGAAATATGTGAGTGAGTTACACTTTTGTTAGTTTCTTCAATTTTGTAAGATTGAATGGTAATGTGATAATCTGAACATAATGATTTAATGATAGTTTGAGTTTTTTGGGCAGCAGTCCCCACAACACTCAAAGAGAGACATCAACAATCAGCATATGAATCTCAACAATGGTGACAATCAAAAGGTTCATGATGCAATGCATGCTGGGTACCAGCACAGGATAAAACTCATCCATGACTCCCAGCATGCATTGCGGCATGAATAAATTACGCCCCTGAATTGTTCACTTATTTTCTTGAATTCTTATGTGCTTATAATTTTGCTTTTGTCTTAAGTTTTAGCAGCATGTTTTGTGATGTTCAGAACGTATCTGTTTATTTATATTGTGGATTGTCACCATTGTTGTGATTCATAGGCTGATTATTCATGTTTATGTCTAAATTTCACCAAAGGTTTTTTTTTTTTTTATTATGAGTGAAATTGTCTTAACAACTTTTCATAACTTATGGCTCAGCAGTGTTCCTTTTTATGCTGTAGTACCAATATTCAATAAGAGAAGAGACAGGGGATTAGATCAGAAAAAAAAGTGTTTGTTCTTATCAATCTATAAACAACGATACCAGATTTTTTTCCTTCTGTGGACTTTAGTTTTGCTATAACAAGTTCCAAAGGTGCACTGTTACAGCATGTAAAAAAAAAAAAACCTTGGTGGTTGAAAAGTCACGTTCAAGAGCCCAACTAAAGTAAACACTGATCTCCATCATGGTATTGAAAAAAAAAACACCTAAACCTATTTAACTCTCAATAAGATCTTCTGTAGAAATCTGACAGAAATAAAGTCAGTCTGGTTAGTAATGTGAATCTGGTGAAGCTGTTTTAGTAGTTGTTTAATCAGATCTTGAGAGATTTGATGTATTTTATTTCAGTTGATTTCATCTAAGGCTGTGGCTGAAGTCATTTGTAGATCTTGTGTTTCTCTTTCCTTCAGTGATTCTGCAGGTGTTCATCACTCATGCTCAATCATCAATTAATCACAGAATTATCTCATTAACTTCACTGATTCAGTGTTACTCAAACACTCTCTAGTGTGCACACATTATAAGTGTTCATTTAAAACTGAGGATTTTGTTGTGGGGTTTAAAGGGTTAAAGATTTAAGATGAAGAAAAAACAGCATGAAACATAATTTAACAGTAATAAACTGTAATTAATTTACAGGAAACAAACTGTAGAAAAACAGTTATTTACTGGCACCCCTGCTGCCAGTAAATAACTGTTTTTCTACTGTTTCTTGCCGTAAATTAATGGTTGCCAGCAAAAAAAATGTTTTTCTACAGTTTTTTGCCGTCAAGTCAAGGAAAAACAGTAATATACTGTAAAATGTAAACGTCAGTTTTACCAAATGAAAAATAAGTTAATTTAACTAAAATATTTGTGAACAGAAAAAAAAATTAGGCAAAGTCATACACTGATAATGAGAGTAAATACTGAACTTGACTGTATTAATGTGTGTTTGCACAAGAGAGATCTGTTAATGTAGTTTTGTTGTTCACCATTGTGCTGGAGAGTAGAGCCTGTGCTTCAGTCAATGATGAGCCACAAACTCTGATTTTCTGCTGCTTTATATAAAAGCAGTAAATGTGGAGTCACTGATGCAGTGGTGATCTCTGTGTTAAGTACTTCAGCACATACATGTGTAATACAGCTGACAATGAGCTGCAGTGATTTGAGTAAAAGTCATGTATTTAGTTACTTTATTACTGCACATTAAGTGTAAGAAATATTCCTTCTCAGTGGACTCAAATGAAATAAGTTCATAGTACTAACATCGTAGGAATGCTAGTTTAAAAACTCGAACTGTTTGAAGCAGTGGGAGTGGAGTTAATTTCCATGGTAGAATTTACGGTAAAATACTGTTAAAAAATAAGAGTGGTAAATTAATGGTTAAGAGCTGTAAATTAACAGTACTTTACTGGCACCCCTGCTGCCAGAAAATTACTGTTATTTAACGGCAAAAATTTTTACAGTGTACATTAAACTAAACGATCTCTCTTGTGCAAACACACATTAATACAGTCAAGTTCAGTATTTACTCTCATTATCAGTGTATGACTTTGCCTATTTGTTTTCTATGGATGTTCTCAAATATTTTAGTTAAATTAACTTTTTTTTTTTCATTTGGTAAATCTGACGTTTACATTTTACAGTATATTACTGTTTTTCCTTGACTTAACGGCAACAAACTGTAGAAAAACACTTTTTTTGCTGGCAAACATTTATTTACGGCAAGAAACAGTAGAAAAACAGTCATTTACTGGCAGCAGGGGTGCCAGTAAATAACTGTTTTTCTACAGTTTGTTTCCTGTAAATTAATTACTGTTTATTACTGTTAAATTATGTTCAATGCTGTTTTTTCTTCATCTTAAATCTTTAACCCTTTAAACCCCACAAGAAAATCCTCAGTTTTAAATGAACACTTATAATGTGTGCACACTACAGAGTGTTAGAGTAACACCGAATCAGTGAAGTTAATGAGATAATTCGGTGATTAATTGATGATTGAGCATTAGTGATAAACACCTGCAGAATCACTGAAGCAAAGAGAAACACAAGAACTACAAATGACTTCAACCACAGCCTTAGATGAAATCAACTGAATAAAAGAATACATCAAATCTCTCAAGATCTGATTAAACAACTACTAAAACAGCTTCACCAGATTCACATTACTTACCAGACTGACTTTATTTCTGTCAGATGTCTACAGAAGAACTTATGGAGAGTTAAATAGGTTTAGGTGTTTTTTTCACTACCATGATGGAGATCAGTGTTTACTTTAGTTGGGCTCTTGAACGTGACTTTTCAACAATTAAGGTTTTTTTTTTTTTTAACATGCTGTAACAATGCGCCTTTGGAACCTGTTATAGCAAAACAAAAGTACACAGAAGAAAAAAAATCTGATGTTGTTTATAGGTTGACAAGAACAAATACTATTATTTCTGATTTAATCCCATGTCTCTTCTCTTATTGAATATTGATACTACAGCATAAGAAGGAACACTGCTGAGCCATAAGTTATAAAAGACTGTTAAGAAAATTTCACTCATAATAAAAAAAAAAACCTTTGCTGAAATTTAGACAGAAACATCAAGAATCAGCGTATGAATCACAGCAATTGTGACAATCCATAAAATAAATGAACAGATCAGTTCTGAACATCACAACACATGCTACTAAAACTTAAAACAAATGCAAAATGATAAGCACATAAGAATTCAAGAAAATAAGTGAACAATTCAGTGGCATAATTTATTCATGCCGCAATGCATGCTGGGAGTCATGGATGAGTTTTATCCTGTGCTGGTACCCAGCATGCATTGCATCATAAACCTTTTGATTGTCACCATTGTTGAGATTAATATGCTGATTGTTGATGTCTCTCTTTCAGTGTTGTGAGGACTGCTGCCCAAAATATTTAAAGCTCAAAAATCCATATCCAGATAATCACATTACCGTTCAATCTTATAAATTTGAAGAAACAAACAAAAGAGTTATTCACTCACATATTTCAACACCAAATTATTATTTGACTATTATAACAACAAGTCAGTCTAATAGATCATGCCTGACAGAAACAGTCATAATCACTTGATCATCAAGATTAATATTGCTGTAACAGATGTATCATAAAGATACAAATATAGCAATGAAACAAAAGTTGTAGTACAAAAGTCAAGGGTCAGGAGCCCAACTAAAGCAAACATTGATCTCCACAATGGTGATGCTAAACGAAACTAAGATTATCATCTACACCTCTGTAATTCTCAATAAGATCTTTTGATCTCTGATCTCTGATCTGATAGAAATAAAGTCAGTCCGGTTAGTAAAGAGTGAAGTTGATAAAGCTGTTTGTTGATTGTTTAAATCTTCAGTTGATTTCATCTAAAGCTGTGGCTGAAGTCAGTTGTATTTCTTGTGTTTGTCTTGTTTCTTTTTTCTTCAGTGATTCTACTCATTAACAGCAGCTGTTGATCATTGTCTGAATTCACTCATTAGTTTTCATTCTCTCTGTTAGGTGGACTATATTAGTAAACTCATGTAGGGAATAGTGAATGAGGGAGTAGGGTGTGATTTGAAACACGGCCGCTGAGTGTCGACTTTGAACGTTGTTAATTTACGATATATAGCAGCAGGCTACCTTCTCAAAAATGATGAATATTACCCAGAATGCACTGTTTTACTGAAAAACAGTATGTTACTGTCGAAATTTGGCCATTTTTTTACAGCGATTTTTAACAGTGTAGGATTAGCCAGCAGGAAGTAGAGAAAACTCTGTCCAACAGCGACACCCGCAGTCTGGGAGAGAGACATCAGAGACTCTCTCTCTCTCTCTCTCTCTCTCTCTCTCTCTTTTCGATCTCGATCTCACTTCCGGTGTGTCTGGGTGCGAGTTTTGACAGAGTGTGTGAGCGCGTCTGGAGGGCTTGTGAGTGAATCTGTTTTTCAATTTTTTCCCTTGCTGTTTTTCTGGTCTTTTCTATTTAGTATTTTTTTTTCTTTGTTGTGGTGTTTCTTAATAGTGTAGATAAAGTCAATGAAATAGTCGAACATGGAATAGTCATTGGTGTTGATTTTGTCTCTGTTCTTCCCCTTTCGTTGCCAGCTAAGAGAGTCACGTTGTCAAATGTTCCACCGTTCGTAAGTGACGAAATTTTGACACAAGCGTTATCTCGATATGGAAAATTGGTATCTCCGATTAAAAAGATTCCAATCAATAGCGGATCACCTTTGTTAAAACACATTGTTTCGTTCAGGCGTTTCACATATATGATTATTCAGGATGATGTCGAGCTAGACATGACGCTAATTTTTTGAAAAAAGGAGACCTTACAGATATTTAGAGCTGGTGCCCTGTCTCGCTTCTCTGTAGTGACTATAAAATACTTTCTAAGGCATTGGGTAACAGAGTGGCTGGAGTGTTGGGTCAGGTTATCCATCCGGATCAGACATACTGTGTCCCTGGTAGATCTATATTCGATAATATTTCTTTAATTCTGGATATTTTTTACATCTCTTAATTGTTAAATTTGGACTATGGCTTGATATCTTTGGATCAGGAGAAGGCGTTTGACCGAGTAGAGCACTCATATTTGTGGAATGCTCTAACAGCTTTTGGTTTTAGCAAAAATTTTATAGACATAATTAGGGTACTCTATTGTGACGTTGAGAGTATGCTGAAAATAAATGGTGGCTTATGTGCTCCTTTTCAGGTTCTCAGTAGAGCTGTAGTCAAGTCCGGCTTTGTCGAGTCCAAGTCAAGTCCAAGTCCAGGACTAGTCGAGACCGAGTCAAGACAGAGTCCAAAGAGGTTCGAGTCCAAGTCAAGTCCAAGTCCAAAAGTTTCGAGTCCCAAGTCCAAGACCGAGTCCAAATGAAAGAAAAAAGGGTCCTCTTCAAGACCACATACTTAACTACTGATAATGTTTGTGATGCGAGAGAAAGCATATCTCCTATTCTAAGAAAATCATTTTACATTATTATTTGTAATGATCAAAAAGCATGTTCAAAGTAACAACTCTGTAGGACAGGGGTCTCCAAACTAGATCCTGGAGTGCCAATGTCCTGAAAAGTTTAGCTCCAACTGGCCTTAAAACACCTGGAAGATTAGTGTGTTTAGTAAGAGCTTGATTAAGTTCAAGTGTGTATAATTAGGGTTAAAGCTAACAGGGGCGTTAAACAAGATCCTGGGCCCTATGCATAGGCGGTCCTGATGGGCCCCCATGGCCCCCACCCATGAAAATATCCAGGTAAAAATATATATTTCAGATTCACACTTTTCAAGGGCCCTCTCTTCCTTTGGGGCCCTGGTTATGAGTACTGGTTTTACCCCCAGTCCGACCCTGGGAGCTAAACTTGGATAAACAAATAAAGTTTGGAACTGTAAGGTCAAATAATTTTTATGTACTTTATTTTTTGTTGACATTATATCTGTGGTCAAAAATGTATATGACTATGCCTAATTGGCACAGTGCACAGACACACGCAAAGCTCGTGATATGACAAATGCACGCAGCAAGGCTAGAATGGATACGTTAATTCTACTGGACATGCGCACATAAATACAGCGAAATTTTTGTCATACTGTACTAGTGCTTGCATAGACTAGTCGAGCTCTGTCGGAAACAATCGACTACTCCAGCATGCATTAACCATAATGTATACAAAGTGTTTGCAAGTACGACGTGAATTTTAGAATTACAATATTGCGTGGAGCTGTTACTATATGACCTTATCTATGTTGCATGTAAAAATAAAATGTGTAATGTAATAATTAGGGTTGTGCCTGAAGCCGAATACCTTATTCGGAATGGCACGGATAATGGCTTAAAAAACGAATAACGCTCAAGGAATAATTCTGCCTGAATACTCGGCTAAAGCTGACAGAGTCTGGTGTTTGCTAGATAACAGGTGAGCCAGGGCATCAGCGCCAGAAGTAAATGAATGTAAACTTTATGAGTGAAAAGAGAGCAAATCAAACACCGCATTGTTGTCGCCTCTCTGTTTATCTCTCAGAAACCAGAGCATTGCAAGAGTATTTTTACCTATAATAATACATCATAGCTACACGTTATATTATTTGTATATATTTAAAAGGCAAATATTGAAAGCTTAGGCTACCATATGATACGAATGAATGGAATAAGCACAGCGCGCTCACCAATCAAACAGCCGCGCTGCGTGTCTCAGTCTCTCAAAAACCAAATCAGTTCTCTCTCAAGAGTAGGCTAATAATCAGCTTAGATACGGATACATTGTCTACTTGTCCTACATGTTTGCATATTTACCTTTTGCTGGTTTGCGCGGCACACACACATTTGTTTAGTGAAGTTCATTAACATTAAGACTCGCTCAAAGTGTTCTGCGTAATGAGAATGTGTGCATTGAATGGATTGAGTCGTGTTCAAATGATCACTAAACGTTTGTCATGACTTCTCTCTGCTTGCATGATAAATATTATTTTAGAAATTAATAATTATTTCAGTTTAACACGACATACTTGTTCAGTGATAACTACGAAAAAATATATAAAAAGTCATAACAGTCTTATCAAGTAACTGTACGATGTTGTATCCGAATGCAGATAGGAAAAATTTTGTGATTGTTACAGATACAAATACTGGCTGTTACATGAAAATGTAAATATGTAATGTCATATATAAAGTTTTTAAAATTTACATATGTAATTGTTGCATAAGGCTATACATTAATACGCGTTTATTGATTTAAAAAAAAGGCTATCTAGGTGTAGACGTAAATAAAACACAATCTAACAGGTAGAAAATTAAATTAGAAACATCTAAACTTTTCAGGTCGCAGTACGTGCACCACTGGTCATGCACATCCTTTCCCGGAACAATACTGAAAGCTAAGGCAAGATGGAGAAACAGATGATCATAATTGTACAAGGATAGCCATTTTGTAAATGAATCTATTAGCAGAGCTACTACAAGGGATTTTTAGTGCTGGAAATCCATTTATTCTTTGCTGAAACTTCTGCGTCATCATGGAGAGCGGGTCATGGTTGCCCAGCAACAGCAGACGCCACTGGAGCGCGAGCGCAGATTACAGGGTGCTTTGGAAAAAAGGAGAGCGGCGCACCTAGCGTTTTCCACACGTTTTCAGTCGCGACATCATGCAAATGTGGTTTTGTTTTGAAGGAGAAATTTTTTATTTTATTTTTTTGCTGGACTCGGTTGAGACCAACTAGAAGACTTGGCGAGTCCAATGGCCAAGTCCGAGACAAGTCCGAGTGCAAATTCAACGAGTCCGAGACAAGTCCGAGACGACAGAAAAATGTTTTGAGTCCGGACTCGAGTCCAAGTACCAGATAAGGTTGCTCCTTGTCTGGAATGTTGTATTCCTTGGATATTGAGCCATTGCTTCAACATATAAGAGGTCAATTAAGTGGTTTGTTTTTACCAGTTTGTAATAATAAGATTTGTTTGTCAGCCTATGCCGATGATATTGTGGTGATGATCAAAAGACAAAGTGATGTGCAGATTTTACTTAATTTAATTGAAGAATTTAGACTGTTGTCTTCTGCAAGAGTTAATTGGAAAAAAAGTGATGCTTTATTGTTGGGACAATGGACTGATGGTAAACCTTGCCTTCCTTGCCTTCCTTGCCTTCCTGATCCTCGTTTGTGTTGGGGGAGTGGGGGTATAAAATATTTAGGAGTGTATTTAGGGGATGATAGTGTGTTACAAAAAAATTGGGAGGGGCTGATGGAAAAAGTTAAGGGGCGATTGGATAAGTGGAAATGGTTGTTACCGAATATGTCCTATAGGGGGCGAACTCTCATTGTTAATAACTTAGTGGCATCTTCACTTTGGCATAGATTGGCCTGTGTAGACCCTTCACCACAGTTTTTAGCGGAAGTTCAAGCTGCTCTTGTCAACTTTTTTTGGGACAAACTGCACTGGGTCCCACAAAGTGTTTTATACCTCCCCAAAGATGAAGGCGGGCATGGTTTGATTCACTTACAAAGTAGAATGGCTGCTTTTCTGTTACAGTTTTTAAAAAGAATACTTGATGGTTTTTACAGATTTCAGCTGGCGTGCAGCGAGCTGCACCATTTTGCACACTATTGGGGATTTCGGTCTGGATAAATCCCTCTTTTTTTATGTATCCAACCAAATTGGATTTATCGGAACTGCCTGCTTTCTATCGAAATCTTTTTTTCGTGTTCAAAAGACTGAGAACTCTTTTTCTTCTCCACTGGCTTTTGCAGGAACCACTGATGCTTGGGGCCCAGTTGGACATTGATACTCACTGCTGTTTGCCGGGGTTCAGCACCATATTTCAGAAATCCAAGGTTTTTACATTGGGACATTTGTTGACCTTAACTGGGCCTCATTTTGAAAATGTGGATGTTGTATCCAATCATTTAGGAATCAGATCTGTTCGTTTATTAACTTGTTTTTTTGTCAAACTCAAATCATGTTTTACAGTCGATGAAGAACATTTGTTAAGAGACTTTTTTTACAGGGGTTTGTACTCCTGATGTTGAGGATCCATTTCCATGTTTGATTATTAAACCCAATCTTGAAGAAGGTATGGGTTTTTTGCTGGAATCAGGTGAATCTTTGCTTTTAGATTTTTTTTGTCAAGTGAAGGGAAAAACTGTATAGAGCCTGTGTTTTGGTTTTTAATAAGAAAATGATAGAAAAAAGAACTTATACACTATGGCATTCTGTTTTTAAATTGAGAAATGATGTAAAACCTGAATGGAGATCATTATATAAGCCACCATTGTCTAAAAGGTTAGGTGATATACAATGGAGAATTCTCCACGGTGCCATTGCTGTCAATTCTTTTATTTCGATGCTGAATCCAGAAGTTGATTCTGCTTGCCCTTTTTGTCTTCAAAGGGAGACTGTTTTTCATGCTTTCATGCATTGTTTTAGATAAGAACTTTTGTTTGTTAGATTAAAATAATTGTTTTGTTGGTTTGATGAAACCTTTTGTATTGAGACTTTCATTTTGGGTTTTAAGTACTTTCAGAAAAAATGTTTCACCTGTCAATTGTTGAATTTCATTTTAGGGCAAGCAAAAATGCCTATTTATATCAGCAGGAAAAATAGAATGAAACAAAAGTGTAGCGATGATGTGAATGTATGTATTTTAACTTTGATAAAATCTAGAGTTTTGATTGATTTTCGGTTTTATAAAACTATGAGAGATCTTTTGAATTGATATGGTGCAGTCATGGTGCTTTGTGTGCAGTTTGTGAAGGTGATTTGTTCTTTTCTTTGTAATTTCATTATGTTTTAGTATCCTCTGTTTAACGTGTTGAATGGATTATATGGTCAGTTTATTGTGAAAAGATACTGTTAAAATTGTAAATAATGTTTTTTTTTCAAAATTCAAATTCTCTCTCTCTCTCTCTCTCTCTCTGTCTGTCTATCTCTCTCTCTCTCTCTCTCTCTCTCTCCCTCTCTCTCTCTGTCTCTCTGGGCATTCTGGGAATTTGCATTTGCGAGAGTGGTGGTGGGGAGAAGACTCAGCAGTGTTTTTTTTTCCTTCTCTTTATGCTTTTTCATTTTGTTTCTGCATGTTTTGGTAACTCTTTTTTTAATTATTGTTGTCAAAGTGAGTGTTTACGCGGAGGGATGGCATCTCAGGTTGAGGCGCTATCCTTACGCAATGGATTCAGGTGTGTACTTATTGATGGGGTAATGGTTGAGGATGTGCCTGTTGCGACAGGAGAGGCGGTAGGCCACAAAAATATTTCCTCTGCTTCTCGAATGAACAAGGCTGTTGTGGTCCTTTTGAAAGCACAGCATCTTGTGAATCAAATAATTGAAAGTGGCCTTATTGTTAATGATGATTTAGTCCAAGTCACTCCACTCTACATGGCTTCTTCCTCCATTCATAACTAATGAAGTATTGGAGTGCGAGTTGTTTCGTTTCTGAAAAAATGTTAGTCTGTTTAAAACGATCTCTCTGGGATGTAAACACCCAGCTCTAAAACACGTGATGTCGTTCAGGAGACAAGTAAACATGGTTTTGGATTCCTCCGAGCGAACGTTGGATATATATTTTCAGGATAAACATGAATGGAAGACATTTATGGTTTACGCAACAACCGGTAGTATGAGGTGCTTTGTTTGCAGCGATTTTGTGAAATACACGGTGTATTTCACAGTTGATCGGAATACAGAAGAACCGCATATTCAGTCATCATCATGTTTATCCAAGTTAATAAGGGCAACTAATCTTTTGGACATATGGAGGATTAAACACCCTGATGTGAGGCAATATACATGACTGAAGGTTAACAATAATAGGGTAACTGCCGCTCATCTGGATAGAATTTATGTGTCTAAACAGAGGAGTAGTCAAATTATTGATTGCTCTATTAATCCAATGGGTTTTACAGACCACAATCTGGTGTCGGTTGTAATAAGTAAATCTAATAGTTCAAACAAGTCCTCTTTTTGGCATTTTAACATTAGTTTGCTTCAAGATAAAGAGTTTTGTAGATTTTTTGAAAATTTTTGGCAACAGTGGAAAATGAAAAAAAGTAGTTTTGTGAATTTAAGACAGTGGTGGGATATAGGAAAAGTTAATATAAAAATGTTTTGCCTGCAGTATACTGCCAAATCTACTAAAACGTTAAGAGAAACAATTGAGATTGTTGAGAATGAGATATCATCTATAGAAGCAGACTTAATTAGCAAATATGATCCTATGTTGAGTAGTAAGCTACAAAGAAAAAAAGAGTTGAGATCTTATTTAAATGAGAGAGTAAAAGGGGCCTTGGTAAGGTCCTGTTTTATTTCTGTTGCAGATATGGACATATATATATATATTTTATTTCTTTTTTTTAACCTGGAGCGTAAGGTGTCAAAACAGAAACAGATGGTCTGCTTACGCCTTCCTGATGGGAAGTTTGATATGAGAGAATTGCGTCGTCATGCAGTGGATATTTATTCAAATCTTTATACTGCTGGGCATTGTGATGAAAATTGTTCTGCACAACCTTTTCATGATTTACCTCAAATAGACTTGGGGCCCTATCTTGCACCCAGCGCAACACTGACGCATGTGTCATTCCTATTTTGCACCTGCGCAAAGCGCGCTTTTCCCTCCACAGAAGCACGTCGCTAAACTAGTGAATGAACTTGCGCTCCCTGGGCGGTTCAGCGCAAAAAAGGAGGCGTGTTCCGGTGCAAACAATCCCTGGTGCTATTTTGCTGTTCCATTAAACAATTGCGCCACTGACCAGAAAAAACCTAGTCTAAAGTCAGTGGCGCGTTGCGCGTTGTTCATTATGCTATTTTAAGGGCGCATGCTTGACCATAATCTATAGTGTGCACAACGCGCATACACTTTGCTCATGTAATCTACACAGATGCAACAGTTATTTTTGCAATCATCATAAATTGTTACACTAAAACAATATTAACACTTGACATGACGGAAATCATTGTGGTGTGCCACGAAGATGTGAAAAAATAGGCATAAATCTAGCTTACAAATTATTCAGGCTAATTGTAGTAATTAAGGATCAGACCTGTTTGAGGTCATATATGTATATAAGGACATCTGACAAATTGGTTTGTCCGTCAAGAACCAGGAAAAAAAAATCGATGAAACAATTGTGGCTATTTCCTCCCACGCCTGTTTAACCTACGCTATTTTGGGTGGGTTTCTCCCATCCCCATACAACACAACTTCTCTGTCTTTCACTGCTCTTACAAGAACATCAGTCTCCTCGGCTGTGAACCGCTCCTGGCGTGCGCCTGGTAAATACGCCATAATAATAGCAATCCATAATGCGCACCTGCTTTTAAAGGGAATGTTGGATGACGCTCTGATTGGTTTATTTCACGTTACGCCCAAACCACACCTATGAATAATGAAGCTACTTCAGACCAACCCATTTTAGATTTGCGCCGGGTGCAAGAGCCATTTATCCCGCCGGGAAAATAGCAACAGCACCGAGACCCGCCCACAAAGTTACTTGCGCTTTGCGCTTTGACACTTGCGTTTCAGATCGTTAAAATAGGGCCCTTGGACTCAAAGACTACTTCGGATATAGATATATCCTACCAAGAACTAACTGCTGCATTGGGTCAACTGAATTCAGGAAAGTCTCCAGGCATTGATGGTCTGCAATCTGAATTCTACAAACATTTTTGGCACTGTATTGGAAAGGATCTTTGTGAGGTTTTTTGTGAATGTAGCAAAGATGGTATGCTGCCTGTGTCCTGTGAACGAGCTGTTCTGTCTTTGTTGCCTAAAAAGGGGGATTTGTCTTTTTTGAAAAACTGGAGACCAGTTGCGTTGTTGACTACTGATTATAAAATTCTATCAAAATGCCTTGCTAACAGGTTAAAATATTACTTCCATTTAATAGTACACCGGGATCAAACATATTGTGTTCCAGAAAGAACGATATCAGATAATTCATTTTTGATACGGGATGTTTTAGATATTTACAAAGTTTTTAAAATAAAAATTGGCCTGATCTCCTTAGATCAAGAAAAGGCGTTTGATCGTGTAGATCACAAATATATTTTCAATATGTTGGAAGCTTTTGGTTTAGGGCAAGGTTTTTTTTTTTAAATTGGTGAAATTGTTGTATGCAGATGCCTCTTGTACTGTCAAGGTGGGAGGTGGTTTAAGCCGTCCTATCCCTGTAACAAGGGGTATAAGACAGGGGTGTCCTTTATCAGGGCAACTATATAGTATAGCGATAGAACCTTTACTTTGTAAATTACATGAAAAAATCTCTGGTTTTATTACTTCTGGTATTATTGAGAACTCAAGAACAGTTTTAAGTGCTTATGCAGATGATATTACAGTATTTGTTAACAGTACACAATATGTTAATGTTTTAACTGATGTACTAGATGTGTATGAAAAGGCTTTATCTGCCAAGGTAAATTGGGATAAAAGTTAAGCTCTCTGGGCAGGTCAAGATTTCTCAGAGAATCCTCCACAATTGCCTGGGAACCTTAAATGGAGTTTTTTTTTTTTTTTTAAGATACTAGGTTTTAAGATACTAGGTATTTATTTTGGTACAATTGTTTTTTTTTTTTAATTAAATTGGGTGGGCGTAGAGGATAAAGTATGCACCCGATTGTCTAGATGGAAATGGTTGCTACCCCAGTTGTCCTACAGGGGAAGAGTTCTGGTGGCCAACAATTTGGTGTCATCCTATCTGTGGCACAAATTCCACATTTTTCAACCACAAGCATGTTTAATTAAAGCAATTCAAAGGCACTTGGTGACTTTTTTTTTGGTCCAGATACCATTGGGTTCGATCTGCCGTACTGTATCTTCCTATACAAGAAGGTGGACAAGGCCTGGTGGATATAAAGGCAATAATAATGACTTTTTGTCTACAGACAGCTCAAAGACTGCTTTAAAACAGTAATTTTGCTTGGATGAACACAGCAACAGTCCTTTTGCGGAAGGCAGGGGGAATAGGATTTGATAAACATCTATTTCTTATGTATTTACAAGAGTCTGATTTGGTAGATCTTACTCCCTATTATAAATCTATGCTTGAGGCTTGGAAGGTTTTCACTGTGTCAAGATCAACCGATTTATCAGCTGGGACTTGGCTGTTGGAAGAACCTTTGTTTTGTAACCCTCTGTTCCCATCAAGACTTTTATCATCTGCGTGTTTACGCTCACGGCTACTCGCTGCTGGGTATACAAAGTTGGGTCATGTACTGAACAGCAGCGTGGAAGTTATAACCCAAAGAACTAAGGTGAAATCTGCAAGAATGATACAGCAGCTGGTTGCAGAAGCACATGGGACGTTAAGAAAGGAACACGGAGATCTTGTGGACAATACAGAAATGATTCATGAGGGGAAAGAGGGGTTTGATTATGTATTTTCCTTCACTCATTGTTAGAGTTGGGGTGGGTAGTCCTTTTTGTTCGGTGGTAGAATCTTCGTTTCATTTATTTGTGCAGTGTTCTCGTTTAGGGGATGTTTTCCCTTTTAAGTAATTGGTTTTCATCTTTGGGGGAGGTATTTTCTTGCAAAGTATTTATTTATGGACCCAGGTATTCAGTCCAAAGGAAAAGGACTTTGGTTTTAATTTTTTTATTTTTTTTTTATCTGGCACTGCAAAATTAGTAATTTGGAAAACAAGGAAAAATAAACTCCTAGGGCAGGATGCTTTAAGTGTGGTTCCTATGTTTTAAGGGTTTGTGCCAGCTAGATTAAAAGTAGAGTTTGCTTATTATAAATTGGTGGACAGTATACCAAAGTTTATAGAAATCTGGGGTGTTAATGAGGTATTGTGTACTCTATGTGAGAACAATGAAATGGTGTTGACTTTTTAAACATGTATGTGGAAAAGAATGAAATTAATGTGCATTTCTGAATTAAGTGTGAATAATTGAGTATTTTAAGAAAAAGTTGTTATAATAAAGATGTATTTAAAATTTAAAAAATTCTCTCTCCCTCTCTGTTACGCCTGCCGGTTTGCCCCTGCTGGCTCTGCTACACAGTGCAGATGTTAATTGGGCAACAGGTGTATTAAATCCTCGACTAACTCACCAGAGTATAAAGACCGGTGACTTGTAATGTGAGTAGGCTAGCTTCGCCCTCACTTCTCTCAACTTTGTCATTTGTACATTTTTATTTTCTCATTAATCATCCCCTTTGCTATATTTGTTTATTTAATAACCACACGCGTGTGTTCTATTCTTCCCCTGTTGTTTTGTTGATTTTGTTTTGTATTTTATTTGGAGTTTTCTGAAGGAAATCCTGGGTGGGGGTATGCTTCTCGCACAGCTAAACTCATTTGGAGTATGGTTGTTACGAGGTTCAGCGTTTCAAGTTGCCTCGAGCACGGCAGTCCTTTGAAGACTAGCTAGGATATAGTTTCAACAGGCAGGTATATCGGAGATGTAAAGCTGATTGAAATCCTGGTGAGTACTTTATATTTCTTCCTGATTTATTTAATCTTATTACAAAGAGCATGTTTTCGCGTGTGGTTTAAGTCGCCCACTTATAGGAATTAAATTATTTTGTAGACCGGTTAAAATATAAAATTTAATTAGTTTACACGACAATCTTCTGTTGGGGACAATAGAGCTGATCGATGAAGCAGATACATTTGAAACAGCTGTTGTAACCTAATGAGTATGACCGATTGTCTACTGTAGTAAATTAGCACTGCATTGAGTGGTTATACAGAGCTTATATTCCTATTAAAATTGTGCATTTATCGTCCTCCTTATAACACTGAAATTGTTGCAGTGACGTTAAGGTCTGTGTGATTAATTTGAAGAATAAAAGCAGGATTTATGTCTTGGGCTTATTAATTCACTTGATCTTTATGAGGGTTCTAGTGTTATAGTGGATTGAGCTAGGTAATTGAATAATTATTTGTTTAGGCTGTTTTCTGACATTGGTTTTGGAAGTGTTTTATCAGAATTATTTGGTTTTATTGTGGTCAACTTATTAACTAAATCTTAATTTTGTATTAAACTAGTTCAAGATGACTTCCATTCAGGGATTGAATGTAGAACTTTCTGAGAAGTTTCTAGATAGGTGCACCAAAGAACAACTTTTAGAAATCGCAGAGAGTCAAGCGTTCATTTTGACTAGCAATGATAAGAAGCGCAAGGAGGATTTGTTAAAGGCTGTTAAAAGTCAGTTGATAGCCAAAGGAATTCTGGTAGCAGGAGATGAAGCTAGTTTTGGTGGGGTAGTGCATCCACTTGAGGGAGATTTAATGTCTATAGAGAAACAAACACAGTTTGAAATATCGTTTGAAATATCGTTTGAAGGTACTAAAACATTAGAAGATAGGGAATGGGAAAAACGTCTTCAGTTAAAAAAATTAGAGCTTGAACAGGAGCATGAGCGTACACAATTTGAGCTGAAAAAGTTAGAGTATGCACGTGAAAGTGAACGTGAATATCGGAAGCATGAGATGAGGAAGCTTGAACTTGAACTGGAAGTAAAAAAAGCTTGAAGCTTCAAAATCCGTTCAGGATGTGCATTCTTCTTTTGACTTTGTTCGAAACATTAAGATGGTTCCTACATTTTGTGAACGTGATGTGGACAAGTATTTTGCTCATTTTGAAAGGGTTGCTTCTTCTCTAAAGTGGCCAGAAGAGGACTGGACTCTGCTTCTGCAGTGTGTTTTGACAGGGAAGGCTCAGGAGGTGTTTTCTTCTCTTTCCGAAGAAGAGAGTGTAGATTTTAAACGGGTCAAAATAGCCATTTTGAGAGCCTATGAGTTAGTACCGGAGGCTTATCGCCAACGATTTTGTGGTTATAAAAAACCTGAAAGACAAACCTATGTTGAATTTGCTCGGGAAAAAGAGATTACTTTTACAAGGTGGTGTCAGTCTCAGAAAGTAGAAACCTTTAACCAGTTAAGGGAGTTAATTCTTGTAGAAGAATTTAAAAACTGTGTACCAGGGTCTGTGTCTACTTATTTGAATGAGCAGAAGGCTCTTACATTAGCTGATGCAGCGGTGTTGGCTGATGAATTTGTTCTGACTCCCAGAGTTTCTTTTTCTGATAGAGGTTTAGGTGATCCGAGTAGAATGTTATATCAAAATCGGTGGACGCCTCCAGTGAGTACATCAAATATGGTGTCAGGTGTGCACCCTGTGGCAAGTCCGAATTTATCAGAGAAGAAAGGTAAAGTGATCTGCTTTTATTGTCACAAGGTAGGACATAAAATCTCTGAATGTAACGCTTTAAAGAAGTCTGCTAAGCCAGTTGGATTGGTTGGACTTAAACAGCTGGAGGTTCATGTTCACCAACAGAAATTTGAGACCAAGAACGGGCTCTCCCATCAGGTAGATGTTGGAGATAATTATACAGAGTATGCTCCATTTATTACTAACAGTAGTGTGTCTTTGCTAGGACAGGAAGGAAAAGTTTCTCTGAAGATTCTGAGAGACACTGGAGCTTCTCAATCATTTCTGCTAGAGGGAGTTCTTCCACTTTCCGCTCGGACTGCGACCGGGAAGGATGTGCTAATTAGGGGGATAGAAATTACTTTCTTAAAAGTTCCCTTACACAAGGTGCATCTTACCTCTGATCTTGTGACTGGTGATGTAATTGTTGGAGTATGGTCTTCCCTTCCTGTGCCAGGGGTTTCTTTTATCCTGGGGAACGATCTTGCTCGAGGAAATGTCTGGGGTACATCAAAATCTGTACCATCTGCTGTTGTTGTTTCCACACCCATGTCTGCAGACGTTCCTGATGAATGTGGGAAGAGATTTCCCCATGTGTTTCCTTCCTGTGCTTTCACCCGAGCCAGAGGAAAACAACTTAAAGCTGACCGACCGTGTGAAGGTGAACTTGATCTACATCCTGACAGTGAGGTAACCGTGGAGAAGTCGTTACTTGTTCATTCTGAGGATGCTGTAGATAGAGGTAGTTTTGTTCCATCAAATCAGATTAAAGGAGGGACAGTTAAAGAACCACTTGGTATGACTTTGGCAGATAACACCATTTCTGAATCATCAGATTTATTTTCTGAGTATTTTTTTCTCTCGGGAGAAAGAAGTATAAGTGGATCTTTTATCCTCTATTTTTCATGTCTCTAGAGAGAACCTGATCCAAGAACAGTTAGCTGATATAACACTTACCTTTGTTCTCAATGGTTCGTATTGAGGGAGATATTGAGACTCAGTTACCTTCTTGCTACTTTCCTAAAAGATGGGATGTTGCTGAGACATTGGGTCAGTGAATTTGAACCCATTACTAAGGTTTATGTTCAGGTGGTAGTTCCTCTTAAATTCAGACAGTCTGTGGTCGGGTTAGCTCATGATGGAGTGGCTGGACATATGGGGGTGAGGAAAACGTATGATCGATTGCAACGCAGGTTCTTTTGGCCTGGCTTAAAAAGAGACGTGGCAAAATATATTAGAACTTGTCATGTGTGCCAACTCACTGGTAAGCCAAACCAGAAAATCCCTGTGGCTCTCCTCCAACCTATTCCAGCTATATCAAAACCATTTGAGTATTTGCAAATTTATTGCGTAGGTCCTTTACCTAGATCAAAATCTGGTCATTTATATCTACTCACAGTTATGTGTCTATCTACCCGGTATCCAGCTGTTTATCCTGTTAGGTCCCTCAATACAAAATCCATTCTCAAAGCTTTAACTGCCTTTATGTCAACATTTGGCATTCCTAGAGTCATCCAGTCTGACCATGGCTCTAATTTTATGAGCCGTCAGTTTGCGAAGGCTTTGCGACAACTGAAAATCAGTCATTATATTTCCAGTGCATACCATCCTCAGAGTCAAGGGGGCCCTCGAGAGATTTCATCAGACCCTGAAGTCCTTGTTACGGTCATACTGTGTGGAGCTTGGGTCTGATTGGGAGGAGGGGCTGCCTTGGTTGCTTATGGGAGTTAGAGAGGTTACTCAAGAGAGCATTGGATTTAGTCCAAATGGCATGGTATGTGGTCATGAAGTTCGTGGTCCTACTGCAGTTTTAGCTGGATTCCTTCCGAACCCTCCCAAAATGTGTTGGATTTTGTGAGTGGTTTTCGATATCGGCTGTATGAGGCTCGAGCAATTGCTCAGAGAAAACTGGGGAAGTCACAGTGTAAGATGAAGCGGTTGTTTAACAAACGAGCAGTGGATCGGAAATTTAAGGTTGGAGACCAAGTGTTAGCTTTGTTGCCACTTGTAAGTAACCCTTTTCAAGCCCGTTTTGCAGGTCCTTATCTGGTCCTCAAATGCCTTTCTGGACAGAATTATCTTTTGAAAACCCCAGAACAATGCAAAGGAGTACAGGTTTGCCACATTAATCTTTTAAAACCTTATTTTTCTCCTGCATCTTCTGTGGGCTTAGTAACAGCTGTGCCAGACGATCCTTTACATTCGAGTGAGGAGGGGAGTTCCTCCTTGAATTCTTTGGGGGATGATTGTGTTCACGGTCGTTCTAGAGGGGTTATTGAAGGAACGATTGAATAATTCTGAAATGTATCCAAAATTGGTTAATCATTTACCGCATCTATCTCAGTCTGAGAAAACTGACATTCTTCGGTTGGTGGAGTCTTTTCCTCACTTGTTTTCTGATGTGCCTAGTTGCACTACCGTTATTGAACACGATATTGATGTGGGGTCCGCTCTACCAATTAAACAGCATGCGTATAGGGTAAACCCTATGAAACGGGACTTGTTGAAAAAAGAGGTGACTTACTTGTTAGACAACAACTTAGCTGAGCCCAGCTTTAGTGCCTGGAGTTCACCTTGTCTCCTTGTAAATAAGCCCGATGGATCTTACAGATTTTCCACCGACTATCGCAAGCCTAATTCCATCACTAAGCCTGATTGCTATCCTTTACCCCGCATAGATGATTGTGTGGATAGGGTGGGGTCTGCGAAATTTGTGAGTAAATTTGATCTCCTAAAAGGGTACTGGCAGGTTCCATTGACTGCCAGAGCAAGGGAACTGTCTGCTTTTGTGACACCTGATGACTTTCTCCAATATCGTGTTATGCCGTTTGGGGTACAAAATGCTCCAGCTACTTTCCAACGCCTTATAAACAAGGTGTTGTCTGGATTGTCTAACTGTGAGGCTTATTTGGATGACGTGGTTTTGTACAGTTCATCTTAGTCAGATCACCTAGCCCAAATAAGGGAGTTATTTGTTCGTTTGACTGCGGCCTCTCTAACTTTAAATTTGTCAAAATGTGAGTTTGGGAAAGCTACATTTACCTATTTGGGTAAAATAGTAGGAAATGGACATGTCCGCCCCATTGAAGCTAAGATTGAGTCGATTTGTGCTTTTCCAGTGCCAACAAATCGCAAGGAATTGCGTAGGTTTCTGAGAATGACCGGGTATTATCTTGGGTTTTGCCCTAACTTTGCATCCCTTGTAGCACCCTTGACTGACCTTGTAAGTACTAAGGTATCTTTTAACTGGACCATGTCCCAACAGGCATTTGATGGAGCCAAAGCACTGTTGGCTAGTGATCCTGTGCTTGTTGCACCAGATTTTTCTCAACCGTTTTGTTTAGCTGTCGATGCTAGCGACACTGGAGCCAGAGCTGTCCTCCTACAGAAACGTCCGGATGGAGTAGAACATCCAGTTTGTTATTATTCAAAAAAATTAAATGTCCATCAGCGTGTTTATTCTGTTGTCGAGAAGGAGGCGCTTGCTCTTGTTTTAGCTATCCAGCATTTCGAAGTCTATCTGGGATCATCTGCAAGTCCAATTGTGGTTTATACTGACCATAATCCTTTGGTGTTTTTACATCGGATGAAGGATCGTAATCAGAGGATAATGCGCTGGAGTCTCTTCTTACAGCCATTCTCTCTTGACATTAAACACATTCGGGGTAGTGAAAATGTCATTGCTGATGCCCTATCCCGAGCGTGAGCTTGTAAATATGTCTTGCCTTTTTTCCTTCTCTTCTTTTTCTATCCTGTCTCCTAGAGCCCAGGAAACAGGAATAAGGACCAAGTAAAGTGGGATCAGTGGCGAAATTCAAATTTTTTTTCTTTTTTTGCATTCCTTAAAAGGAATACTTTTATGGGGGAGGTGTTACGCCTGCAGGTTTGCCCCTGCTGGCTCTGCTACACAGTGCAGATGTTAATTGGGCAACAGGTGTATTCAATCCTCGACTAACTCACCAGAGTATAAAGACCGGTGACTTGTAATGCGAGGAGGCTAGCTTCGCCCTCACTTCTCCCAACTTTGTCATTTGTAAATTTTTATTTTCTCATTAATCATCCCCTTTGCTATATTTGTTTATTTAATAACCACACGCATGTGTCCTATTTTTCCCCTAGACGTCAGTTTCTTTTGTTGTTTATTTGGTTTGATAATAAATTGCTTTATTGTTAAAGAATTTGTTGTCTGCCTCTTTTATGTTGCGGTCTACGAGCCAGCCGTAACCCACACTCTCTCTCTCTCTCTCTCTCTCTCTCTCTCTCTCTCTCTCTCTCTCTCTCTCTCTCTCTCTCTCTCTCTCTCTATATATATATATATCGCTCTCTCAGAGGAAGTGGGCATCTCTCTGTCAATTTCAGCAGCTATAATAATCATGCTAAACAGGAAAGAAACACTCAGAACTCATCTGAACACAGATCGAGAGCTTCAGATGAACTGAATCTACTAACAGCAGAGAATGAAGATCATCTGGACTTTCACTCTGCTGATGATTCCTGGTAAGAGTCTGAACTCACAGTAAATCACTAAAACAGACTTTAACTTCAGCTCATGTTGAGTAGGATTTGAACACTTTTGAACACTTTCCTCTTTTTAGTCTCATGAATACATTGGAGTTTTATTGAGACGCTGGTTTGTTTTAGGTGTGTTGAGCTCCATCAGTGTGAGAGGATATTCAGGAGGAGGAGTCAGCATCACATGCAGATATGATAGAAAATATACAGACAATGAAAAATATTTTTGTAGAGGAGAGTGGTCCACATGCTCTGACCTCATCAAGACTGATAAGGAAATCAAATGGGTTAATTCTGGAAGATTCTCTCTGTTTGACGACACAGCAGCGGCAGTTTTCACTGTGACCTTCAGAGATCTGAGTGAACAGGATTCTGGGACGTACCGGTGTGGAGTTGAGAAACCAGGACCAGATCATTACACTGAAGTGAATCTGATTGTTGAATCAGGTGAGTAACTGAGACTCTCAAACTCATGATGATCATCAACATCACACACTCAACACTGACTGTAATGTTATCATCTAAAAACTCCAGAAAATAATTAACCAGGATAAATATGATGTATTATTATCTTGCAATATCAGGATTACATATATGAATGAAGAGGCAAAGACTGTGTGTCTGTGTGTGTGTGTTTGTCTGTCTGCGTGTGTGTGGATCTGTGAGTGAATGAAGATAAAGTGCCATGATTTACAAAAATGATGACACTGACACTGATATCTGACTTTGTGTTCAACAGGTGAAAAAATCAGGTCTGTGACGGGATATTCAGGAGGAAACGTCATTATAAACTACAAATATGAGATACTAGAAGATAATTCTGTGATAGAAGTTTGTGAAGCTGGAAAATATCAATGTTTAACTGTAATAAAGACAGACAGAGCAGCAGAATGGACACATGTCGGCAAATTCTCCGTTCATGCTGACAGATCTTCACGTCTCTTACGTGTGTTTATCAGAGATCTGTTTGGGACCGATTCTGGACAATATAAGATTATAGTCAATGTTTCTGAAGACTACAGTTTCTTCTCTGAGTTTAAGCTGGACGTTAAGAAGGGTGAGCTGCTTTCATGTGTTTCTGTGCTGAATCGATGACTCTCTTGTTGAATTCTAACATTGCTGCACTTGATTCGTCTCTCAAGCAGCTGATTGTTGTCAGGAGAGCATCAGTCTCTCCGCTGCTGCAGGAGGATCTGTGAACATCAGCTGCAGATACCCACAATCCCACAGTGCTGATGTGAAGCTTGTCTGCAGGAGATCTGGATCTGATCTCTGTGCTGAAGAGACGTCTGTGAAGGAGAGCAGAAGATGGAGCGCTGAGGGACAGATGCAGCTGTATGATGACAGAGAGCAGCAGCTCCTGACGGGAATCATCAGACATGTGACTCAACAACATTCAGCTGAATACTGGTGAGTTCAGTCTGATCAAGGACACAAGAGCTTCATCACACGAGTCCTCATCACAGTCACAGGTACAGATCATTTTCTCACTCAGATTTATCAGAATGTAAAAAAAAAAAATCACAGCTAGCTTCCTTTCAGCAGATCACTGTGTGATGTATTGTGTTGCTTGACTGTGCAAAGAAAGGGATCATGATGTTTTTAAAGGCACTTATTCTGTTCATACAGGTTTACCAGCAGGTTCATTTTAGAGGATCTGTTCATGTATGAGCATTTTTTTATTTTATTTCATTATTTAAATGTTGAGTACTGCATATCTGGACTTAATTCAGCAGCATTAGTTGATCATTTAGACACAGTGTTTTTAACTAGTTGAAGTGTTCATCTGGATGCAGTATTAGAGCAGTTTTGCTTCTGTGAGTCACTGATCCAGTCTTGTTCTATAATTAAATAAAGCTGCAGTTTAAGATGCTCATCCAGCAACCTGCTATTAACTCTATTATTAACTGAGAAACCACAGACTTCAGTCACAGGAACTTTTGTTTCTTAGTTTCAGCAAACAGGAATTCTGGGTAGTGACTGTGTGAATGACATCAATAACACTTATATTCACCACGAGATACGTGATGACAAGTTCTCTGTGTGGGTAAAAAAAAAAAAAAAAAAAAAAAACGTTCCTTTAGAAATAGATTGCTTCTTTGTTTTAAATACAGATTTTTCTGAATTATCTTCATCGTCATCATCCTCATCATCCTCATCAGCTGAATCTCCAGTGCAGTGGGTTTCTGTGTGTCTGGAAGTGATTGATTTTAAAGGAGTTTGAGATGTTCATTATCTGAAACAAACACTGAGCATCAAATGAGCCTCGTTCTGTAAACAGATCATATTTAGCACCATGGACACTGTCCGTAATGTCAGAGGAAACTGTGTCCTCCAGATGAGTCTGATTGTTTCTTCTGATATCCAAACATTTTGTTGTTGTTGTCTTGCTTTCCAAAGTTTATCACTTCTGTGTTTAAAGCTTTAGTCATGAAGGGTTTTTCTGTAAAGCTGCTTTGAAACAGCACTGAATGTGAAAAGTGAAATGCAAATAAAAATGAGTCTTTAAACAACTCTTGACTAACATTGATCTCTGTCTCTTTGGACTGGAGCATCTAGATTCAATCTGAGGTAAATCTCTAATTTAAGAAAAAGTTGAGTGTGTATTGTAGGCCAGGCACAGACTAATTTAACAATTGAATAATTTCAGTCTAATAAAAAATTAATTTAATAATTGAAAAGTTCAGTTTAGAAGTGTCATCCCAGCAAACAGGGAATATGTTCCCAAAACTATATGTTAATGTTATGTAAATGTTATTAAAAAAAAAAAAAAACGTTCTTGACATAATGTTTCTGGAACAGTCTTATAATGATTTCATAGTTAACCCTCTGGAGTCTAAGGGTATTTTTGGGGCCTGGGGAAGTTCTGTCATGCCCTGATATTTGTGCTTTTTTCAGTTTCTTATAAATATCTAAATGGGTAAAGTCTAATGTCACTGTAATCAGCACAAACTGGGCTATAATAATATGTGAAATGCATGTACATGATTGTATTTTTGAGAAAAAAAATGTTATGCATGGTTAGTGAAAAACTAAAAATGTTAAATCACTTGAATAAGGCCATAAAACACATACACAACATTGGTTCCCGGGATTGTTGAGAACTGGAGCTTGTAGCCTAGAATTTTTCTTTCTAAATTATGTGAAAATCTTGTTTACTCACTCACAGAACACAATTTATGATTAAAATTTTCTAAGACACTTTTTGTTGGTAAAAGTCATATGCGAGTAGGCGTCAACTATCATGAATATCATTGTGATTTACACCTGAGAAGACAAAGGCCTGCATAATGAGCTGCATAATGAGCCTCTCATTCAGGAGTTACAAGAAAGAATGTGAGAACAAAATAAAAGTATATAGTTTTATGTTTGTAGTTTATTAAGAATATATTTAATTATCCCACAACATAATTTAATATCCACTTGGGGAAGCAGTTAAACAGTTTATTAGAAACGATCAAAGCTGACTTTCAAACAAATTTTTGGATATTTTATTCTACTTATTGGTTAATTATTTGTTGAATCTCTCAACATTTGTTTTTCTCTTGTGTTGGTATGGTTTACTGGAAGTCTGTCAGTCCAGATGTGTGGAGCTGGAGCTCAGCAGATGTGTGATGCTGTAGATACTGTGGTCTTCACAGCTTTCTATTCAGACAAAGAAAACAGAAGTTTGCTGGATTATGTTCAATGGACTGCTACTACAGAATGAATTAATTAATGAGTGGTCTATCTATCTATCTATCTATCTATCTATCTATCTATCTATCTATCTATCTATCTATCTATCTATCTATCTATCTATCTTTTTACTTGAATTGGTGACTGAAACTGAAAGCTAAATAAATGTTTAGTGGATAAAGCTGTGTCTGTTTGCTTAATTGGTTAATGTCACTTAAAACAAGGTTACTAAACTCTTCTGACTAATTTTTATATTTATTTTTAATTTTTACAAATTTTTCTTTATCAGGCAAAACCTGGTTTTCTAGTGTAACACTTTACAATAAAGGTTCATTTGTTGACTGATGTATTAACTAAAATTAACTATGAGCAATACATTTGATACGGTATTTATTAAACTTTGTTAGTTAATAAACATATATCTGTATGTTGTTTGTTCATGTTAGTTCACTAATGTTAACAAATACTGCTGACTTTAAATGACTTTAATTTAAGAGCAGCAAGTACAACTAACCTTGTTTAGAGACGTTTGTATTCTCAAAAATAATTGTCATCTGTTTTTGATTATCGATAAACTATAGACCTAAAAGTGCGGTGGTGAATACGTCAGTAAGCCCTTTTGAAGGTACTTTCGAAAGTAATTTAAAATAATATTATTTACATCATTAACGCAGTTTTTACATTGGATGAATTTCAATTGGTTTTATAGGATTATGTGTTTAATTTATCGATTTCTATTAATCTATAGGCCAATAGCGATTAAGAGTATGGCTCGCCTTTAGGCGGAACAGCCAGTTTTCGCTAAACCTTTTGCCACGCCCCCTACCTTTCTTTCCACCAATGATAAACCTTTCGACACGCCCACCTTTTGCCACGCCCATTGCTCCTGGCTGCAGTTACCCCTACTTGTAAGATTCATGGGACTCACCGGCTGTATGCTGAGTGGATCCATGACAACGGTCTGCTAAGTGTTCCGTCTGTTTTGGAAGTCCAGCAAGTAACTTTGTTTCAAGAATCACAATTGTAGATTGTAGATGTCCTTTGTAGATGTTTGCAGCAGTTCATGCAACAAGTAGTTCCAACAGGATACATATATCTCTCTCTTCTGTTTGAATGTAGGCAGTTGTTTTCCCGTCTCTGGAATGTAAGCTGCTGGCAGTGGGAGGCAAAGTTTTCTTTTTATAGTATTATTCCAGTCCCATAGAGTTTTTAGTTTTAGCGTTTGTGCCAAAAAATCTATTTTTTGAGCACTGTGCTGATCTGCTGATTAAGAAATCTTAAAAAAATCAGAGAAAAGTACAGAAATAAGAAGCAAAGCGCAGAGCAGTAAGCTAGAACGTCCGAACGGTAGCAAAGCCGGAAGCATTCTCTGCAAAAGTAAACTGGGCAAAAAGTGATGCAATGTGGTGTGGTTCAGACCATAACACTCCTGCTCTCCCAGGTAATTTAAAATGGGGGAAATCTGGGTTAAAATATTTGGGGGTGTTTTTAGGAAGGGAGGATTATAAGAGACAGAATTGGGAGGGCCTGGTGGAGAAGGTGTGTGCTGGAATTGGCTGCTACCCCAGTTATCCTATAGAGGAAGAGCCCTGGTCTGCAACAACCTTGTAGCCTCAACGCTATGGCACAAAATGAACATTCTGGAACCTCCTGAAGATTTGCTTGTAAAAATCCAAAAACGCTTAACAGACTTATTTTGGTCCGGTAACCACTGGATAAGAGCATCAACTTTGTTTCTGCCCAGACAAGAAGGTGGACAAGGACTAGTGGATGTAAAAAGCAGAATCAAGACTTTCAGACTACAGACAGTAAAAAGATTTCTCTACGGATTGGATGTAAGCTGGTCTGGAGTAGCTTCTGCCCTCCTTAGAAGAGCAGGAGGGATGGATAAATATTTGTTTCTTCTGGACATTCAAAATGTTGATTTGACTGGATTAATTTCTTTTTATCACTCAGTGTTCAAAGCCTGGAGGACTTTTAATATCACAAGAGACATCACGGATGAGGGTGGTCACTGGTCAAGGGAGGAACCCCTAATGCACAATTCTATGGTGGACTCAGCGATCCTAAAATCTCCATCGATGAGGAATCTTCTAAAGGCTGCAGGAGTTGTAAAGATTGGATTTTTAATAACCTCAGATGGATGGATGATTCCTGAAATGCTAGCTTGCAAGATTGGAATAAGATCAATTCATCGGACACAAAAACTGATAAATGAAATTCTCGAGAGCCTATCAACAGATTTTAAACGCAGTGTGGAAACAACAAATGAAGATATGGACTTAACTTTTCCTGAACTAAGAATAATTCCGGATGTGGGTATATTTGAAGAAAAGGAGGGGTCTTTGTTGAACTTCAAGACACCTAAACTGAACTGTTTCAGTAAAACTGGGAAGAAAGCACTGTACGTCACCTGTGTAAAAGTTTCACACTCTCACTCTTTAGGAGGAGTTAAAGAGTCGAAATGACAAGAGCTATTCGGATCAGGCTCTTCCCCGAAGGGTTGCTGGAGGGCCTTGTACAAGCCTCCCATTGAAAAAAGGTCCGGAGACCTTCAGTGTAGAGTTTTATGAGTCGTTTAATCAGATCTTGAGAGATTTTATGAATTATTTTATCTCAGTTGATTTCATCTAAGGCAGTGGCTCAAGTCAGTTGTATTCCTTGTGTTTCTCTTTCCTTTAGTGATTATGTTTGTTAATAGCAGGTGTTCATCACTCATGCTCAATCATCAATTAATCACCGAATTATCTCATTAACTTCACTGATTCAGTGTTACTCAAACACTCTGTAGTGTGCACACATTATAAGTCTTCATTTAAAACGGAGGATTTTGTTGTGGGGTTTAAAGGGTTAAAAATTTAATATGAAGAAAAAACAGCATAAAACATAATTTAACAGTAATAAACTGTAATTAATTTACAGGAAACAAACTGTAGAAAAACAGTTATTTACTGGCACCCCTGCTGCCAGTAATAAACTGTTTTTCTACAGTTTGTTGCTGTTAAGTCAAGGAAAAACAGTAATATAATGTTAAATGTAAATGTCAGATTTACCAAAAAAAAATAATAATAATAATTTAACTAAAATATTTGTGAACATCCATAGAAAAAAAATGCATGCAAAGTCATACACTGATAATGAGAGAAAATACTGAACTCAACTGAATTAATGTGTTTTCTCAAGAGAGATCTGTTAGTTTAATGCAGTTTTGTTGTTCACCATTGTGCTGGAGAGTAGAGCCTGTGCTTCAGTCAATGATGAGCCACAAATGGACTCAAATGGAATAAGTTCATATTACTAACATCATAGGAATGCTAGCTTTTAAACTCGAACTGTTTGAAGCAGTGGGAGTGGAGTTAATTTCCATGGTATAATTTACGGTAAAATATTGTTAAAAAAAATAAGAGTGGTAAATTAATGGTTGAAAGCTGTAAATTTACAGTACTTTACTGGCGCCCCTGCTGCCAGTAAATTACTGTTATTGAACGGCACAGTTTTTTACAGTGTGCAGCTCAGATTTCACTTTATAGTCATTCACATCTGTGTATATTTGCCATGAGTGTTCGGTGTTTTGTGTATTTAAATACATTTTAATACGCTCTGTCTCTCCATATGTAACACGGGAGGTGTGACAACAAAGTTGAGGATCCAAATGCAGATTTATTTCACAAGAGTGGTCAAACAGGCAGAGTCCAGCAAACAATAATATCCAAAGCTAGGACAAAGACAAAGAGGAATCCGTAAACAGGCAAAGCTCAGGGCAGACAGCAAAGCAATCATAATAACCAGATAAACAGTCTAAGATCAAAAAACAAGAAGACATGGTAAAGCAAGGAAACAAGCATACTAAGAACAGGGCACAGGCTTAACAATACTCCAAAAAGTGTGTGTGGATGTGTGCAACCTTTATAGTGTGAGACTGATGAAGTGATGATAGACATGATGAGTCCTGGCAAAGGATCATGGGAAATGGAGTCCAGGGTGAAGTGGCAAGAGTCTGGAATGGAGTGCCTTCTAATGAAGCTCATGGGCACCAGCTAGAGATTGTGACACCATAATGTGTTTCTGTGTTTCTGTGTTTTCAGATTTATTTTTCCTGAACATGATTTCTTTGTGTTCCACTCTGCTGCTGGTCGGAGGATTCACTGTGACTGTGTGTAAAGGTGATGCTCGCCTTCATAAACACCCACATGTTTATCTATAAGGCATGAGTCTTTTTATCACACAAGAATGTATCTCACTATTGTGTACCTGTGATGTTGTGTTAAGATCTTAGGGATGAGCTACTCATCAGGAGGTCACAGACGACAGTGAAGTGGTGAATCTCTATCTTCATGCACTGCAGTTCTTGTGTGTTTCATCTTTTATTCTGCACATCATGTTTATCTTTTGTTCAATCTCAGATTCTCAGGGGCAGATATGATTTTTTCCTCTTCTAACCTTCTCACAATCCCCTGATGGCTTCTCATGATGATCTATAAAAGTGTGATTTGTAGACGAGCACTGTTTTACGAGGCATTGACTTTAAACACTACTACACTGTAAAACATGATGGCCCAATTAAGTTACAGGAACTTTTTCTCCTTAACTCAATTTGTCTTTGTAAGTTTTGGATATTTAAATAAAGCTTAGACAAGTTGGTTCAGTTGGTACATCTGATTCTCTGTAACTCTCAAAAACAGCAAGTGTTCATCACTAATGCACAATAACTTGTAAAACACAGCTTTTCAAGTTGAAACACAGAATATCTTTAAGTTGAGTTTGCTCAGCAGGTATATTTACATTTCTATGTTTAACCAACTTGAAATTTTTTACAGTGTATCAGTATAAGTATAACTTTTCATTTTTAAAATGTAAAAAAAAAGGCTTTGAATATATTTTTGTCATAGTGTTTCACTGGTGTGTGTGTGTGTGTGTGATGAACAGGCTGTTTTCTGAACACCTCAAAGCCACAGAAAACAGGTGAAGGTTAAGGGTCCGAATTTTTTTTCTTTTTTTTTCTATGAACAAAGACATATTCAGGAAACCCACATTGAGGCACATAACACTGAACAAGAAGCAGAACATTGTTTGTGAGCAAAAGACAAAAAAAAAAAAAAAAAAAAAAAAAACAGGTATTCAAAGTCAGTGTTCTTCAGAGCAACTAATGTGCAGCTCTGGAGCTTTTGGTTTTGTGGTTTTGCTCTTGCTATTTATATACTTTTAGTCACACCATTATGTGCTTCAGACACACGCCACTGTGATAAAAACAGGAAATGACGGTGGACACAGTCTTTCCACTCCATGAAGAGATGGTGTGAAATTGCAAAATATTATAGAAAATATTATTTATAATAAATTGCCGTTCTTCTTTCAGAAGGTATTATTCTGGTTGTCAGAAATACACACAAATGCTTCTGTTGCATGTGTAATGACTTTGGTTTTTACAGTATCAAAGGGAAGCACAAGACTTATTTCAGCTAGTAAGTCCATAAAACTGCAGTTATGATTCAGTGTCTTATGAGATGTTTGCATGGAGTTTGAATGTCAAATGTCCAATCAGCTGGCTGCTTTGACCTTTTACTCTCCTTGCAGGATTAATTCAGTGTAAAGACATATTTTAAATCAGCTTTTAGTTATTTGATTAATCTTTTATTAGTCCCATTATTGGAATAGAGTTTGTGTTATCAACTTCTAGTTCACCAAATGCCCAACTGAAACTTTCTGCTCCATCTAGTGGCAAAAGTGAGTATTGGCTTTTTTAATATCTTGGTTTAAAATAAAATAAGCTTAATGTGTACTATTATGATAGCTGGCAGGGTAGGTGGGTTTTAATTAGCATGATTTTAATTATTTCAATTAAATATAAATTTACACCATTGCACATGCCTTGTGTGTCTTTCAAATGAAAGAGTGAATCTGGAGCAATGAAAGTTTTTTGTTCTTGAGGATCACATGTACTCTTCATTCATGCAGATGTGTAAGTCTGATATGAAAGAAAGGCAGCTGATTTATACTCTTAGTTTGTGTTGTTGGAGTGTCTTTAGTGCTGCTGAAGTTTGATTGACAGCTGCTGTCCGTGGTGCTGAAGCCACAGCTGCCAGAAGATGAGTGAGATCAGGTGTGTCTGATCAGAAACACTAGAGAAATAATGCAGACGCTCAGATTTGGACACATTTGGCTTATTATAACAGCCTGGTGTCAGTGTTTTTAAATCAAACTTCCTGATGTATCAGTTATGTGTGAGCTGTGGTATTTGCAGATATGCAAATGTATGTGAATATATTTTATATTATTTTGTAATAAAAAAAATAAATAAAATAAGGTCATTTACTTCTTGCAGAACTTGAGTGAAAAGATTATGTGCTTTTTTACCGTGTTTTCATGTTTATTGACATTAGCCACTTTCACACATAAAGTAGCCTACTTGTATATGATGTCGCTGTGCCAAAAAAAAAAGCTTCATGAATTTGAACATTTGACATAAAAGTGAAAACATAATCTGACCACGTTTCTGACCATGTATGATCACTGACTACGTTTAACCCTCCGTGTTTACAAACACAACACTGAGAGACACAGCCGTTTAGAGGTCATTTCTGATTTCACAAAATGTACCAGAATTTAGAAATGTATATGTATGAATTAATGGTGCTTTAACCGGTTTAATTTCTTGCCACATTTAGTCATGAATAACATCATTCTCACACCTAGCAGTCTTCATCTCCGATTCAAAACATTAATTTTGACAACCAACAGAGTAGCTTGCATCATTGGATGTTTTGGTTGGTCAAAAAGTTATCAAATTAACCTATTAAAAGTTTAGCAGCTTGCGTCTTCACACTCCTTTACAGTTAAACCTGAAGGTCCCTGAATTGCATTTAATTGCAAATAAATGTTAAAACCTCTTTTACAGTTATTGCTCTAAATAATAATAGATTATAAATATAAACATGATTTGAAATTCCACTCAAAGAAATCAAATTCACTCATTATTTTCTATCAGTGTTTTCAGGCTCTTCTCTTATCTCTCTGTCTCTGGTTCTGGTTCTGACCATCATTGGTCTCTTATTACTGTTTCTCTATAAGAAGCATCAGTCTTGGGGTAAAACTCCTTTAGATACAGAATCTCTCATTCATATCGAGCTTAAAATGAAGATTTGTTTTTTTTTTCTCCACTTTGATTCTATCGCCACCTATGGGCTACAGCTACAAAATACAGATATTTGATGATGTGTGACAACTGAAATATGATATAATGTCACTAATTTAAGACAAATTTTTGGCAGGCTGTGATTCATCATCTGAGACATAACCAGGAAAACATGAAGCAGTCAGTCCAGTTACTGTATAAAATAAGATGATTATTTTATTTATAATGAAAATAAATGTAAATAATTTATCTGTCTCACTTCAGGTTTCTCACACTGGATGTGATTATGAGGAGATAATAGACACTCACAGACAATTACCCACAAACCCCTCTGATTCACACTGCTCAATTACCCACAAACCCATCTGATTCACACTGATCAATTACCCACAAACCCATCTGATTCACACTGATCAATTACCCACAAACCCCTCTGATTCATCTAACGCTGTTTATGCCACTGCTCAATTACCCACAAACCCCTCTGATTCACATTGATCAATTACCCACAAACCCCTCTGATTCACACTGCTCAATTACCCACAAACCCCTCTGGGTTTCTTATTAAAAAATAAGGCAACTTATTGCAAGTGCTTTTTTGAGTAAACTTAACAAACGGGACTAAAGTCCACCCAACTTAAAATAATAACTTAATATCACAAGTTGTCACAACATAAATAGTCATGTTAACCTAAAAAAATATCAGAACAAAAATATGTTTACTGAACTCAAGGCCTATTATCTATAAGCTTACACAATTTTAAAGTGAAAAAAAAAAGTGAAAAGTGACATTCAGCCAAGTATGGTGACATATACTCAGAATTCAAGCTTTACATTTAACCCATACAAAGTGCACACACACACACACACACCGTGAACACACACAAACAGTGAACACACACCTGGAGCAGTGTTCATCATTTATGCTGTGGTGCCCAGGGAGCAATTTGGGGTTCGGTGCCTTGCTCAAGGACACCTCAGTCATGGTATAACCGGCCCGAGTTTCAAACCCACAACCCTAGGGTTAGGAGTCAAACTCTCTAACCACTAGGCAACGACTTTATATCCCTCAAATAGTCTACATAAATGAAAGACCATAACACGGGTCAAATAATTTTTTTTATTATTGAAAGTTAGTGTCCAAAGCACAAGGACATACAGAGTCTTGTATATAAACTTCTCTATTCAATGCATTTTAGACTGAACTCAACAAATGGTACGTAAGGCATGTTAAATAAATCCAGCGTTAATTATACCTTCATACGTTAGCAGTCTTGTGGCATGAAGTACCTTTTCAAATGGTGAAAGTATCAGGTGCTGATACTGATGCTCTTCTTTTTCTAAAAGACATCTGAAAAACCGCCCGATCTAAGATATGTCCCTAAAACCTGGATATATTGGCCATTAAAGCCAATCAAAGCCAAGGCGTTAAATGTGCTTATTGCATCGCTCTACTTGACGACGATCATCGCTATGCAAATGTGTGGGAGTTGGACTGCTGCCATTGAACGCTCAAGCTCACAAGCAAGTAGTACAGCTAGGCCTGCTACACCCCTCGACTCATGGAGCCAGTATGTCATCTTCTCCAAAGTTCTTGTTGATGGGCGTGCGAATGCTCCAAATAAGCAACTCAAGTCGAGGGCACGGAGTATGGCTCCAACAACAGTCTACCGGGGTCGTACAACTTTTCTCTGCATTATTCTACTTTTATGCGGGGATATTCAAGTGAATCCAGGGCCGATGGATCTACAACAACCACTGCAGGTGGCGGAGACCGCTCTGACTCACACCCCGCATGCTTTCAATACAGCGCAGATGATATCAGGTAACATTGCTAACAGTGCGCACCCACGTGCATCTACGTTTATCAACACACTGCAACAAGGTAACCGTATGTCACTACACGCGTTTAAGCCAGCAAATGAAAGTGGTAAATTAAACGCTATGCAGACTATAGTTGTCTCTAAACAAAGCCAGATGAAACTATTTCAGACCGTAAACCATGCATCGGTCCTATGGAACCCATTGACAAAGCCAAAAGGAATATTCGGAGGACATATCAACATACGTAGCGTAATGTCTAAAACGGAACAGTTGGAACATCTACTGTTGGGATCAAATCTACATTACCTGTGTCTTTCTGAGACTTGGATAACAGCTACAACTCCTGTATCGGCATTTATGATTCCGGGATATAAAGTATACAGACGGGACAGGGGAAAGGGGAAAGGGGGCGGGGTTTTGATTTACGTAAAAGACAGTATTGACAGTCACCAAATAGACATTCCAGATCAAACTATAGAGTGTGTTGGTGTTACAATCAAACTATCGCCTCAAATGTCATTTATTGTACTTTGTGTTTATAGACCACCAAATGCAACAAGTGATTTTTATACTGGTTTAACAAAAATTTTAACAACATATGAACGAAAGGAAATATTGCTCATGGGTGACCTCAACGTAAATTGGCTTGATAAAGGCAAGAGGAAACACCTAAAAGATATTGCAAACTCAATACAAATGACACAATTGATTAAAAAGCCTACTAGAATAACAAAAACGTCTCAAACTTTGATAGATTTAATTTTCACCAATAAACCAGACAGGATAGTTAAAACATACAACCTAATAACTGGACTATCCGATCATAATTTTGTTCTAATAGCCAGGAAATTAAATAAATCAAGAAACATAAACAAAGAACATGCAAATAAACAATGCAAAATTACTCATATTCCTAAAAGAAATCAAGAACACCTTAAAAATGATTTAAATGAAATTGACTGGGCCTCCAAAATTGATAAAGATAGCTGTGTACATACATGCAACAATATTATAACTGCTATAAAGAGTAAAGTTGATAAACATACACAGCTTAAACATAGAAAATCACATAAAAAGAGTCTCCCGTGGTTTAATGAATCCCTTTGGGATACAATGAAACAGAGAGATAAAGCTCTCAAGGTTTCTCTTAAATCTAAATTAACCACTGATTATTACATTTATAAATCTCTTAGAAATAAAGTTACCATGCTGCTTCGAAAAGCAAAAGCAAAATTTTTTCTTAATTTAATCAAAGAGGCCAGTGGTAATTGTACAAATCTGTGGAGAAGTATGGACAAACTATTGGGAAGGCAAAAAATAAATCAGGAGCTTTTACAGCTCAAAATCAATGGAATTGTTCAAAATGAGAGCTCTATTTTGGCTAAACACTACAATGATTATTTCTTGGATTCTGTATTAGACCTGGCGGAGACTTTCCCTGAAGTGAACTGCTGCAGAGATGATCATGGGGATGGTAATGCGTCTTACTTTAGGTTGCAGAATATAGATGAAGACAAAATTTTCAAAATAATGTCAGATTTAAAAAATAGTAAAGCAAAGGATATATTCGGACTTGATACATCACTTTTAAAAGAACACAAAACTATTTTAACTTCTCCACTAACAATAGCTGTGAATCAATCCATAAATGAAAACAATTTTCCTTTGGCGCTAAAAAAAGCAGTAGTCAAGCCGATTTTCAAGTCAGGAGACAAGCTCTGTGTCTCAAACTATAGACCTATTAGCATTCTACCAGCCATCTCAAAAATCTTTGAGAAGGTGGTGGCAGAACAGCTAGTGGAGCATCTTAACCACACTGATGCATTACATCCGTGCCAGTTTGGGTTTAGGAAAAGATACTCCACAGAGTCTGCGTGCTGCTACCTACTAGAAGACATCAAATCCAGTCTTGATGGTGGAGGTGTGGTAGGGGCGGTCTTTCTGGACTTGAAAAAGGCCTTTGATACAGTTAATCATCAGCTTCTTATTAGCAAACTATCTGATTTTTCTCTTGATACAAATACAATAACATGGATTCAATCTTACCTTAATGACAGACAACAATGTGTTGCGGTTGACAATAAAAAATCACCATTAAGACCTTGTAGCATGGGAGTGCCACAAGGTTCCATTTTGGGCCCCCTGCTTTTTACCCTTTACATAAATGACCTACCAACTGTGTGTAAGAGTAAAATTATTATGTATGCTGACGATACGGTGCTATATGCACATGGTAAAACTGCGGAAGAAGTCGCTCACAAACTGACTAAAGAGATGAAGAAAATTTCTTTGTGGCTGAAAAACTCATGCCTCACTCTAAATTTAGATAAGACTGTTTCTATGTTTTTCACAAATCGTTTTAAAATACAAATTTACCCTAATATTTTAATTGATGGACAAATTATTTTAAATCAAGAACAGGTAAAATATTTAGGTGTCATATTGGAACCACATTTAGGCTTTAAAAAGCATTTAAAAAAGTTAACAAATAAAATAAAATTTAATATGGCACAGTTCAGATACATTCGAAATTCCTTTACAATCGAGGCCTCAGGGGCCTATCTAAATGCCATGATTGTTCCTCATTTTCGATATTGTATGACAAGTTGGTCACAGGCTACTAAAACTGCCCTCAAGCCACTTGAGTCATTATATAAAAGCGCTTTAAAGATTCACGATAAGAAAAGCAGACGATTCCATCACTGTCATATTCTTGTAAAATACCAGTTTCTCAGCTTTGAAAATCTGATAATTCACACCAATTTGTGTTTGATGTATAAGATACTTCATGACAACGCTGCTCCTCCACTAAAAGAATTCATATCTTTGGGCTCTGAAATAACAGCTCGAGCCACAAGATCTACAGTGCGAGGTGAATGCAGGATCCCGAAACGCAGGACAGTATTTGGAAACTCTGCTTTTTCTTGTGTGGTCGCTCGTCAGTGGAATATGTTGCCTATAGAGCTAAAAAAAAAGCACAAATTTTTACACCTTCACACGCCAAGCAAAGAAATGGCTTTTATCAAATCAAATTTGTCCCCACATGTGACCAGATATGTGTATGTGTGTAAGTGTGTGTTCTAAGGTCTAAGTATATGAAAGGTGTGAACATGAACTTTTTATTTTATTTATTTTTTTTTGGCAAGTGTAAATCTTATTACTCATGTATGTTTATATATTGTAGCTTAACATCAGCCTGCCCAGGGACTACGGGTGAAAATTAGCTCTTGAGCTAAAACCTGGTACTATGCATCTCTCCCTTTGAGGTTAATGTTTATTGTACGCTGTCCCTGTTTCTTTAAATAAATAAAAAAAAAAAAAAAAAAAAAAAAAAAAAAAAAAAAATGTATTTAACATTTTTGTTTGTTTTTAAAGGAACTATTATGTGAAAATTACTATATTGTGTATTTTAATATCAACCTAATCCACTGGGCAAAGTTATGTCCAGTGGACGTCTTTTTATGTCTTTTGCAGACGTTAAAAAGATGTCCACTGAGGAGACAGAATGTTTTTGTGAATGTCTTTTTTTTATGTTTTTTATGCTTTTTTTAAGCTTTTTGAAGCATGAACAAGGTCAGTTATGCAGCGTTATAAGTTTATTAATGTCATGTAGATGAGAACCGGAGTGTGTTTGTGTTTGTGTTGAATCTCAGCTGCTGTCCGTGGTGCTGAACATCTGAGCAGTGACTCTCTGCTCTTGGTTAGTGTTTTCTAGCAGGTTTTGATCTCATATAGTGGAGACACAGAACACATAAATGTCTCTAAGTTACAATTTTTTTCAGTCGCTAACAAGCATTTGTCCAAACAGTTGTCACATTTTCAAAACTCTAAACACAATTAGCACAGCATCTGTCTATTGTGGCCATACCATTCACACATTTCATGTTGTTTTCACACAATATGGGGTCATTAAATGCATTTCCACAATGCTTACATTTTCTGAACAGACAACCTATACCTCCCAACAAAATTATGGATCGTTTTTGTAGTATTTACAAATGTTAACACACGACATCCCACAATAGCAAAAACAATGTTCCAAACCTTAGATACAGTATAAAAACCTCTGCTTCTGCAATGATATCAGTTCAAAAACAATATATCTTAGCTGATTTATGTTGTGTAAATTGGGCCAACCACAGCTGATTCCTATCTGGCTTAGACTCAGTGGCAGGGGTTATTTTTTTCTATTACATTGACACTTATACAATAAAAGGAGGACTTTGAAGAGTGATGTTTTTGGAAACAGAAAAAGACAAAAACTGTAATGTATGGACAAGGAAGAGTAAGAGCAAGGGGCCCAGTGAGAGGAGCAGGAGCAGTGAGAGGAGCAGGAGCAGTGAGAGATGCAGGAGCAGTGAGAGGAGCAGGAGCAGTGAGAGGAGCAGGAGCAGTGAGAGATGCAGTGAGAGGAGCAGGAGCAGTGAGAGATGCAGTGAGAGGAGCAGGAGCAGTGAGAGATGCAGTGAGAGGAGGAGGAGCAGTGAGAGATGCTGTGAGAGGAGCAGGAGCAGTGAGAGGATCAGTGAAAGGAGCAGTGAGAGGAGCAGGAGCAGTGAGAGGATCAGTGAAAGGAGCAGTGAGAGGAGCAGGAGCAGTGAGAGGAGCAGTGAGAGATTGAGAGATGCAGGAGCAGTGAGAGGAGCAGGAGCAGTGAGAGGAGCAGTGAGAGATGCAGTGAGAGGAGCAGTGAGAGATGCAGTGAGAGGAGCAGGAGCAGTGAGAGGTGCAGGAGCAGTGAGAGATGCAGGAGCAGTGAGAGGAGCAGGAGCAGTGAGAGATGCAGGAGAAGTGAGAGATGAAGTGAGGGGAGCAGGAGCAGTGAGAGACTAAGATAAGCAGGAGCAGTGAGAGGAGCAGTGAGAGATGCAGGAGCAGTGAGAGGAGCAGGAGCAGTGAGAGGAGCAGTGAGAGGAGCAGTGAGAGGAGCAGGAGCAGTGAGAGGAGCAGTGAGAGGAGCAGTGAGAGTTGCAGGAGCAGTGAGAGGAGCAGTGAGAGATGCAGGAGCAGTGAGAGGAGCAATGAGAGGAGCAGTGAGAGGAGCAGTGAGAGATGCAGTGAGAGGAGCAGTGAGAGATGCAGTGAGAGGAGCAGGAGCAGTGAGAGGTGCAGGAGCAGTGAGAGATGCAGGAGCAGTGAGAGGAGCAGGAGCAGTGAGAGGAGCAGTGAGAGTTGCAGGAGCAGTGAGAGGAGCAGTGAGAGATGCAGGAGCAGTGAGAGGAGCAATGAGAGGAGCAGTGAGAGATGCAGGAGCAGTGAGAGATTGGGAGATGCAGGAGCAGGAGCAGTGAGAGGAGCAGTGAGAGGAGCAGTGAGAGATGCAGGAGCAGTGAGAGATTGAGAGATGCAGGAGCAGGAGCAGTGAGAGGAGCAGTGAGAGGAGCAGGAGCAGTGAGAGATGCAGTGAGAGATTGTTTTTATTTTACCCCCCCCCCTCCTTTTTTATCTGGGCTTTTTGCTGTTGTTGTTTTTTTGTTCAGAATGCTCTTGTGTGTTTCATGGATATTTTGTCCACTGTCCGTGGTGCTGAACATCTGAGCAGTGACTCTCTGCTCTTGGTTAGTGTTTTCTAGCAGGTTTTGATCTCATATAGTGGAGACACAGAACACATAAATGTCTCTAAGTTACAATTTTTTTCAGTCGCTAACAAGCATTTGTCCAAACAGTTGTCACATTTTCAAAACTCTAAACACAATTAGCACAGCATCTGTCTATTGTGGCCATACCATTCACACATTTCATGTTGTTTTCACACAATATGGGGTCATTAAATGCATTTCCACAATGCTTACATTTTCTGAACAGACAACCTATACCTCCCAACAAAATTATGGATCGTTTTTGTAGTATTTACAAATGTTAACACACGACATCCCACAATAGCAAAAACAATGTTCCAAACCTTAGATACAGTATAAAAACCTCTGCTTCTGCGATGATATCAGTTCAAAAACAATATATCTTAGCTGATTTATGTTGTGTAAATTGGGCCAACCACAGCTGATTCCTATCTGGCTTAGACTCAGTGGCAGGGGTTATTTTTTTCTATTACATTGACACTTATACAATAAAAGGAGGACTTTGAAGAGTGATGTTTTTGGAAACAGAAAAAGACAAAAACTGTAATGTATGGACAAGGAAGAGTAAGAGCAAGGGGCCCAGTGAGAGGAGCAGGAGCAGTGAGAGGAGCAGGAGCAGTGAGAGATGCAGGAGCAGTGAGAGGAGCAGGAGCAGTGAGAGGAGCAGGAGCAGTGAGAGATGCAGTGAGAGGAGCAGGAGCAGTGAGAGATGCAGTGAGAGGAGCAGGAGCAGTGAGAGATGCAGTGAGAGGAGGAGGAGCAGTGAGAGATGCTGTGAGAGGAGCAGGAGCAGTGAGAGGATCAGTGAAAGGAGCAGTGAGAGGAGCAGGAGCAGTGAGAGGATCAGTGAAAGGAGCAGTGAGAGGAGCAGGAGCAGTGAGAGGAGCAGTGAGAGATTGAGAGATGCAGGAGCAGTGAGAGGAGCAGGAGCAGTGAGAGGAGCAGTGAGAGATGCAGTGAGAGGAGCAGTGAGAGATGCAGTGAGAGGAGCAGGAGCAGTGAGAGGTGCAGGAGCAGTGAGAGATGCAGGAGCAGTGAGAGGAGCAGGAGCAGTGAGAGATGCAGGAGAAGTGAGAGATGAAGTGAGGGGAGCAGGAGCAGTGAGAGACTAAGATAAGCAGGAGCAGTGAGAGGAGCAGTGAGAGATGCAGGAGCAGTGAGAGGAGCAGGAGCAGTGAGAGGAGCAGTGAGAGGAGCAGTGAGAGGAGCAGGAGCAGTGAGAGGAGCAGTGAGAGGAGCAGTGAGAGTTGCAGGAGCAGTGAGAGGAGCAGTGAGAGATGCAGGAGCAGTGAGAGGAGCAATGAGAGGAGCAGTGAGAGGAGCAGTGAGAGATGCAGTGAGAGGAGCAGTGAGAGATGCAGTGAGAGGAGCAGGAGCAGTGAGAGGTGCAGGAGCAGTGAGAGATGCAGGAGCAGTGAGAGGAGCAGGAGCAGTGAGAGATGCAGGAGCAGTGAGAGGAGCAATGAGAGGAGCAGTGAGAGGAGCAGGAGCAGTGAGAGGAGCAGTGAGAGATGCAGTGAGAGGAGCAGTGAGAGATGCAGTGATAGGAGCAGGAGCAGTGAGAGGTGCAGGAGCAGTGAGAGATGCAGGAGCAGTGAGAGGAGCAGGAGCAGTGAGAGATGCAGGAGAAGTGAGAGATGAAGTGAGGGGAGCAGGAGCAGTGAGAGACTAAGATATGCAGGAGCAGTGAGAGGAGCAGTGAGAGATGCAGGAGCAGTGAGAGGAGCAGGAGCAGTGAGAGGAGCAGTGAGAGGAGCAGGAGCAGTGAGAGGAGCAGTGAGAGGAGCAGGAGCAGTGAGAGGAGCAGTGAGAGTTGCAGGAGCAGTGAGAGGAGCAGTGAGAGATGCAGGAGCAGTGAGAGGAGCAATGAGAGGAGCAGTGAGAGATGCAGGAGCAGGAGCAGTGAGAGGAGCAGTGAGAGGAGCAGTGAGAGATGCAGGAGCAGTGAGAGATTGAGAGATGCAGGAGCAGGAGCAGTGAGAGGAGCAGTGAGAGGAGCAGGAGCAGTGAGAGATGCAGTGAGAGATTGTTTTTATTTTACCCCCCCCCCCCCTCCTTTTTTATCTGGGCTTTTTGCTGTTGTTGTTTTTTTGTTCAGAATGCTCTTGTGTGTTTCATGGATATTTTGTTCACTGTACGCAATACTGTCAAACCTTTTCTGTTCTATCATACCGTGTTTCTACTGTACCTCCTGCAGTAAACAGTAAAGGAAAAAAATAGCTTTTTACTGGAATGCTTTTGAATGCGAACATTACTGTACATTTGGACATACAGTTCCTAACCAATAAATTTAGTGTAAAACAGTGAATTGCATGTTTTGCATGCAAATACCTGTAAAACTGAGACTGAAAAGTCTATGCAGTTTTTGTAATGTCAACAATAGCCAGTATTTTGAAACCTGGTGTACTTTGATTGACTGCATGTACCTTGTGAGGTGAAAACAAGTGTTATTCTTTGACAGAATAATTTAATTTTGAGTCAGATTTCCAGTGTTTTGCTAAAGTTGGTGTGTGCAGAGAAAGATGTGTTCTATTTTGAAATGAAGATTTAGTATATATTTAACAAAATGTGTTTTTGAGAAGAAAATTATCCATTTGGCCAATTGTGTTTTGTAGGTGTTAGTCTGTGTTAAGAGTTTAGAAAAAGTATCTGAAGTATGGTTAAGCGCTTGTTAGCGATTGAAAAAAACTGTAATATGATATGCTAGAAGTATGTTTGGATAATTAGCAAACGTTTTCTTAAGACACTACAGACAAAATCATTGTTTATTTATGCACTGTTCAATTTTGAGATTTTTGTCTATTTTGCTTCCATAACATAAAAGTTGTATTTCAGTATTGGAATAAAAAATGCAGAATCCACATTTGCGTCTATATATTTGAGTCACAATACATATATTTAATGGCTATTTTTTTGTCAAAATGAGTTTCTTTCTCCACTTCAGCAGCTCTGACACACACCACACTATTTATTACTTTCTACATTTCTGTTTTACAGAAATATTTTTTTCTGTAAAAAAAATATAAATTTATTTTTTAACCCTAAAACATGGTGAATGTTATTTGTTTATTTTTAAGCATTTATATGTCAATAAAATCAAACAAGAATCTTGAATCTTACTTCATAAAATGTTCTTATTTCTGTTCTGGAAATATATTCAAATGAGTGCATATTTAATAATATTCTGGCTAATATGCATAATTAAACATAACATGTCAGTAATGTAAACAGTTGTCCTAATGAGCTGTGATTAATCAGTTGAGCTAGCACAGTGATATCCATTAGTTATAACATGTAACATATTGTCACTGTGATATTAAACATGCTGATCAATAATAATCCTGCACTTATACAGTTATCATGGGAACCGCTGCTGTTTGCACGACTGTCCATCAGATGTCACTGTCAAATGAAGCCTGTGTGCCACTTCCAATATCAACCCCTCTCTCTCTCTCTCGCTCTGTGTGTGTGGCAGAAATTGAGGAAGTGGTGGACTCTGATACATTCATCATTTAATGGAAAAGAAACACTCTGAATCTACTAACAGCAGAGAAGATGACTGAAGAAGAGAGAAGAATGAAGATCATCTGGACTTTCACTCTGCTGATGATTGCTGGTAAGAGTCTCACAGTAAATCACTAAAACAGAAGAGACTTTAACTTCAGTTCGTGTTGTTTAAATGATTTAATGAAACAGAGGCTTACGTTTATCTTTATTTATTTCCAACTGTTTGCTGTAGATTTCGTGAGCTCCACAGATGTGGAAGGATATTCAGAAAGTGAAGTCAACATCTCATGCAGATATGTGAAGGAATATACCCAAAACACAAAGTATTTCTGTAGAGGAAAGAAGCCAGATAAAGAAAAGAGTAAGTGGTGCATTGAACTCATCAGGACTGAAGAGAAAGATAAATGGGTTGATTCTGGAAGATTCTCTCTGTTTGACGACACAACAGCAGCAGTTTTCACTGTGACCTTCAGAAATCTGAGTGAACGGGATTCTGGGACGTATCAGTGTGCAGTTGATAGAACTAAAGGAAAAGATTCATACACTGAAGTGAAGATGAACGTTAGAAAAGGTGAGTAACTGAGACTCTCAAACAGAAAATCAGCACACATAATGACAGTAATAACACTAAACACCTGCAGACGCTTTTAGAAATGGCCAAATAATTCCTTAAATTATTGCATAATACTTTTATTCTTATTTTTTATTCTAATAAAGGATGGTTACAAAAACTGAATCAAATAATATGTTAATTAACAGTCAATTAATTAAATTAAAACTCTATAAACTGAGACACCCCTAAAATTGTTTCATATACAGTCATGAAGCTCCTGATAGAACACTGTAGGGTTCTTTACAGAAGCTTTTCTGTGAGAGACCAAATACAATCATGAACCACAGCAAACATGGGATCTTTATCATCTTATGTTTTCACTTTTTCATATGTCAAAATTTTCCATTGACTCTTATATATATTAATATTGCACTTGCTCCTTGTTTCTTTTAATTATTCCCACAGCTGTTTCCATTTTAGTGTGTTTTGTCTATAAATAGCCTTCCGTTTGTTCCTTATAGTTTGTCTTCGTTAACTGCTTACACATTCATCCTCATCTCAACGTAGCTTACTTGACATTTGAGAAATGTATTAATCACTGTTTTGCTGACAACAGAAAGCGAGTTCTCAGAGTTGCTTCAATAATGTCAGGAGAACAATTTCTTCTAGAAGACTTGATTTTATTATGTAAATTAACTCTATTATTATACTCATCATGCAATTTGATGCTGCTTCTGTTGTTGTTTACTCACACTTTAAATCTTCCTGAGAGCTTCAAGATGCTCAAACGTCGACAGTTTGTGGTTTTGTATGTCAGAAAATGTGTGTGATGGTTCAGTAATGTGTGAAAGGCATCAGCGTCAGTGAGAAAACGGAAGTGAAGTATCTGAGTGAGAAAAGTGTTTTTATCTCAGTGAGCACTGCTGTGTTTCAGAGAGAGATGAACACCAAATAACTTCATCTTCTCTGACATCAGTTAAACCTCCACTGATCACATCTCCATCTCCTGTAACAGGTACACACACACTCTGAACTACAGACTCGCTCATGTCTATCTGTTATTATGATGATGGTGAATCTCTGGTGTTTTCAGGCTCTTCTCTGATCATCAGTGTGTCTGTGATTCCTCTTCTGATCATCAGTGTGATTCTGTTAGTGATGGTGAATCTCTGGAGGAGGCGTCAGTCACACAGTAACACTCCTGCTCCTTTACATACTCACACTCTTTTAGTGTCTTTGAAAGACATCGTCAATTTTTCCACATTGCTCAAACTGACACATTATCATACATGAAGTTTGACTTATATAGAACGGCATCGTTGGCTACAAATAAAAATAAGCAAATCAGATTAATATGAGAATGTGAAAAAGTAAACCAAACAATTATGTTGCTTGTCTTTGACAGACACTGATTCCTCATCCAAAAGATCTCACACGACACCAGCAAACAGTGAAGCGGTGAGTAGAATTACTGTGATTTGAAAATATTACTTGTTTTAATGGGAATTAATTATGTTACCTTTAAGCACTTAAAATCTCCAGTGCTGTTAAAATAATTAAATATTACAATTATTATTATAGGTTTCCTACACTGGCTGCGATCGCAAGGAGATTAAAGATGCTCACAAACCATTACCCACAAACCCCTCTGACTCTTCTGAAGCCACTGGTGACTCTCAGATGGTCGCCACATCTGCTGAGGATCTGAATTACGCCGTGGTGAATTTCCAGAAGAAAGCAGACAGAGTCAGTTTGAGGAATAATCAGGATTACAGTGAATACGCTGCTGTCAATCATCTCACCAGCCACAGCAGAGTTTCATAAATTAAAATTAGAGATAGAGATTATTCACAATATACAGAGTCCAAATCTAACATTTAGCATTTGTAAACATCTAATATTTAGTAAATGCTGACAGATTGTTATGTCAGAGGATTCTGGCTCCTTTTAAGTTTAACTGACCATTTTCTGGTTTTCCTTGAATCAGCTCTGATTATACAAGTAATATACTGCATAAAAATAAAAATAAATAAATAAATGAAAATTACCTGACACATTTATATATATATATATATATATATATATATATATATATATATATATATATATATATATATATATATATATATATATATATATATATATATATATATACTTACTTTTTACTTCCGTATCTACTGCACTGTAAAACCCGACAAGTAACTTAACTCAAACCGTTTGAGTAAAGTTTAGGGGTTTTACAGTGTGTAGATGTAATCTGAGCAGAAATAGAATCACAAAATAATGTCTGTTTTCAAACATGTTTCAATGTTTTGATTTAAAGTTATTTTTTTGAGCCCAGAAATAATTAATTTATACTCTCATTTAAATTCAAGAGATTTCTAAATACTTTTCTAAATACTTTGTCCAGTTATGTTTATTTTATTTTTCATCTACAACATCATTTCCAGTTTACAAATTAGTTTAAGTCTGAAAAGTAATTTTATTTTTCAATACGATTTTTGTTATTGTAATTTTCAAAAACCTGAAAATAACATTTTTAATCTGCGATAATGTTTTTGTCTGAAAGTTTCTTACAAACACTGAGGTGTTTTTGTGTTTGTGTGAAGAACAGGTCATTTTTTTTTGTCCATTTCAAAACCACTGAAAACTGGTGAAGGTTCAGGGTCTGAGTTTACTTTAAATGTGTGAAAGTTAAACAGCTTTATTCATAAAAACCACAGCGAGAACATTTACTGTAAACAGAAGACAATAAAGACTGAGAGCTGATTGTTATCAGTTATTTACCTGCAACAAAACCTGAAATAAATGTAAAAAAAAAAACTTTTTATGATCAACAAATTATGTGTGATTTGACAGTTTTACTTTCATAAATACATCAAACAAAATCAAACATAGAGCCTACAAATCAGTAAGAGAGACTGACAGACGTTTGTGTTGCTTTGGTTGGTAAATTGAGAATAAACTGCCTTAAACAAATAACAACTTACTGTAAATCTGTTTCATTTTAATGATGATTATCATCATTATTATCTCTCTGGTCAAAGTCAAACCATGATAATGCATCTTTTTATGGCATTAAGAGTAATATGCTAGTTTGCATATAGAACAATTTTAAGCATTACCTAATGTGGAATGTCATTTTCTAATGTTGTGTTGTGATATTGGGGAGAAACAGGGAAATTACTGTATGAGTCTGTATAGTTGAAAGTTTTTAAAGACCAAACCTATGTCTTACTTTGGTAGCAAATTTAAAATCACAAGTGTAATTTCAGAAAAAATTATAAATATTAATTATAAATTAAAATAATTATTAGCATAAAGTGACTTGCTTGTGAAAGTCTCAGTGCTTTGTGTTTGCAGGGTTGTTTAATTCTGTGGTCAGTGTGCTAAAGATCATCAATGTGAGAACATCTCAAGCTTGTGGTTTTATTTTGCTCTATTTATATTATCTGGGTCAAACCGAGAAGCCCTTCAGCCACCTGCAGGTATGATAAAAACAGGAAATGGTTTCTTGAGTAAAGATGGAGACAAACTTTCCACTGTCAATTTGTTTAATATATGAAAGATAAAAATATGTATTCCAATTCTCACTTTGGAAGGTTTTAGTCAGCCTTCCAGAGGAACTATATTTTAAAACTATTTAGTTAATAAGTCCTACTATATATATATATATATATATATATATATATATATATATATATATATATATATATATATATATATATATATATATATATATATAAAGTGTCAGATTTTTTTCGAATGCTTTAGGAGTCCAACAGTTCAGACCCATTTGCTTTCTTTATATATCATATATTTTGTATTGACATTCAGCTTTATTCAATGATTTAAAACATTTATAAAAATAAATAATAATAATAATAACAACAATAATAATACTAATAATACTACTACTACTACTACTACTAATAATAATAATAATAGAGTGTAGACGGGTAATAATGTATTTATATTTGATCTCATCCAGCCTTCAGTTTAGAATTCTGAATATTGAAATGTGCACGAGGAGGATACCAGCGAGAGGCAATGAGATTTAGGCGCAGGTTCGTCTCGTCCCTTTTCTCCTTATATGGTGCTGCGCGTGCGTTTGAATGAACACAGAGAGTTCGCGGGTAAATCGAAATTTGAACTGACAGGACACAGAGAGAGATATTTTATGTGAGTAATCAAATATTTACCCTGTAATTTAAACACAGAGTTGTTCTATGTCTTAAGATGATGGTTGTTTGTATGATCTTCTTCTGAAACACTGATAAATGAGGTAAATCCTGAAATTCTTCCTTGTACAGTTTATAAATTAATATATTGAGCATTTTACACTTACACTTAATGAAATGTCAAAATTACCCAGAAAGTAGGCTTCTACTATGTACAATTTCTGACAGAAGATATGATTCATTCATATAATTTAAAGAGTGAAGACAAATGCACTGAACTAACACATTCTGTGAAAAGACTTCAACTTGACTGAGACTGAAACATGAACAAAAATGTCTCATTGAAACCTCTGGCTCCATCCAATGGTAAATATGGGTTAATACATGTTAAATGTGTTGTTTCTTCTGAAATGATCTTTTAGTATGTTATGGTAGTTGATGGTGTATGTGCATGTTCTGTTTTGATGAGTTATAAATCACACTGATTTACACGAGTTGAAATTAAAGCGTCAATCTGGAGGAATGAATCTTTGGCTTCATATTTGATCATTTCATGGGCTCATCGTTCGTGAAGATGTTTTTAAAACCAAAGTTACAGATGTCAAAATCTCAAAGTATAAATGTCAAAACAATAGTATCAGATACATTTTTGATTTCCCAGTGAGACTGAAAGATGATATTGTTTAATAAAGACATGAAGTCACTTATGATGTTCTTTATATGAGAGGGAATCAGCCTTTGTAATTCAACACATTTCCTGATGTATGAATTATGTCAGTTGTATATGTTATATTTTGTACTTTATCTCGCATGCGTTTTCATCATGTTTTGTTGTTTGAATGTATTGAAATGATTTTAATTTTGAAGCTGTGTTTTAAGATTACAGAGATCCTCAATACTGTTTACATGTAAATGATACTGGTGCCCTCTAGTGAAAGATTTCAATAATGCAATCAAATTGATTCTGTGTCATTTGGAGCAGCATCTTCCTGCAAAACCGGAGGCTGCATTTTCACAAAATGATGGAAGTTTCTAATTATACAGTATTTACAATGTTAATTTAAACACTATACTCTGACATGCTGAGATATCAAAATGATAAATCTAAAACAATATATCAGACTAGATTGTACATATTCAGAATATATGACACTGAATGAACACTTTCATTTTGTCAAATTTATTTGGGGAAGTCCATTTTGAAGGATATACAATAAAGACACTGCATGTGTTATAGTCTGAAAGAATAATGTCTGAGAACTTGGTCAGATTGTAAACACAAAATTACAGTATCATTTATCTGTATTATTATTTTTGTTCTTGTAAGCTGTGCAAACGAGCTCTACTGAATCTCTCTACTGATGGTGTTTGTTCCTGTTCCTCCTTGCATTTGCTATTAGTTTTGAAGCACCAACAGTAAACACAGAACTAGCTGTCTTACTGAAACCTCTGGCTTCATCTAGTGGCGATTCTGAGGTAAATAAACATTACATTTCCTGATTATAAAAAATAGTTTCATGAACTGTTGTGTGGGTGGTTGATAGAGAACATACATTCATTTCCTTGTGTTCTGGTTCGATTACTTATAAACTAAACTGATTTACTCTCCTCTAGTATTTTTAAAGACAAAGAATGAATCCGGAGGAATGAAATGTTTGCCAAATATGTGATAAGAACATTGAGCCATTGTTTTGATGAAGATAGTTATTATGCTCAAAGTCAAAGTGAAGAAAAGAAGCAGAGAAACTCATGTTGAACTGAAGTTTGTCTGAAAGCTGCTGTCCATGGTGCTGAATCCACAAACCTGTCATATTATTATTGTTTATGTATGTACAAATTATCCAAACACATCAAAAGTCAGTCAGATCTGGTATGTTGTCCTTATAAAAAGCTGTTCATGTTTCGTACAGACTCTGTGGAACCTCATTGAAGTTATGTATCCAGTTTCCCTCTGGAGATTAAAATAATGATGATGCTGTCCTTGTATACATGAGAACATGAAACCTGTGTGATCTCTCAGTATCAGACAGTGTAACTCCACCAGGTGTCGCTCTTTCAGTGTGATTAATGTGATATTCAGTCAGTGCTGATGGTGGGAGGAGCCAGTAAAGCTGCTCATTACTGATAAAGAGCTGAATAAAGAGGAAGTAACTAAAGCAGACAGATGTAGAGACAGAGAGATTCACACAGAGATCATTCAGCAGAAAGAAGACTGAACTCAACTCACAATGAAGATCCTCCTCATCTTCCTCACTTTCTACCTGATCTCAGGTCAGAGCTTTTCTCTTTCATCACTGCAGTAATGATGCTGTTTTCTGTTCATCATCTTTCTGATCACAGTATCAATCTGATTGACAGCTGCAGTGAGATGCTTTAGCGTCACGGGATATTCTGGAGGAAGTGTTCTGGTGGATTCTAGGAGGACTTCAACCAGTAAATCTCAATATCTGCAAAAACAAATCAACAGAGGGTGGAATACAATAATAAACAATAGTGAAGAACATCACCAGATTACTAAAGAAAGATTCATTCTGTATCTCAACAAAAACAAACCTATCATGCTTTTCATTAGAGAACTAAATGCACAGGACTCTGGAAGATACAGGATTGGGATTTCAGGTTCAGAGCGTGTTGAAATAAATTTGGATGTGTTAGTTGGTGAGTAACTTTGACCTATGAAATACAAATATACTTTTTAGCAAAATCTCCAGAATATTTACAGTATATTTCAATGCTAATGTTAAACTAGGCTGACCATTAAAAAGGTAAAAAAAGTAAAGATCATAAAGTACTTTTTTTACAGCATTTATTAATATAGTTGAATGTTAATTTTAAATAGAATTATTCATTATTAGTTCATGTATTAACTGAATGATTTATTATTAGCAAATTTAGTGCTTAACCAAATTAACACTTACTGCCAGTTAACTTAGCAGACAAACTCTTTCCATTAACTGGATGTTTTGAGCTTTGAACTAACGTCACAAACATCCAATTTGCACCCTTTTTTGCCATTGACATGGGTGTAATTTGCACATCATGCCTGACCGAGAAAAAGCAAAATAAGTTCTTAGAAGCCAGTTCCCATTGAACTTATGTTGGTAATTATAAAGTGATTTTCGCTTTTTTAAGAGGTCATTTGGTCATCCTAGTTAACAGTATATCCAGCCCAGTACCCTCTTATAAACTATACTAAACAATAAATCTCAGATGCACATTCTATAAATATGTTCTCTTATATCTAAATGACAGATTCATGCTGTAGCGTGACAAAAAGACTGGAGGTGAATCATGGACTAACTGCAGCCTTCAACTGTGAATATTCACAGAATCATATTAATTTTTATAAGATCATCTTCAAAGAAAAGAAATACTCCATTGATGAGATGATAAACACCGCACATAGAAAGAATGTAAGGTTCAGTTTGACTGATAAAACAGATCAACGACTCATGACTGTGGTTATTTCTCCTGTGAGACCGGATGATGGAGGAGTTTATTTATGTGGAGTTTGGATCAATAGATACTCATACAGTTACTCCATTATTAATACTGTTCATCTACATCTGAATCATAAAGTGGGCGTGTCTAGAGTGAGCGGCTCCTCAGGAGGTCATTTGATGATCAAGTGTGAACATCCTCAATACAAAACCAACCCAAAATACATCTGTAAAGAATCAGACGGATGTTCAGAGAGGAAGAATCCAGGAGTTCAGGGTGAATGGATGGAGAATGGAGATGTTTCTTTATATGACGACACCAGAGCAGGAGTCTTGATGGTGTTTTTTAGAGAGCTGAAAGCTGCAGATGAAGGAACATACAGGTGTGGAGTGAAAGTATCTGACTATACTGAGAGCTTCACTGAGATACAGCTGAGCGTCAGACACGGTGAGCAACCTCAGATATTTTATCTTATATATTTAAAAAAAAAAAATCTGATTTTTGTGTGATTTCTTTTGGTTTAAAGATGAAAACTATCCAAAGCATGTGACTGAATCTGTGTATCTTGGTGGAGAAGTTACCATCATCTGTCTGATCCCAGAGCAAAATAAAGTTAATTTCTGCAAAGAGGATGATAATCACATCTGTCAAAGCATCATCTCATCTAAAGTGACAGAAATGAGTGGTTCATCAGAGAGAAATGAAGAGAGAGTTGTTACAGTGAGCATCAGTAATGTGAGTGTGAGAGATGCTGGAGTTTACTGGTGTGGAGCAGAAACCAGAGACACAGATCTGACTTTCATCTCCCTGAACACTCAAATTCAGCTCAACCTCATCAGTGAGTCCTTTCAGATGATTTCACTGTAGTAAACACAGTATATTCACAATCATTTGTGTTAAATGTCTGTGTTTGATTGTTTTTAGTGCCTCCAGTAGTGAGAGATGAAGGAGAATCAGCTGAGATCATCTGTCCTTATGATTCAATCTATAAATCAAAGCCAAAGTCTCTCTGTAAGGGAAAGTGCTCCACTAGAGACAGAAATCCTCTCAGTGAGACTGTGAGAGAAGAGAAAGAGACCAAGACTGGCAGATTGACTCTGAATGATGACGTCACTGCAGGTGTCTTCACTGGGACCATCACTGGACTGACAGCAGAGGATGCTGGGAAATACTGGTGTGCAGTGACATTAGAAACAGAGCTCAATTATCTTTACACTCATCTGATCGTCATCATGAACGAGGGTGAGGAAGGTTTCTGCATCTGAATATGTGAAACTACGGCTGTGAATTGATGTTCTTGTGTCTGTAAACATTTCCAGAGCTGAACTTGACTAAGTATGAAGGAGACGACGTGTCAATCCAGTGCAAACATCATGATGAAGATCAGAAACGCTTCTGCAAAGCACATGAAGCCTCCATGTGTGTGAAAGATGGAGTTTCATTGGAGACGATCAGAGATGATCGATTCTCTTTCAGTGATGAAGCATCTACTGGAGTCTTTACTGTGAACATCACTGATCTGAGAGAAGAGGATTCTGGGATATACTGGTGTGGTGCTCACATCATCATTAAAGTGTACTTAAATGTCAGCAAGGATAAGGATAGAAGTAAGATAACTTTGTTTTATTTGCTATTTGAACTTTGAACACTTACTGATCTTCCCGTGTGACACTGAGAGGGTTGTTGTAAAGTCATTCTTGGTGTCTAATATATTGTTTTTGTTTATCTTAAATTTAATGCACTCAAATTTTTTAATTGAGTATCAGTATAGTAATTTATCCTCAATAGATAAAATGAATGCCCTACTGCAACTCTGGGTTTCTACAAATTTGTTATTTTTGGTTAATTTATAATTTTTGTTTGTTTTGTGATTCTTGATAATCACATATGAATGTTTCCATATGATTTCTTTATTCTTTTAATATTTAAATCTCATTTTGTGACTGCTCATAAGTGCAGGAAGTGTTTCGTGTGCATATTGAAGAAGGTGTTTCATTTCACATCAAAACCACAGAGATGAGCTGATCAGCCTCAGTTTGGCTGTGAAGAACTAACGGTCTTTATTCAGGAAACCCACACGAGACTCAACAGAGAGAAGAGAAGCTGTGTGCAGAAGAGAGACTAAAATTTGTTCTTTTCATAATTTTGTTTAATTTGATCAATCAAATATGTTCTTAATGCATGAAAATTAATTAATTAACACTCAGTGTTGGTGTTTTATTTTCAGATTTCTCCAGAATCATCATTGTTAGTGTGTGTGTGATTCTGCTGCTGATCGCTGGATTCACTCTGACTGTGTGCAAATTAAGATACACGAGACGAGGTGACACTTGGTTTTAATATTTATTGAATAGTTTAATTAAATCTGAATATCTCTGAGCTGCTTCTGTAAATCTCACTCACTCAATGAGTTTCTGTCTCAAGTGCTGCTGACATTTAATATTGATTGTGTTTGTCTTTATCTCAATGATTAATACATTTTGTTTTGGGTGATTAGGAAGAATCTCAACATCAGACAAGAGAAAGAGGAAGAAAAATACAATAGTGAGTTACACTGTGTGTCTCTGTACATATATTTTGGTAATAAAATATTTTCTCACTAAGATATTTTATCTTCATTCAGTCATCATGTGTAGACAGCAGACGTGATTCTCTCTCAGATCCTGGATCAGCTCAAATGAAGAATCATGATGATTTACCCACAATCCCCTCTGATGAGCTCCTGTATGCTGCTGTCAGTTTCCAGAGGCATGAAGAGTCTCTCAGTGAAGCTACAATCAGATTCAGTGAAGAGGAGATTCACTCTGAATATGCCACGATCATATTCACCACATGAGACTCAACCATGGTCGTAGCCAGCTATGAATGTCTTTCTCTGATTGACTGATTTACTGCTAAACTCCTCATATGAATGTCAGCATAGGATTCATAATGTTTAGCATCCGTGGTATGGGACATTCATCGCTGCGAGATGCTTCCGAAGTGAACGAATCTTCAGAGAGTTGTGAGTAAGAACACGAGACGCAGACGTGTTGCCAGTTCCAGCTATTATAAATTACTAAATTTAATCAATTAAATTTAACACTTTAGAAAGTTAATAAAGTAGGAAGTTTAGTGTCAGCAATAACTTTATCTTATCTAATTTCCAAAATATCAGAAATAATTTTGGTTTATTTTATTTATTAAAAGGTTTTTGTTTATTTTAATAGCAATATCTGGCAACATTGCATTAGTCACCGGCATTAGTCTGGTAGTTATCAAAAAAGGCAGCGGCTATTTACACTAAGTGCAAATATCTATAGATTCTATTTATAAATCTATTTATTAAAAAAGCAGGATTTTCTGCTATTTATACTACTTACTACAAATTGTGCAATTATCTGCAATATTGTAGTACATTATAAAACAGTATGCAATAACTTAATGAGTCTAATTTAATGGATGCCACCTTATTAGGACAATAAAGCCCTCCCTATACATACCCTTTTTGATTATTTACAACATTTTCATAAAAAATAAATGCTATTCTGATATGATTTGAAATTTGAAAAGGTAGAAAAAATTTGCCAAATGGCGGATTCGAACCCAGATCGTTCACATCAAAATGTGTACAATTCACACATTACCCTCTGTACCACAGACTGACTCTCTGTGTTGTCTTATGTAATCATGACTATCTGAAAATAACATGTTTGGTGGCCAATATGAATGTGTGCATGAATACTAAACAACTGATAAAAATTTCCACCCCATAAAAATAGTATTAACAAACTTTGATGAAATAAACAGGGTAAGATTTAAAAATTAGCATCCCTCCAAAAACATCTGCATATCTGTCTCTTTTAAAGTGTTATATAATTAGGTGTATAGGGCTTATTTATAGGGGTTATTATAGAAACCCCCTGGACCTCACTATTTTTCAAAGCCTGGCTATGGCCATGGACTCAACTAACTCACTTGTAATAGATCATAACACATTACACCAATATTTGTAAAAATGATGATGTATAGTACCCTACAGGTATAACCGTACCACCACTTCTGCCACTTTTCCCACACCACAATCTGTCAAGCACAACTTACCAGCAAACATACACTCATTTACATCCTTCTCTTCACTCTCTAAAGCAGACATCTCCAAACTCATAATTTCTAATCACCCTACTACTTGCCCACTTGATCCTATTCCATCTAATCTCCTTCAAGCCATTTCTCCTGAAGTTGTACCTGCACTCAATCACATCATCAATGCATCCCTCCACACTGGTGTTTTTCCCTCATCATTTAGAAAGGCACGTATAACTCCACTACTTAAAAAACCCACCCTTAGCCCATCTCTTTTAGAGAACTACAGACCAGTTTTGCTCTCAGTTGTTGAAGCCCTAAGTCTGGCAAGGGTGGAATCCAAATCTTCGGTCCTTATCCTGCTTGATCTGTCCGCTGCTTTGGACACAGTTAACCACCAGATCCTTCTGTCAACCCTATTAGCAAAGGGCATATCAGGAATATATCTCACAGATAGGTCTTTCAAGATATCTTGGAGTGGTGTCCAAGTCACAACATCTTACTACTGGAGTGACTCAGGGCTCTGACCACTTCTCTTTTCTGTCTACATAGCATCACTAGATTCTGTCATTCAGAAACATTGAGTGAGTGAGAATCCATGCTCTGCATGTAACCCATCCAAAGTGTGCACACACACACACAGAGAGCAGTGGGCAGCCATTTATGCTGCAGCGCCCGGGGAGCAGTTGGGGGTTCGGTGGCTTGCTCAAGGGCACCTCAGTCATGGTATTGCCAGCCTGAGACTCGAACACACAACCTTAGGGTTATAAGTCAAACTCTTTAACAACTAGACCACGACTTGCTATGCTGACGACAGTCAACTCTACCTCTCACTCCATCATGATGATCTGACAATAGCTAAATGTCTAACATACATTTCTTGCTGGATGATGGACCATCACCTTCAGCTCAACCTTGCCAAGACAGAACTGCTTGTGATTCCAGCAAACCCATCGTTCCATAACAATTCCACCATCAAGTTACGCACATCAACCATCCCAGCTAGAAATTATTTCATGTTCTGGGAATGTTTTCAGCTGCAAGTTTTATTTTAGTTCCCAGAATGTTCTTTTAAAAGGTAGGATAACATTATCCAAAAACATTCAAAAAATGTCTATTGATAACATTGTTAGAACATTACCCTCTAACATTCTTATAAAGCTTCCCATCACACTCGATGGGGCTCAGAAGTCAAATGTTGGTTGAAAGTGAAAACCCAACCTTTGTTTGATGTCAAACTCCAGCATAAATTACTTCAAAAACAGTATTACCAATTTCACTTATTATAAACAAGATTGACTATTTCTGTCATGAATATAAAAGAGTTCTTATACAGATTAACAGAGGTGTTTATGGTTTATTGAAAATAATAGTTTAGTTTGACGTCACCATTATGGTGATCAGTATTTAGGCTGTATGACTGTTTTCAATGTTACCTTTTGTTTAACTGCTGTAACTGTATTTGTTACGGCGAAAAAGGTGAGAATGTAATAACATCATCAGCTGATGTGGGTAACTTGCTGATGTTAAAAATTTTGCCATGTAACGGTCTGTTAAACTGAATTTATCTGCAGTGTAGTCTATGCTATTAATTTACTGCAAGTGACTATAGCAAAATGTGTTGCAACACATAGGATCCTGCATATTTATTATATATATATATATATATATATATATTTTTTTTTTTTTTTGTCTGTTCTTTTTAAATTACTTTTTTCATTAACCTCTTTGTAACCCAGAATGCTTAGCTATACAAAGACCTCAAAAATGAGTGTATGAATCTAAAAAATGGTGACATGTTTCATGCCGCAATGCATTCTGGGTGCCATGGATGAGTTTTGTATGATGTACCCAGAATACATTGCTTCTTGATGTTTGTGTGACAAAGACAAAAAAAATAAAAAAATGAATGTTCCCAAATTCTTGAAATTATCTGCTTTAAATTTGGCTGGGTCTCAGGCTGTTGACCCATTGAGTCACTTTAATAAATAATACCAATTAACACCATACATTAGACTGGGTGTAACCATACCGCATATGTGGTGATGTCTTATCCATCAGCAAGCAATCAGCTTCATCCACATGCCCTCTTGCTGTTTTCGGCACAGTAAAAAATACAGCAGCTAAAGATCAACACTGCCAAGTTAAGTGTCAAATTACACAACTAAAGCCAACACTTACCACCATTATGGTGACATCAAATCAAACTATTACTTTGAAACAGACATCAACACCTAAACTTCTGCTTAAATCTTACTTCGAATGTTAGGGGATAATGTTCTAATAATGTTATTAATAAACATTTTGACTCAGTGGGTGGAGGTTCTTCTCCTATCCGTGTGGAGGCGCTGTAGTGTTTTGGTGGCAACGGAAACTGGTGTGCGACGCTAGCGAGAGGGAGTTTGTATCGGATAGATATGTTGGGAGCGGATACTTTCATCGAGAAAACGAATTGGGTGTTTGAGAGAGACGGCGGGTGGCACAGCTGTACTGTGACTGGACCGGAGATGGAAGAAGGAGATGGAAGAGGACGAGATAAGGAGAAAAGTGGTAAGGGAAAGCAGATAGGGAGAAAAATTGAAAATCAGAAGAAGAAAAGGAAGGCAAATACATTAGGTATTACCAGTAACTCGGATTTGAGTGGAGAGGAGAGTGATACGTGTACTTTAGAAGAACGAGATGATGAAGAGTTTAAAGTAGTTATTAAATTTAAAGATGGAGGTGGAGTGGAAGGTGTAAATCCGGTTCGATTGACTGTGGCGTTAAAGAAAGCAGTTGGAGATATAATTGCAGCAAGGGTTCTGAGAAATGGAAGTTTACTGATCAAGTGTAAAGATGTGGGTCAGAGAGATCGGGCTCTCAAGCTGGAAAGATTGGGGCAATTTCAGGTGGACAGGGTTGTAGTTGATCAGGGAAGGAATCAGTGGAGTAAGGGGGTGATTACAGGTATCCCGTTGTGTGTAGGGATGGAAGAGGTGAAATCTAATTTAAGAGGTGGTACTATAATGAGTGCACAAAGACTTCAAGCATCAAGAGAGGGGGCTAAGGTGGATAGCCAATCAGTTTTGCTGCAGTTTGAGGGTGAGACTCTCCCAAAAAGAGTAACAATTGGATATATGAGTTACTTTGTCAGACCTTATGTTCCAAAACCGCTTAGATGCTATAATTGTCAGCGGTTTGGACATGTAGCAGCAATGTGCAAGGAAACTAGAAGGTGTGCCAGATGTGGAGGAAATCATAATTATGGTCAGTGTGGGGAAGGTGTATCACCAAATTGTTGTAATTGTGGAGGTGCGCACAATGTGGCTTATGGTGGATGTGCAGTGATGAAGGAAGCTGTGCAGGTACAACAAGTAAGAGTGGGGCAGAAGGTATCATATGCAGAAGCAGTAAAAATGGTACGAAATCAGTCAGCAGGAAGTATCAGTGGGGGTAGTGTGGAGATTGAAACAAGTCAAGTAAAGGAGAATGAGGGGGAAATGATGATAGTCAATGTAAGGAAATTAGTGACGTTTATTGCCGGTGTGATTAATGGAACAGCAGAGGTAAAATCTAAGACCGAAAGGATACAGTTGATAGTTATGGCAGCAGTACGACATCTGGATATAACAGGACTGACATGGGAAATAGTGAGAGATGATCTCAAACAACAGTCTAGTCAGGAATCATGTGTTGGTTAATATTAATTATGTTTTTAATTATACAATGGAATGCCCGAAGCCTGATAGCAAATGGACAAGAGTTTAAATATTTTATTGATGGAATGGTGGAAAATCCAGATGTTATTTGTATACAGGAAACGTGGCTTAGTCCAAATTTGGATTTTGTGATGCAGGGATATGTGGGGGTTCGTCGAGATAGGAAAGAAGGTGGTGGGGGAGGGTGTATTACATTTATTAGACAGGGGCTTCCATATAGGATTTTGGGACTGGGAAAGGAGTTAGAGTATGTGGTGGTGGAAGTGTGGATAGGGATGGAGAGTATAGCAATAATTAACTTTTACAATCCATGTAGGAAATTGGACTTAAATTCAATAGAGGGGGTTGAGGGACAGGATAGACGAAAGGTAGTATGGTGTGGGGACTTTAACGCTCATAGCCCACTTTGGGGTGGGAAGAAGTTGGATAGAAATGGTCAGGTCATAGAGGAGTTGTTGGATTTAAAAGGGCTGGTGTGTCTTAATGATGGTAGAGGAACAAGAATTGATATGGTATCTGGAAATGAGTCGGCGTTAGATCTTACAATTACGTCTAATGATATAGGAAGATTATGTGAATGGGAGGTATGGGAGGAATCAACTGTAGGAAGTTATCATTTTCCTTTATTATGTTCTATTCAAATGAGGACGAAAATACGGTCTGAAGAGGGAGGAAGGAGATGGATGTTTGGTAAGGCAAATTGGGCAAAATTTAAGGAGCTTTGTGAGGAAAGGTTAGATGAGGAGGTTACAGAAATGGATATTGACAGAGAATACAGTAGTTTCCAGGAAATTATTAAAGGGGTGGCAGATGAAACTATTCCTAAGAGCTCTGGAATAAGGAGAAGGAAAGCAGTTCCGTGGTGGACAGAGAAATGTGGAGAAGCATTAGTAAGAAAGACTATTCGACAGTCTAAGAGAGATTATTGGCGTCAGTTCTGCAGCTCAATAGGTAGAATGACACCTGTGGGAGAAGTGTGGGCGACACATGGGTTTACCCTGTAATGGTGAGTGGGGAGGAGAAAGCTGTGACGGATAAGGAGAAGGCAGAGATGATGGCAAAAGCTTTTGTAGTAATACATAGCTCTGATAATCTGGAGGGAGAATGGAAGAAAGGAAGGGAAAGGACATTGAGGACATATCCTGGGGTCTTAGGAAAAAGAGAGGAAGTAGATGATGCATTGAGTGCACCATTTTCTAAGGCAGAGATGGAGAGAGCAATTAAACGGGCAGGGATGACAGCACCAGGAGGAGATGAACTGTGTTATGCTATGTTAACTTTTATGGGTGAGATTGCGTTAGGAAGACTGCTTAGATTATATAATAGAGTATGGGAGGAAGGACAACTTCCAAAAAGTTGGAAGGAGGCAATTGTAGTTCCTATTAGGAAACCAGGGAAGGATCCTGCAAAACCTAATAGTTATAGACCAATTGCGCTGACATCCCATATAGGTAAAATTATGGAACGTATGGTAACAGACAGACTGGTCTATTTTTTGGAGAAAAGAGAATTAATTGATTCTTATCAAAGTGGATTCAGGAAGGGAAGAGGAACAATGGATCCAATAATGTGCCTGGAAGATGAAATAAGGAAATCCCAGGTTAATAGGGAATCAGTGGTGGCAGTCTTCCTTGACGTTGAGAAAGCGTATTATATGATGTGGAAAGAGGGGATGTTGATTAAATTACATCTTTTGGGAATAGGAGGGAGGGCCTTTAACTGGGTAAAGGATTTCCTGTACGAACGCTCTATTCGGGTGAGAATTGGGAAAGAATTGTCTGGTAGTTATATGGTAGAAAATGGAACACCTCAGGGTAGTGTTATCAGCCCACTGCTCTTTATCATTATGATAAATGATGTATTTTCAGATGTAGGGCCTGGGATTGGAAGATCGCTGTTTGCAGATGACGGGGCCTTGTGGAAGAGGGGAAGAAACATAAAATACACAGTAAGTAAGGTTCAGGAAGCAATAGAACAGGTAGAACGTTGGTCAATGAGATGGGGTTTTAGATTTTCAAAGGAAAAATCTCAAGTGGTTTTCTTTACAAGGAAAACGATAGGGGAGGAAATTAATCTTAAATTATATGGACATGTTCTGGAGAAAGTAGAGTCCTTTAGGTTTTTGGGAATGGTTTTTGATGCTAGGTTAACATGGGCAGGTCACATAGAGAAAGTTTTAGTAAAGTGTAAACAAGTATTAAATGTGATGAGGTGTCTGACAGGAGTGGACTGGGGGGCGAGCAGGCAATCACTGAGGGAGATATATGTTTCACTGATTAAGTCTGTTATAGATTATGGTTGTATAGCATATAGAGATGCAGCAAAAACTACACTGGCTAAACTGGAAGTAATACAAACTCAAGCACTTAGGATATGCAGTGGGGCTTTTCGGACATCACCTGCAATGGCGTTGCAAGTAGAGATGGGTGAGATGCCTTTACATTTAAGGAGGGAACAGTTGGCAGCTAACTATTGGGCAAACCTACAAGGACATAATAGGTCCCACCCAACTAGAGTAGTAATGCAGGTGTGCTGGGAGCACGAAAGGGTTAAAAGCCAGAGTTTTGGACGGGTATGTGATGCTATTGGAAAAGACTTGGGGTTAGAGGGTATAGAATTTAGTCCAACAGTTCCGTTGCCTGTCCGACCACCATGGTTGTTTGTGGAACCTATAGTGGATTTGCAGTTATTAAATAGAAACTTAAAGAGTAGAGTAGAGGTGGATTTATGTAGAGTTTTTTTGTGAACATCTGAACGAGGAGTTTAATGGGTATCTGGATATTTACACAGATGGGTCTAAAGATCCTAAGTCTGGGCAAACATGGGCTGCATTTGGAATACCAAAAATGGGAGTTAAGGTACAGAAGAGACTGTCTGATCAAATATCTGTATTTACAGTGGAATTGATGGGTATCTGGTTGGCTCTACAGTGGGTAGAAGAAACGAGACCGGATAAAGTTGTAATTTGTTCAGACTCTAGTGCAGTACTAAAGTGTTTGCAATCATTTAAGTCAAAATCAAGACTAGACATAGTATATGAGGTACTAGAATGTTACACAAGGATTTCTCAGTTGGGGGTGAAGGTAAAATTTACATGGGTACCAGCTCATGTTGGTGTTAAAGGAAATGAAATGGCAGATGGTTTGGCAAAACAAGCCAGTAAAAGAGAAGATGTGGAAATATCAATCTTAATGAGTAAAACAGAAGCTAAAACAAAAATCTGGATGGAAATTATGAAAAAGTGGCAGAGTGGTTGGGATAGAGAGGAGAAAGGGAGACATTTATACAGAATACAACAGAAGGTTGGGACAGAGAGGATCACTGGAAGGAGTCGAAGGGAAGAAATAATTTTCGCTAGGTTAAGGATTGGACATTGTGGGTTGAATAAGTACTTACATATTTTAGGTAAGCATGTAACAGGAAGATGTGAATTTTGTGACAGTATGGAATCTGTTGAACATGTGGTACTTGAATGCCAAAAATATGATCGAGAAAGGATAAAGATGAAAGAAAACATAAGGAATTTGGGGGTGCAAGGGAATTCACTTAAGGAACTTCTGGGATTAACTTCAAATGATATCAGTACTCATTTATTTACCTTCCTTAAGGACACAGGGATAGCAAATAGAATATAGAAGACAATTTTTTTTTTTTTTTTTTTTTTAATTAAAGGGTGGGGGAAGAGAGTTGGAAGTCTCCATTTTAGTTTTAGTTTCTCTTTGTCTAGCTCTGGTTCACACTCCAGTACAGTAGGTGGCGGTAATGCACCATTGAAGTTGGATGCCAACCGCCGTTAAACATCAAGGAAGAAGAAGAAGAAGAATAAACATTTTTAGAATGTTTTTAAAGAACGGTATCCTATCTTTTGAGATAATGTTCTGGGAACAAAAATAAAACTACCCGCTAAAAACATTGTTAGAACAATGGTAATGTTCTTAGAACATTTTTAGAACAAAAAATTCTAGCTGGGATAACTCCTTCAAAAACAGCTAGAAGCCTTGGAGTTATGAAATAGGATCAGCTGACTTTCTCAGACCACATTGCTAAAACTGTCCGATCCCGCGGATTTGCTTTATTCAACATCAAGAAGATCAAACCCTTTCTTTCTGAACATGCTGCACAACTCCTTGTTCAAGCTCTTGTTCTGTCCAGGCTGGAGTATTGCAATGCTCTCTTGGAAGGACATCCAGCCAGTTCTATCAAACATTTACAATTAATCCAGTTCACGGCAGCAAGAAAAAAAAAAATGTAATAAGCCAAAAAGAATACGTCATACCTCAGTTTATCAATTTGCACTGGCTACCAATAGCTGCTCGCATAAAATAAAAGGCATTAATGGTTGTCTACAACACCACCTCTGGTTCTGCACCCCTTTACCTAAATTCATTACTTCAGACATAAATGCTTCTAGAAGCTTGCGTTCTGCAAGTAAATGACACTCTATTGTTCATCCCTAAGAGGCACAAAATCATTTTCACAGACTTTTACATTAAATGTTCCCTTCTGGCGGAATGACCTGCCCAACTCAATCTTCAAGAATCAGCTAATAACACATCTCTTCCATCTTTACCTTTGACACCTTCAAAATTTCACATATTATCAAAATATATCCACTATAGTTTAGAAAATAGTCATAAAATATAACAAGAAGTTAAACTGTGTCAGAACAAATTCATCTTGATAATGTTAGATATCACTTAAGAAAAACATGGTCAGGTCAAAACATGAATAATTATGTTCATAAATATATATTTTATGTTTGTTTACACTCAGAATCTGTTGATATTTTTTTTATTTATGTTATTATAATCCATAATTTGGGTGTTTGGTTTGAGGAGGGTCGTTCAGTTTAGTTTGTGAATCATGAGACACTTCAAAGTTTCCGCTGCTGTTCATGTTGCTTCTTTCAGGTGTTTAAATAGATTGTCATGTCAGTTTATGTGAGGGTGTGATAAAAAACAGGAAATAAACCCTTGACTGACACTTCTAGAAGACACTGTAAAGTTTCCACTGCACATATAGACACACAACAGCTTTTAACAGTTAAAAAAACTCTTTAATAGCAGCTGTTCAAATAACAGGTCTTTGACCTGGTTTAGATTTTTACATGCAAGACACATTTGTGGTTGTTTTTTTAGTTAATTCGTGCTCATATTATTGTTTCAGTTTTACAGTAGAATCATATATTTTATTAATTGAAAAAAATTATATATTTTGCTATTATTTCTTGTTTATTGCTGTTATTTCAAGCTGTGGAAACAAATAATCAATTATTATTTACATTATTTTTTATATTATATTTTAAATGTCAAACATTGTTATTGAATGGCATTTACTCTCATTAAGAGCTTCTGCTTCGTACTGATGAAATCAACATTATCAGAGAAATATCCAGCGAAACATCCAGAAATACAATAAAAAGCATGATTGTATAATTATCATCATGAAAGAAAATGTTTGTATCAACCTCAGGCCGGATCTAAATGAACATTAGTAATTAGCATTTTTTTCAAATGATTTGTTGTTACTGTAATATGCATAGACTTGGAAATTACATTTGATGTTTTCTGTCTCAAAGTTTCTCACGAATGCTGGTGTTTGTGTTTGCATGATAAACAGGCCGTTTTTCTGTCTCAAAGCCACAGAAAACTGGTGAAGGTTCAGGGTCTCAGTTTGGTTTGAGTGTGAAGATTAAACAGCTTTATTCAGGAAACCCACAGCGAGGCACATGCGACTGAAGATGAACACCCATTGTGCAGAAGACAAAGACTAAGAGCTGCTACTTCAGTGATTCAACTTAAAATTACTTAACCAGATCAAACAAAATCAAAACAATAAGCTAAAAAAATCACTGACAGAGAATGTCTGTAACAATCTTTAAATGTCACACATTATTGTATTAAGTACATTTATGTTAATACACTTTATTTAGTCAAATTTTAAATGTATCTTTGTATGGCAGTACAGTAGTTTGCTTTTCCTAAATTCAGACAAGTAAAAAAAAAGAAAAGAAAAAAAGCTTTTTAACCCAGTTTCTTTACTACAACAAAGTGAGCTGCTTGTAAATGTCACATTGTTTTATGTTTGCAGAGTGTGCTTAAGCTCTCCACTTGTGGTTTTCTTTTGCTCTATTTATATTCATTGGGTCAAACCAAAAACCTTCAACCTCCTGCAGGTGTGATTATAGAAATGAAATATGTATCTTAGTGACATGGATATAGACTTTCCTCTTCCTAAAAAAGATGCTGTTAGTTTGTTTAAAATCTGAACAATAGTAATTATATTTATAATGTATCACTATTCAGAATTCAGCTATTCTGCTCCAAAAGGTTTTAGTCAGGTCATCTGAAATATCTGCTAGAGATATTTTTGCTAGATTACAATATATAATGTATTTCCAACCAACTGTATATGTGTGCAATATAAAAACAACCTGGTTTCTTTTCAAATGTTAAAATACAGCTGTTCAGACCCCTTGATTCCTTTGATTGTTTTACAGTGTGTTCAGTTCTACTCTGTGATAAAAAGACATAAACCTTGTCAGTAGGACATTAATTAATAATGATCCAGCTTTTGACTCCTATCTCTTCCACAATCTTATTTTGATACTGAATATTCAAATATTGCTAGACTATGATACACGCGAGAGCCAATGAGGTTTAAGCACAGTTTAGACTCCTCCCCTTTCTCCTTATATGGCACTGAGTGTTTGAATGAAAAAAAGTTGGCGTCTAGAGGCATTTCAATTGATATGACAGAAGATGATGATTTCATGGGTGTAATCAATTACATTTAGACCTGTTTCTCGCACAAAGCTGTTTTATGTCTTCAGAAGACTTGCAATTACAGAGCACAAATCGTGTAATTGACTTTACTAACGGTCACGCCGCAGGTCTGGTGAATCTCTCACTATTTTAAAAACTCAACACATTTAATAATTACAAAATGTTGCATTATACAGTATGCAAATTAATACATTAAATGCTTTACTCTAAAACTTCTGTAAATATAAACTTGACTCAAACAGTAGGCCTACAGTACATGCATCTATACGTTTTCTGAAAGAAATACTGCATGTAAATCTTGCCGCCAAAATACTATAAGATATTGCTAGTTCTTAAAAAATTTGGGTAAGTGGTTAATTCCATTCATTTACGCCATTCTGATTATTTTACTACTCATAAATGATAGATATCCAGCATGTTAGGGCTCTTGCTCTGCCTCTGATGTGACACCTCGCCAGTGAGAGCTAGTAAGCGTCACGTACCATATGCTGTGTGTTTCTGTAGCTGAAACATAGCAGACACAAACATGCCACAAAAGTAGAGCACTGAGAAAGAAGATCACCCATGTTGTTTTGTTGTATTTAGTTTTTCACTGTACGATAAAACACGTTTATCCAGCTGATTATGATGAATGTCCTCCATGTGTTTTTCTTCTCAAGTCACGTTTGATCTCGCGAGTCTCTGTGAAATTGTTCCTACAATCGACAGGCGTGTGGTTTTGCAGTGCAACCAGATCCTCTAGTGTGTGTGTTAAGATGATTATAAGGCTAAAAATCAATTGAAACTGTCTGTATGTCTGTGGTTTCCCACAGTTTTAAAATCGGTTAAGATTTGTAAATCCTCTGGTGTGTCTCAGGTCTAAGAGTCATGTGTGTAGAGCAGTGGGTCTCCAGCACTGGAGCTGAGAACCACTGGATCTACTTCACTCAGACATAACATAAACTGGCTCCATCTAGTGGCAAATATGGGTTCAATTCTGTTAACATTTCTTGTTTTTATTGAAATGACCTTTGTATATTTTATGGAAGTTGATAGAATTAGGAGCATGTTTCTTATTTTTCTGTTCTGTTATGATTATTGATAAATGATTTACACACTGACAGTAACATAAAGTCGTGAAGTCATGGCCTAATGGTTAGAGAGTCGGACTCCCAATCGAAGGGTTGTGAGTTCTAGTCTTGGGCCGGACGGAATTTTGGGTGGGGGGAGTGCATGTACAGCTCTCTCTCCACCTTCAATACCACGACTTAGGTGCCCTTGAGCAAGGCATCGAACCCCCAACTGCTCCCTGGGCGCCGCAGCATAAATGGCTGCCCACTGCTCCGGGTATGTGTGTGTGTGTGTTCACTGCTCTGTGTGTGTGCATTTTGGATGGGTTAAATGCAGAGCACAAATTCTGAGTATGGGTCACCATGCTTGGTTGAATGTCACTTCACTTTTTTTTTTTTTTTTTTTAAGTCATCAATCATGAAGATGTTTTTTAAAGCCAAAGTTAAAGATCAAGCAGGTAAACACTGACTAAGGTCTTAGCATTTCATTCTTTATGTGTATGGGTGTTTTAAGTCTATGTACTGCATATGAGAATAGATCAGTCTTTGTAGCTCAGCATGCACATTCCATGATGTATGAATTTATGTGGTAAAGCTTGCTATGGCTCTCTAGATGTCTTACAGCCATGGCCAAAAGTATTAGCAGTGACTTATTTTGTGTTTTAAAAAGTAAAAAAATAAAAAAAATTAAAAAAAAATAAAAAATTAAAAAACATGATAAATGTTTTGCAAACACTCATATCAAACTGACCAATAGATTCCACCATAGATGTTTGGCCAGGCAACTCCCTGAAGCTCTGGTCAGCTCCTCGAGAAGCTCTGGTCAGTCCTCAAAAGGCAAGTGGATGAGTAGGTATGGCAAGAATAAACTGCCATAAGTCAGGATTTGCCTAGAAGCTGATATACAGCATGCCATAGTGGAGACACTGTGTTTCATTGTGAAAGTGAAAATACTTAGTTTGGCCTTTCAAAAGAGGACACGACTAGAAACCGGTGGTTAAGTTGTATTTGCAACACTGTTCTGGAGCAGTTCAACACAAATAATCAGATGTGTGCTGTGCATTTTACAGACTGTTACCTGATCCTGGCAAGGCTATGGCCTGACTACATCAGACTTCGTACTCCCGCTCAATTTCAGTTCGCTTCTGTAACTCAGTCTGAGATAGCGACCTATCTCCCAGTTTTCGCAAGTGGGTATAACTGCAGGCCGGAGATCTCCAAAATGGGGCGTGAACTCCAAAATTGGGCAGAACCTGCAAAATGGGTCGTGAACTCCTTTCGCAGAGACTTTCACCATTGGCTGTGGCTTCAGCCAATTGTTACTGACTTACATTTCATAATAAAACTTTATAAATTAAACATTGTTTCTAATTCATGTCAAATGAAATATGCTACATAAATAAATGTTCTCCATCAGAGCAGAGCCAGAAGCTTGTGGCCAGTGGTGTTTGGACCCAAGTTTGAACCTCTGCTTCATGATGTAAACGCAGTATTGGGGAGTGTTAGGATTGTGTTGGTTTGGGTGTTTCGGTTTTGTTTGGTTTCATTGGCAGGTTCTGTGATTGAGGTGTGATTGGAGTACACCTGATGCTCGTCTTGGCTGTTATTTAAACCTGGTGCGAGAGTTTGTTGGGGTGGCTGCTCTTTGTTGCTTGAGCAGTTTGCCAGAGCCATGCTCCAATTATGTGTCATTGTGTTTTGTTGTAATAAATATTATGTTAAAATGTTATTCCGCCGTGTCGTCTCCCTTTATGTTACATCGTTGAGCCAGGTGTAACATATGGGGGCTTGTCCAATTTAAATTTGTTTGGTTAATAAGCTGTTGTATCTTTATTTGTTAGGTGGGAGAGACTGAGGCGGAAAAAACAAAACAAATTCGGTTTGGAGCATTGGTTCATATTTTGGTCAGCATTGTAAAGTTAAGGTCTTGCGGTTAAAGTTGTGTGTTTCTTTATGCTCCCCAGTTAGGTTGTAGCGATTTTTTTGTTGTTGTTGTTGTTGTTGTTTTAGTTTGTTATTTTTGTGTGTCTCTTGGGTCGAGTGCACTGCCGTGGTGTTAGTTCTGAACCGTTTGTTCAGTTCTGCGGCAGCGGTATTTGGGTGCTTCAAAGGGCTTGACTCTCGGTTACTAGATAGTTAGAGGGTTGTGTTAAGATTAGGTGGGGAGGTGGAGAATGGATGCACAGATTTTGACCGTAATAATTACCTGAGCTGAATTGGTATTAGAATTATTGGTAGGTTCAATTATTATTTTTTTTAATTTTGTTTTGCATTGATACATTATGACATCGATTGAAGAATTTTGTAAAGTTCCGTCGGATGAGTTGTTAAATCTGTATTCGAAGAAACAGCTGTGGGAAATTGTGGAACGGTATGAATTAAGTGGGGTTGATAAGCGATTGAGAAAAGAGTCATTTTATTTTGGAATCCGTACTGCCGTTTTCATCTAGTTCATATATTGATAAAAATGTTTAAATTTGAGGGATTACACTTCAAACGTTGTCTGTACCTTCGCATAAATTTATTTTGCAGTCCCAGTTGGTCGATGGGGAAGTGACTATGGGAGTGCGCCCTTCTTTGCCTGTGGAGGGAGTTGACATCATTTTAGGCAACAATTTGGCTGGGGAGAGTGTGTGGCCGGTGCTGTCCCCTTCACCAATTGTCACTCCGAAATCTTTATCTGCTCAGGGGTGTAGAGAGGTGGAGAAATCGTCTTGTGTTGTGACGCGGTCTAAGTAAAAAAACTGAATGAGGGTGAATTGTGTGATACCAGCATGCCGGTTGCCCCTGGATTGTCTCTCTTGTCTAAAATTTCTCGTGCAGAACTTGTAGGCGCCCAGAGGGAAGATCTTGGGTTGAAGGGTTTGTTTGCTGCTGTTCTCCGGCCAGAAGATGTGGAGAGTGCCACAACTGGATATTTTATACATGATGAGGTGTTGTTGCGTAAATGGCTTGCCCAGAGTGAAGATTGTGGTGGTGAGTCACAGGTTGTTGTACCTGAGAAATTCAGAAATGTTGTACTCCATTTGGCTCATGGTGATATAGCTGGGCATTTAGGTGTAAAAAAGATATATGACAGAGTTCTGAGGCATTTTTATTGGCCATTATTGAAGAACAACATCTTGCGATTTATTGAAACATGTCATACATGCCAAGTGACCGGAAAACCTAATCAACCACTGAAACCGGCCCGATTGTATCCAATACCTTCAGTAGAACAACCTTTTGAACACTTGTTAATTGATTGTGTTGGTCCGTTACCACCCTCGAAGTTGGGAAGTAAATTTCTCTTGACTGTAATGTGTCAAAGTACTCTCTATCCAGCGGCTTATGCGATGCATAATATTACTACTCAGCCCGTTGTAAAAGCCCTCTTAGTTTATTTCAATTTTCGTTATCCCTAAGGTCATTCAAAGTGACCAGGGAACTAATTTTACGTCTAAGATGTTTGCGGAGATTTTGAAACAGTTGGGAGTTCAACATCACCGTTTCCAGCGCATACCATCCTCAAAGCCAGGGGGCGCTGGAACGGTTTGGGTCTCGCCAAACGCTTGGGTCTCTTTTGCGTGCGTATTGCATTGAATTGGGTCGAGACTGGGAGGAGGGACTTCCCTGGCTTTTGTTGGCTGCGGGGGAGGTCGCACAGTCTAGTTTTTTTCTCCCGCGATTGTCAACAAACTGATGTTGGATCGTCCGTGGTGGTCAGTCTTGTGGCTGATGGGCAGGGTCAGTTTTTTTGTAGGAGAGAGGGAAGAGGTTCCGATTCTAGATGATGCTGTGGTGCTCCCTCGATTGAAGAGTTCTGTCATTTGTCTGTTCTGCAGTGGGAGGGGCTGTCACGGTTGATATGTGGGTTTCCGTTGTTATTTGGGGATGTTCCATCAAGGGCTCATTTGGTGGAGCATGGTGTGGATGGTGCTTCGCCCATGCGCCGGTGCTTTTGTCGTGTCCCTTTTGAGAACGGTTGAAGTTAGAGTCAGAGATTCAGTATATGTTGAAGAATGATATTGCAAAACCATCGTCTTCAAGTTGGGCTTCGCCGTGTTTACTGGTTAGAAAACCAGATGGAACGTTTAGTTCTTGGCAGCGCCCCAAAGTGGTCTTCTGTTTGAGATTCAAATTGAGGCAAGTCAAGTGGGAGCAGGGGCGGTTCTTCTCCAGACTCATCATGGTGGTATCAGTCATCCAGTTAGTTATTTCTCATGCAAGTTTAATTAATATCAATTCAATTATTCTGTTATTGAGAAGGAGATGCTAGCACTGATTTGGGCATTACAACATTTTGATGTGTATGTTGGGGGAGGTTCCCCAGTTGTCATTTATTCAGATCACAATCCTTTGACATTTCTTCACTCATTACAGAGTCCGAGTCAACGTTTAATGAGGTGGATTCTGTTCTTACAGCCTTATAAGTTTACAATTAAACATGTAATTTAATTACAAAATTATTGTTACTGTAATTAGTTACAGTTACTACGAAAAAAAAATAGTAATTAAATTACAGTTACTTATGAAATTTTTATTGATTACAAAGGGGATTACATTTGAATATTTACACACATCCACATACAGATTTAACAGATTTATTTCCCAAATTGCACTGACTATTCTGAGACATACCACCCTAATAATTACCGGGATGCGGAAATACAGTCTGGTTCGTAGAATTCAGTCATAAAAACGGAATGCCTAACGCGGACGGAATATGCAACATTTTGGATGACTAAATCAAAAGTAGGTCAGTACACTTGAATCAAAACATGACATGGACTAGAGTCTGTGAATATTAAGCCCCAAAAATGCAGTATGACTTGCACATTCTGCGTGTTGGAAATCAGGAGCGGACTGGACACCGGGAGAACTGAGACAATTCCCAGTGGCCTGGCAGATGATTTGGCCCTCTATTTTAATATTGTTATTGTATAATTGCACGCCAAATGTACTAAAGCGATCATTTGCGAATCCGCCATTTGGTAATTAAATCTCTAATAAGTCATGAAGTGTTAGTCATGACTCGCGCGCTCTCCGCGCCTCCGCCAAACGGTTTGGATCAGACTCAGAGTAATCAATTTCGAGAGAGAGAATAGAGTGGACTGTGGAAGCGCACAGCTGGAGCAGAGAAGCAGAACTACTGTTCAGGGTTTCAGGTCAGTTTCATCTGTAAAGATGCTTTTTTGTCTTTGTTTTGTTTTGTTTATTTATTTAACCAAACAGCAGCACAATGTCACGCTGGAATGGAGGACAGGAGGCAAATGCAAGTAAATTATGTTTATTGAAGGGAGATTATGATGAATGGATGTTGGAGAGTGACGCAGGGACCTCGACAGCAGCACAGACAGGTGAGTGGGTGTTTTGAGTGCGTTGGTAGAGGTGATGGTGGTAATCCAGAAGCGGCCGAACAGGAAACAGAGCATGAGCAGGAACGCTGAAGGACGAACAGACATGAACCACTAGGACCTCAAACAACGATCTGACAAACAAGAGACGAAAGACAGGGCAGGGCAGGGTAGGCTGTTGGAATGAGCTGCAGCTGCTCGGAGATCGGAGCATCCCTATATATCAGTCAGTCTCCTGTATATAAAAACAGTTTATAAATAAATATAAATAATACATTTTACCGTAGGTCATAGGTCTCCAGTCTGAGCAACGACCCAAAGTAGCTCTTCTCATTGGCTGAAATTCTCTAATCTCTAAACAGTTATGCCCACTACCTCTACAGATGCACAAATCACTTTGGAACCAAATGTCTCAGAGCAAAAGGGCGAGCGCGAAACTTGTCACTTGAAAGCGAAAAACAGTGTTTGAGATTCATCCCAGCAGATTCAAGCAGCTGTAGTTATGTACTTTGTGTTTGTGTTAGAAAAATATACAAGACATTTCTGAGAAACTATTCTACAAGTGTGCAACTCTCATTGGATGAATTCACATACTGATTTGAGGATGTGCAAAATTTCTCCACGACTTCACATTTCTTGATGTAGGTGTGTAAATGCGTTTTGCACCACCTTCACTGCAGCAATTGTTTCAAAAATGTGAGCGTACAAGTGTCTTAATTTGTGATTTGTAGAATAGGATTTGTGCAAATGCAATGAAAATTTTGAGAAGGTGTAACTGTTGTGTTGTGTTTGTGGGATTGAAAAAAAAGTCTACAGTTTTGCAACTCTTAAAACATTTCTCTCTGTTCAAATTTACTGATACACATGTGTGGCTTTTCTGTACTACAAATCGCACTGTCACTGGTGTTCAGTCGTTTTGACACAAAAATACTTTCATACAATTGTCCTTATACTGTATACATGAGAACATGAAACCTGTGTGATCTCTCAGTGTCAGACACTATAACATCCACTAGGTGTCGCTCTTTCAGTGTGATTAATGTGATATTCAGTCAGTGCTGAGGGTGGGAGGAGCCAGTAAAGCTGCTCATTACTGATAAAGAGCTGAATAAAGAGGAAGTAACTAAAGCAGACAGATGTAGAGACAGAGAGATTCACACAGAGATCATTCAGCAGAAAGAAGACTGAACTCAACTCACAATGAAGATCCTCCTCATCTTCCTCACTTTCTACCTGATCTCAGGTCAGAGCTTTTCTCTTTCATCACTGCAGTAATGATGCTGTTTTCTGTTCATCATCTTTCTGACAGTATCAATCTGATTGACAGCTGCAGTGAGATGCTTTAGCGTCACGGGATATTCTGGAGGAAGTGTTCTGGTGGATTCTGGGAAACTTTGGTGCAGTAACTATTCTAAATACATACATAAATTACCTGAATGGAAAACAATTATGTATTATAAGAAGCATGATAAATGGATTAATGAAGGAAGATTCACACTGTTTCCCAACAATGAGGGAAGCCTCGTGTTCTTCATAAGAGATTTGAACCAACAAGATACTGGAAGTTACAGGATTGGTGCTTTTCAGAGCTGGCGTATATCTTTGACTCTGAATGTGGAAGAAGGTCAGTCATTTGTACTACTGATAATTTCAAACCCGTTGTATAGGCCTACACAATATGTATTTCTCTATTTTTTAAATGACAGATGAATGTTGTAAAGTGTCAAGGAGAGTGATGGTGAATATTGGAGAAACTGCCAATTTCAGCTGTGAATATTCACAGAATCACATTAATGATCCCAAGATCATATTTAAAGAAGAAAAAGACTCTATTGAGATGATTTACAGCAGATGGAAGAAGAAAGAAAGATTGAGTATTTCTGACGACAAACATAAAAACATCTTCAGTGTGAGAATCACTGCTGTGACACCAGATGATGGAGGAGTTTATTTATGTGGAGTTTGGATCAACAGAGACTCGTACAGTTACTACATTATTAATACTGTTCATCTACGCATAATAAGTGAGTAAAATCTAAAATCAAAATTAATTTGTCATTAGCCCCTTTCACACAAACAGTCTTTGCTGGTAAATTATTATTAGGAGATCATTTGTGAAAAGGACCTATTCAAAATTACCAGTAAATTTGTTCTGGCAATTTACGGATATGAGAATTTGTAACATTACCAGTAGATTACCGGTATTATGTTGTGTGTACTGATGCAGAATTAAGATTACCAGTATAAGGACATACGAGTTCAGACCATAATGTCATGACATTCTGACGCAGAAAATAATACAAATAGGATAGTCAATAACTTTTATTGATCAAGTTGACTAAGAATGACATTCAAATCTTGAATTGTTTTATCAGTAGTATTATTTCATTTTGTAAATACCCCCTTTTTCTTTTTTCTTTCTTTTTCTTTTTCTTTTCTTTTCTTTTTACTTTTCTTTTTTTTGTCATTGTCTATCATTTATATTTGTTGATGCTAGTAGTAATGTCTGTATACTGTTTTTGAGCATTAATATATAATAATAAAACATTCTCATGCAGATGACGCATGTGTACTAGTTTGGTTTAAAGTCGTCTAATGTGATGTGTCTGGGCCAAAATCAACTGCATGAATCTGAACGTTTGACACAAAAATGAAAACATCAACAAAAAAAACTAACCTCATTTATCCCCCAATTGTTACAAACATTTAGAGGTCAAATTCTAGTCTAGAATTTACTGGTATTTTGAAACGGATGCGTGAATGGTGCAATTTATTAGTAAAAATATGGAACGTCTGCGTGAACAGCATTGCAGTAAATTTACAGTAATTTACTGGTATTACTGTGTGAAAGGGGTTAAGTGTTTTCTGTGATCCATATTTTATGTAAAACAGTTCTCCCATTTGAAGACTTTGAATGTTGACAGATTCGTGTTGTGGAGCGGCAAAAACATTAAATATAAATAGTACAGGAACTGCTGCTTTCAGCTGTGAATACTCATGGAATCAAAGATATGATGGGAAGATATTATTCAAAACTGACAATGACATCATTGATGAAGTGATATCCACTACTAACTCACGTGATCAAACAGAAAGATTGAGCATTTATGATGACAGACAAAAATTATTCAGTGTGAGAATCACTGCTGTGACACCAGATGATGGAGGAGTTTATTTATGTGGAGTTTGGGACTACAGTTACCCGTACAGTTACTCCATCATAAACACTGTTCATCTACATGTTAATAGTAAGTAGAACAAATTCTCAGTTAAATCTAGTATGAACATTTCTAAAGTCTTTGTTTATGGCACAACTGTTTAACTGTTGATGCTCTTTTGTGACAGATAAATTTGCTTTGTATAAAGTGAGCGGCTACTCAGGAGGACGTTTGATGATCAAGTGTGAACATCCTCAATACAAAACCAACCCAAAATACATCTGTAAAGAACCAGACGGATGTTCAGAGAGGAAGAATCCAGGAGTTCAGGGTGAATGGATGGAGAATGGAGATGTTTCTTTATATGACGACACCAGAGCAGGAGTCTTGATGGTGTTTTTTAGAGAGCTGAAAGCTGCAGATGAAGGAACATACAGGTGTGGAGTGAAAGTATCTGACTATACTGAGAGCTTCACTGAGATACAGCTGAGCGTCAGACACGGTGAGGAAACTTTACTCTATCTTGCATGTTTGGAGAATCTGTTCTGATTTTTGTGTGATTTCTTTTGTTTTAGATGTAAACTATCCAAAGCGTGTTACTGAATCTGTGTATCTTGGTGGAGAAGTCAACATCTTCTGTCGGATCCCAAACGAGCATAAAGTTCATTTCTGCAAAGAGGATGATAATCACATCTGTCAAAGCATCAGCTCATCTAAAGTGACAGAAATGAGTGTTTCATCAGAGAGAAATGAAGAGAGAGTTGTTACAGTGAGCATCAGTAATGTGAGTGTGAGAGATGCTGGAGTTTACTGGTGTGGAGCAGAAACCAGAGACACAGATCTGACTTTCATCTCCCTGAACACTCAAATTCAGCTCAACCTCATCATTAACGGTATTGGGATTGCAATGTTTACGTTGTATGTATGTAACTGTCTCAAAATTAACACCAGAGCAGAAATTAAAGCATTCAGTTGCTAGGCTATATTTAGGCTACAGTAAACAATACTCAAAAAAAATAAAAAAAAATAAAAGACTTGTATGGAAACATTTAAATTCCACATACTGTAAAATATAGTTTATTCCCTGATTGAGTTGTGAGACATGGTGCATTTCAGTAAGTTGCTCTGTTTGTTTTAGTACCTTGCAGTACAGTGATGTGTCATGACACATTAAAACACATCACAATAAAAGCAAACCATGAAATAATCCATATTGAAATTGTTAAATGTAATGTTTTGAATATCCCAAGTAGTACCACACTGCTAATTTGATGGAGATTAGTGATATTAAAATTTGTATATGTTTTATTTTCAGATTTCTCCATGATCATCATTATTAGTGTGTGTGTGATTCTGCTGCTGATCGCTGGATTCACTCTGACTGTGTGCAGATTAAGACAAAAGAGACGAGGTGATGCTCACACACACAGATCAGTTCACTCACAGTTACCCACAATCCCCTCTGATGAGCTCCTGTACACTGCTGTCAGTTTCCAGAAGCATGAAGAGTCTCTCGGTGATGTTACAATCAGATTCAGTGAAGAGGAGATTCACTGTGAATACGCTGCAGTCAGTCACCGCATGACACTCAACTAACTCAACATATGCTTATAATGGATATCACAGACCATCACAAATTATACCAGTATTTTAAAAATAGGCTTTGTTTTTTGTTTATTTGTTTGCTTGCTTATGCTCAAAGGTGATTTAAAACCAAATCTACTTATAATCCATAATGTAGTGTTAAACAGTTGGTTTGATGAGGGTTGTTCAGTTCAGTTTGTGAATCAGGAGACACTTTAAAGTTTCCGCTGCTGCTCATGTTGCTTCTTTCACATGTTTAAAATAGTTTGTCGTGTGTGAGGTTGTGGTGAAGACAGGAAATAACGAATAGGAAAACAATAGCTTTGATTCACACTTCTAGAATATATTGTAAAGTTTCCACTTCAAATGCAGAGAGACAAACAGTAAATACTCTGTAATAATTAATATAGTATGTAGTATAGTAAAATAGTATGTTTTCTCTCTCATCGCTCTGAATACTCTGTTAATCCGCTTTAGATTTGATCATACCAGTGATATTAGTTCCAGAGATATTATGACAAAGATCATTTTAATAACTTTGTTATTTTAGCACAAAACTTCTCAGAAATGCTCTATGAGTTAACTTGCTTATCAGTAGTTTTGCCGATGTTGTTTTTCAGTTCATTCTTGTTATGTTGTTTCTTAGTTCATTTTTTTTCCTGATGTTACTGCTTATACTGTACTTGTGCTTACAGTATACCTTTTTTTTTATTTGATTGAATTTATTTATTTTTTATTTTTTGCTATAATGTCTAATTTATTGTCCAATAATGTTAAATCTTATAATCAGTGAGATTATGTTTGAAATGTCAAATATTATTGTGGCATTAAATTGACTAAAAATGCATTAACATAGAGGATGACTGATGAAATCAATGCTACCAGATCCCAGAGAAACATCTAGAAAAACAGTATAAAAACAGCTGATCTGATTATTATCATGACAAACAGTGAGGAAGGTTTATATTTGTATTTAGAGAATGTCTACTTGTTGTTATTGTGATATTCATTGGTTTTAAAAAAAATACATTTTACTTTGAATTTATTTATCTCAAAGTTTCTCATGAACACTGGAGTTGTTTTTTTGTGTTTGTGTGATAAACAGGCTATTTTTTTTTCTGTCCAGCGCAAAACGACAGAAACGAGATGAAGGCTCGAGCTCTAAGTTTGGTTTGACTGTGAAGATTAAACAGACTCATTCAGGAAACCCACAGTGAGACACATGAGACCGAACAGTAAAAAAGAAGCTGAACATCATTTGTAAGCACAAAGCAGCTGCTTTTTTAAAACAATAAGCTCATAAATCAGTCACACATAATGTAAAAATCCTTTAAATGCTATACATTTGTATTGTTTAGTGCATTAACAGAAATGCTAAACAGTGTTAATCAACATAAAACACAACATACTAAATGTAAATACCACTCTGATTTGTGAAAATCATAGAGTATGGCAGTAAAAGCAATATACTATATAAAATACAAACATTACAGTTGTAAACGTGTAAATCAAGTGTGTGCAATTTCAGAAGAATGCTCTTTAGTATTACAGGTTAAAGTGACTTGCTTGTCAAAGTTGCAGTGCTTTGTGTTTGCAGGGTTGTTTAGTGCGGTCAGTGTGCTCAAAACGAGATGCTCTCTAGCTTGTGGTTTTCTTTTGTTCTTGTATTTTAATTATTTGTGTCAAACCAAGAAGCCTTTTAGTCTCCTACAGGTGTTATAACCGGAAACTTTTTTTTTTCATAACACCCATGGTCACATGTTTTCCACTCCATAAAAAGATGCTGTAAGTTTGTGCAACATATGGACATTTTAATATAATAAATCAATAACAAATGTTCATGATATATTTGGTATATTCTGGTCACCTGGAATATATACAGTACTAGAGGAAAGTAAAAGTCCAAAGCTTTTCATTCTTTTTCATTTTCAAGAAGTCCAACCAAATATAGTAAATACCTGTCTGTTATTAGGAGACCTGAAAACAAATATGTATAAGTTTCTGGAATTGGAAAAAAGTCTAAAAACTTTTTCTTTTCTTTTTTTTTCTTTTTTGAATTTGTGTTCTACTTTGTGATCCACTATGGCACACAGAACGTTCAGTTCTTATTTTAGAATTTGAATATTCATATGACATGACATGACGACAATACACTCGAGAGCCAATGAGAAAGAATACTTTCTGCTCCTCCCTTTTTTCCTAATATGGTGCTGGGCGCTGTGTGTACATTTGAAATTCTCCAAGTAGCCCACAGTGCAGTCTGGACGATGGGGCGGGGATACAGACGGTTGGTCTGGGAACGCCCCGTCACGTGATGTGAAATTTTGAATTTTGACCATGGGGGAAAACACGAGACAATCATGCCGAAGAGTTGTTGTGTCGTTTTTTGTACCTACAATAAACTAACAAATTATGAATTGAAGTTCTACATCCTTCCTAATAAACATACAGAACTGGAAGGGAGGACAAAATGGCTACAAGCAATAAATTGTGAGGATGATCAAGGGAAGTTGTGGAATCCCAAGACTAAGCACGTGTGCGTGTGTGTGTGTGTGTGTGTGTGTGTGTGTGTGTGTGCGTGTGTGTGTGTGTGTGTGTGTGTGCAGTCTGCCTTTTATCACAGTAGGCTACGTAAACATTGTGTTCATTATTAACGCTATAAAAACTGTGTAAGGTTGTTTCAGAAAGTGGCAAGCATATATAATTAGCCTTATGATTCTACCTGAAGCAAAACTATGTAACTTTAGCCTAGTGTTGAACCTAAACTCGCGTGAAAACGCCTCTGCTAAGAGGTGCAGTGTATGTGATACGCCGTATTCCCACTACAAAAGACCAAGGATTTCCGTATACCCACTTATAAAAGCGTGAGGATACGTAACAACTTAGTTGTGTGTCTGAACTTGTACTCCTTCATTCATAAATTCACCCCGTCTGTGTTTGCGAAACGATTGAATCGCGGAATCCAGTCAAAAATGGAACTAAAGCAGAACGTCACGGAATTTGGCTATTGTTTTTTAATGAATACATCTACAGTAGGGCTGTACAATGAATCCAATATGGATATGGACTAGTGTATATTAATATTAAAGTTAAAAGAGACTACAATTGTTCTACGTGTCTCTGGTTATGAGCGCTCAATATGTGCATTTTTGTCATTCAGATACACACGATGTTCGCAGTGTTTTCCTCCACGCTGACTCCGCCCTCACCACGCCCCCAGCTATGACTAGATGCCGACTGTATGTATGTACTGTAGAAATTTGAATTGTCAGATCAGAGAGGAGATTTTCTGTGAGTAATCAATTATAATAACAACTGTTCCTCACGCAAAGCTAATTTATGTGTTTTGAGGACTTTCAGTTATAGGAAAAGAAGGCAATGTTTTCTACTTTTTTAAAGTATATAAATCTCACACTATCTTTACAAACTCAAACATTTTTAAATGACTATAGAACATAATCAACATGCATAATTCAAGAGTATGCATATAATCATATCAATAACCACTCTCTTAAACGTTCTATTTCAAAATGAAGAATTTCATGTGTATATTTAAAAAAAAGAAAAGCAATTGTTTGCTCGTGCACAACACGCCCCAGTAATGCAGTGCCAGGTCTTAATGGTTAAATGTTGAATGCTGATTAGTTTCGTTTTGTAGCACCTACTGTACAGACTGTAAACACTCAACCAAGTCTTTTTGAAACCACTGGCTCCATCTAGTGGCAAATATGTCAAATATATTGAGGATAAACATTACGTCTATTGGTTTAAAATTGGATGCATTTATGTAGCTGTATGGTAGTTGATATGGAACAAATTAAACAAAGAAAAATATGTCTGCACACTCCTTTAATCATTGCAGTGTGCAGTTTACCTATATTGTTTTCTTTATTTAGTTTGGTCCTTTAACTTGCATCTCAAAAAGTTGTGTTTTTGTTTTTATTAATTTATTAGTTAATATAGAACTCAAGTTCAAGTTCCTCTTTGTGTTTGTTTTGTTGATCTGTCATCAGTGATGCTGAAGTCAGGCTGCTGTCCGTGGTGCTGAACCTCACAACTCACACTTTCCTTATGAGGTTAGAAGGAAATTAATGGACAGTACTTTTTTTGTTTTCTGTAATTGATTATAGTGACCTATTATATATGCATGCATCTTCATCTTTATTAAGAAAAACTGGATTCTGTCTATCATGCAACTGTATGCTTTGCTTGTGGTGGAGATTACGTACACTTCATGTATACTTTACAAATCATTGGCCTGTTCTTCTTCACATAATAGGAGGAAATTGTATATGTATATGTATATTTTTAAGGCTTCAGGCTTGGAATGGCTTGCAAACTGTAGTAAAATTAGAGTCTTTGCAATCCCTGTGCAGGAAAGGCCGACAGTGTAATTTTAATAATAAATAAGTGCATTGTAATTATTAATTTAAATAGGGACATAGTAGGAAAGGCCACTCAATATAGAGTGGGTACCTCTCCTGGCTAAATTAAATAAATAAAAAAGTTTTTGAAATTGACAAAATATGAAAATAATAATAAAAAAGTGTCAGTTACATTTTCATTTCCAGGAGTAACTTTTAAGGTGTCATCAGTGAAGTTACATATTCAGTTTATGGTTTATTTAATGATGTTCAATTTGAGTCTGTATCATTTGTCCTCATGAACATGAAACCTGAACAATCTCTCAGTATCAGACAGTGTAACTCCACCAGGTGTCGCTCTTTCAGTGTGATTAATGTGATATTCAGTCAGTGCTGATGGTGGGAGGAGCCAGTAAAGCTGCTCATTACTGATAAAGAGCTGAATAAAGAGGAAGTAACTAAAGCAGACAGATGTAGAGACAGAGAGATTCACACAGAGATCATTCAGCAGAAAGAAGACTGAACTCAACTCACAATGAAGATCCTCCTCATCTTCCTCACTTTCTACCTGATCTCAGGTCAGAGCTTTTCTCTTTCATCACTGCAGTAATGATGCTGTTTTCTGTTCATCATCTTTCTGATCACAGTATCAATCTGATTGACAGCTGCAGTGAGATGCTTTAGCGTCACGGGATATTCTGGAGGAAGTGTTCTGGTGGATTCTGGGAAACTTTGGTCCAGTGACTCTGCTAAATATATGGCCAAATTACCTGAGTGGAGTGTAATAATAAATGATACAAAACATGATAAATGGATTAATGAAGGAAGATTCACACTGTTTCAAAATAATGAAGGAAACCTCATGATCTTCATCAGAGAACTGAACACACAAGATGCTGGACGATACCAGGTCGGGATTGATGGCAAATCGATCATTGAAATAACTTTGAATGTTGAAGAAGGTAAATCATTTTAATATTTAAGACTTTGTGTAGCAGAGACATTTCAGTTTCAGTTAATCATTTCAGCCAGACTCCATAAAATGCATCTTAGACACTTTATCTGTGTCTTAGATTCTCCCAGCACTGAGTACCATCAGATAGTTTAGTATTTCACTATGAAATTATTCACATTTTTATTTATTTACTTTTAACAGAATAATAATAAAAAAAAAATAGACCAATTGTAACTTTTTTTTTTTCTCTCGGAAATTATAGTTTTATCTTTCCCAATGCAGTCTTGTATTGAGAGTTCATCTTCTTCTTCATCTTTTTAATCACACAACATTTCTGACAAAATGGCAAAAATGGCAAAATTGCTAGAGAGAAGAAAAAAAAATCTGAATTGTGAGATTAAAGAAAGTTGAATAGTTCGCCGACGGAGTAAGACACGCTGGATCGAAATCATAATATCGAGCTCATATTTGTATTTATTTATTTTGTGTAATGGATATCTAAGTAGTCAAAGAAGTTAATATAAATAAAGTGATCATTTCAAATACACACTTTAAAATATATTTATCAACGAAACTGCCATATTGCACTTAGAATCTGTTCAGTGGCTGTAAAAGCTGTTCCTGCAAGTGTAGATTCGAGTGGCCTTTTAAGCACCTGGTTCATTTATTTTATTTGACAGATACCCAGATAGAACAGAATAACTATAAACTTTTACAGTGCAAATACGAACACTAACGTCACTTTATGAATCAAAAGTGTTCATCACATGTCACTGATTCAATCCTTACAACGTTACTCTAGACAAGCTACTTTATTACAAACGTTTCCCTCTCAGGAAAATGTTAAAGCAGCATGTCCCCATGTATAATTGATAATAGTGATGTTTCCTTGAGATTGTTAAAAATCTTTTGCTGTTTCGTTCTTTTTTTTTTTTTTTTTTTTTTTAATGCTGAAAAGTATGAGTTGTCTGTTTCTCCCAAGAATATGAATTTCAGATAAATTAATTAATTTACATTGGACACAGTAGAGCCAGCATGTCTTTAAAAATGCTTTTATTTTTTATTTTTTTTTTCTGATGTAATAACTCCATATGCCTTACAGTATAATAATTTTATTTATTTAAATATACATATTTTTATGTTATTATTTCTGGTTTGTTCTACAAAGCTATTAATCTTACATTAAGAAAGCAATTATCACAATATGAAAGTTATATCATTTCTGTAAAGGAGAAAGTCTGAATCTGAAATCTGCAATTTTATTAAATTTCATTAAAATGTTTTTATTTTCACTAATACAACAATCAGATAATTTAAAATTTGAACACACACACACACACACACACACACACACATATACAGTAATGCCCACAAATATTGGCACCCTTGGCAAATATGATCAAATAAGGCTGTGAAAATTAATCTGCATTGTTAATCTTTTTGATGTTTTATTTGAAAAATTCACAAAAATGTATCCTTTCATTGGAAAATAAGAATTTAAAATGGGGGGAAATATCATAATGAAATAAATTTTTTTCTCTAATACACATTGGCCACAATTAATGGCACCCTTTTATTGAATTATTTTTTAAACCTCCATTTGCCAGTTTAACAGCTCAAAACTGTCTCCTATAATGCCTGATGAGGTTAGAGAACACCTGACAAGAGATCGGAGACCATTCCTTCATCCAGAATCACTCCAGACCCTCCAGATTCCCAGCTTCTCCTCTTCAGTTCCCTCCTCTCATGTTCTGTAGGGTTCAGGTCAGAGGACTGGAATGGATGTAGCAGAAGCTTGGTTTTGAGCTCAGTGACCCATTTCGGTGTTGTTTTTGAGGTTTCTGTTTGGATTATTGTACGGTTGAATGATCCGAACATGACCCATTATAAGATTTCGGTCCCACTTTATATTAGGTGGCCTTAACTACTATGTACTTACATAAAGAAATAAGTACAATGTACTCACTGTGTTCATATTGTATTGTACAGCACTTTTGCTGCTATTGAGGTGGGATGGGGTAAGGTTAGGGAGAGGGTTGGAGGTATGGGTAAGTTTAAGGGTGGGTTAAGGTGTAAAGTATGGGTCAACAGTGTAATTATAAATGTAATTACAGAAATTAAATACAGATGTAATTACATGTTGTTGTTTTTTTTTACTATAAGTACAATGTAAAAACATGTATGAACACAATAAGTACATTATACTAAATTATTAATTAAAATGTAAGTACATAGTAGTTAAGGCCACTTAATATAAAGTGGGTCCAAGATTTCTAACAGAGTCAGTCACTTTTTGATTTTTTTATCTGTTGGTATTTAATAGAATCCATGATGCCATGTATCTGAACAAGATGTCCAGGACCTCCAGCATAAATACAGGCCCATAACGTCACAAATACAGCTGTATATTTCATTGTACACATGGGGTACTTTTTATCCCTGTTTTCACCAAACCCATCTTGAGTGTTTGCTGCTAAAAATCTCATTTTTAGTTTCATCTGATCATAAAAGCCAGTCCCATTTGAAGTTCCAGTCGTGTCTGATAACTGAATATGCTTTAGTTTGTTTTTGGATGAGCTAGGAGAATTTTTATTGAAACCCTCCCAAACAACATGTGTTGATGTAGGTTCTGTTTGACAATTATTTTAAAAGGTTTTCTGAACCAGAAACTCAACTATTTTCTGCAATTCTCCAGCTGTGACCCTTGGAGAGCCTTTAGCCACTCAAACTGACCTCCTCACCATGCATTAGGACGATATAGACACACGACCTCTTCCAGGCAGTTTTCTACCATTTTCTGTTGATTGGAAATTCTTAATTATTGTCCTGATGGTGGAAATGGGAATTTTCACTGCTCTAGCTCATTTGTTAAAGTCACTTTCTAATTTGTGAAGCTCAATCATCTTTTGCTGCACATCAGAAATATATTCTTTGGTTTTTCTGATTGTGATGGATGATTAAGCGCATTTGGGCTTTGTTTTCCCTCCACTTTATATTTCTGTGAAACAGGAAGCCATGGCTGGATAATTTCATGTTTATAATCATGCTGGAGTGCTCAAAATTGTGAATATGAATTGGAATATACTTCAGAGATATTTTACTCATAAGAATTTCTAGGGGTGCCAATAATTGTGTCCAACGAGTATTTGAGGAAAAAACATTTATTTCATAATGATATTTCCCCTCCGTTTTAAATTATTATTATCCAATGAAAGGATACATTATAAAAAAATCAAAAGGATTAACAATGCAGATGAATTTTCACAGCCTTTTTTGATCATATTTGCCAAGGGTGCCAATATTTGTGGGCATGAGTGTATATATATATAGATAGATAGATATGTGTGTGTGTGTGTGTGTGTGTGTGTGTGTGTGTGTGCGTGTGTGACTTTTTCCGTTCAGCTCAAAACAAAACTGGTGAAGGTTCAGGGTCTAAGTTTAGTTTGATTGTGAAGATTAAACAGCTTTATTCAGGAAACCCACAGCGAGACACATGAGACTGAACTCAGACAGAACATGAACATTTATTGTTTTGAATTTTTTATGCTGGCAACCTTGAGTTGGGTCTGTTTCTCCCAAGAATATGCATTTCAGATAAATGAATTAATTTATGTATGTAAATATCTAAAATAAAGTGTATATGTAAAATATATTTCTTTATTATATCAATGACAGATTCATGTTGTAAAGTGTCAAAGAGAGTGATGGTGAATGTTGGAGAAACTGCCAATTTCAGCTGTGAATATTCACAAAATCACATAAATTACTCCAAAATCATATTCAAAGAAGGAAAAGACTCTGTTGAAGAGATGATACGCATGTACACATCGAGTATGTTAAGAAGATTCAGTGGATATGACTTCAGAAACAAAAAACTCATAATTGTAAGAATCACTGCTGTGACACCAGATGATGGAGGAGTTTATTTATGTGGAGTTTGGATCTACAGAAAATCATACACTTACTCCATTATTAATACTGTTCATCTTCATGTTATGAGTGAGTAGAACAAAATTTATCAAACCTTGCAAAAACAAATTGCAATCTGTGTTTGCTTAAGATTTAGTTATATTTGTGATTGACAGCTAAAGTGGGCGCGTCTAGAGTGAACGGCTCCTCAGGAGGTGGTTTGATGATCAAGTGTGAACATCCTCAATACAAAACCAACCCAAAATACATCTGTAAAGAACCAGACGGATGTTCAGAGAGGAAGAATCCAGGAGTTCAGGGTGAATGGATGGAGAATGGAGATGTTTCTTTATATGACGACACCAGAGCAGGAGTCTTGATGGTGTTTTTTAGAGAGCTGAAAGCTGCAGATGAAGGAACATACAGGTGTGGAGTGAAAGTATCTGACTATACTGAGAGCTTCACTGAGATACAGCTGAGCGTCAGACACGGTGAGGAACTGAGTGCTTCAGTTGTTGGTTAATAAATATTTAATGATTGACCTTATATACCAAATACTGGATTATTTAATAAGCACAATTATTAATGTATAATTGAGCTGTTCTTTGTTTGAAGTGCCTCCAGTAGTGAGACATGAAGGAGAATCTGTTGAGATCATTTGTCCTTATTATTCAATCAATAAATCAAAGCCAAAGTCTCTTCACTGTAAAACCCGACAAGTTAACTTAACTCAAATCGTTTGAGTAAACCGATTGCCTTGACTGTAATACCCGACAAGTAAACTTAACTCAAACGGTTTGAGTAAACAGATATCCTTAAGCTATGTTAACTCAAACCGTTTGAGGAAACCGATTGCCTTAAACCATTTAAGTTGAAAAAACTAACAGTTATGAGTACTCTGAACTTAATTCAGTTGAGTTCACTGAAAGAAGATATACATTGCAATTAAGTGATTAAGTGATTAATTGAGCTTTAGTGATGAACACCTGCTGTTAACAAACAGAATCACTGAAGAAAAGAGAGAAAGGAACAACAGCTGACTTCAGACACAGCCTTACTCAAACCTGACAAGTTATGTTAACTCAAACCGTTTGAGGAAACTGATTGCCTTAAACCATTTAAGTTGAAAAAACTAACAGTTACGAGTACTCTGAACTTAATTCAGTTGAGTTCACTGAAAGAAGATATACATTGCAATTAAGTAATTAAGTGATTAACTAAGTGCTGATTGAGAATTAGTGATGAACAGCTGCTGTTAACAAACAGAATCACTGAAGAAAAGAGAAACACAAGAACTACTACAACTGACTTCAGACACAGACTTAGATGAAATCAACTGAAATAAAATACATGAAATCTCTCAAGATCTGATTAAACAACCCCACAAACAGCATCACCAGCTCCACTTATTAATAACCAGACTGACTTTATTTCTGTCAGACGTCTACAGAAGATCTTATTGAGAATGAACTAAGGTTTAGATGTTGATTTATTGTTTCATTTGAAGTAACCATGTTAGAGATCAGTGTTTGCTTTAGTTGGGCTCTTGACCCTTGACTTCTGTCTTAGTCTTTTCTCTGGCTGTTATAATCGTGTGTTTCTAAAACGCATTTGTTGTAACTCAAAAGCCCAGAAGAAATGCCATCAGGTGTTAACCTGTACCTACATGTAGATTGTTGTACTTTATAGCTGTGATGATAATTTTTCATTATTATTCACAAATATAGATCTATACAGAGTCTAATCTCTGATTAAACAAATGTGTAATTAGTAGAAGAGGACCTAATAAAAATGACACTAAGAGCCAGTGATTCTGTGATAATCTGTTAATATAAAAATGATTTCATTAACATTTTGTACACATACATTTGTCTTCCATCCCAGTAGTTGGTCAGACACAGACATCAATAATCAGAATATGAACCTCAACAATGGTGACAAAAAAACATGCTGCAATGCATGCTGGGTACTATTGTAGTACAAAACTCATCCATGGCTCCCAGCATGCTCTGCAGCATTTTATTTATTTTTTTCTTTTATGGTCACCATTGTTGAGGTTCATATTCTGATTATTGATGTCTGTGTGTGACTAACAGACACCATAGAAGACCACACTGTTTGGAAAGTCTTTGTATTAACTGATGTTTACAGAACCACTGGCTCTTAGAATCACTTTTACTATAATCAATTTAATTACACAACCCATATTTCATCAGAGATTAGACTCCTAGCAGTTGAATAAGTATATATAGGTTGTTATACCAATATAAAATATAACAACCTACATCTAGGTACAGGTTAACACCTGATGGCATTTCTTCTGGGCTTTTGAGTTATAACAAATATGTTTTAGAAACACACGGTTATAACAGCCAGAGAAAAGACTAAGACAGAAGTCAAGGGTCAAGAGCCCAACTAAAGCAAACACTGATCTCTAACATGGTTACTTCAAATGAAACAATAAATCAACATCTAAACCTTAGTTCATTCTCAATCAGATCTTCTGTAGACGTCTGACAGAAATAAAGTCAGTCTGGTTATTAATAAGTGGAGCTGGTGATGCTGTTTGTGGGGTTGTTTAATCAGATCTTGAGAGATTTCATGTATTTTATTTCAGTTGATTTCATCTAAGGCTGTGTCTGAAGTCAGTTGTAGTAGTTCTTGTGTTTCTCTTTTCTTCAGTGATTCTGTTTGTTAGCAGCAGCTGTTCATCACTAATTCTCAATCAGCACTTAGTTAATCACTTAATTACTTGAATGCAAAGTTTTAAAACTTACATGGTTTAAATCAAGGCAATCTGTTTACTCAAACGGTTTGAGTTAAGTTAACTTGTCGGGTTTTACAGTGTATTTAATGTACATGTATCTCTTGACATTGTGCGTGTTTTATTCTCAGATTTCTCCATGATCATCATTATTAGTGTGTGTGTGTGTGTGCGTGTGTGTGTGTGTGTGTATGTGTGTGTGTTTTATTCTCAGATTTCACCATGATCATCATTATTAGTGTGTGTGTGATTCTGCTGCTGATCGCCGGATTCACTCTGACTGTGTGCAAATTAAGACACAAGAGACGAGGTGACACTTAGTTTGATTTGTTGAAACATAACTTCACTTGTGTTTTAATGGAGGTATTTTAGTCTTTGTACTGTCTCTGAGCTGCTTCAATCTGCTCACTGTCAGCAGAAGTCAAATTTCTCAGATGCTGCTCTGTTTGAAGCTTGATGTTGTTCTATTTCATGTGATTCTCTCTCAGATCCTGGGCCAGTTCAAAGTCATGATGAATTACCCACAATCCCCTCTGATGAGCTCCTGTACGCTGCTGTCAGTTTCCAGAAGCATGAAGAGTCTCTCAGTGAAGCTACAGTCAGATTCAGTGAGGAGGAGATTCACTATGATTACACTGCAGTCAGTCAACACACAAGACTCAAATAACTTGCTAATAACAGATCAGGTCACAACATAAAAATAGGCTTTACGTTTTTTTTTTTTTTCTCTCTTATTAAAATCTCTTCATAATCCATAAGTGTTGAGCAGTTTTAGGTTTGATGAGGGTCGTTCAGTTCAATTTGTGAATCCTGAGACACTTCAAAGTTTCCGCTGCTGCTCATGTTGCTTCTTTCACGTTTAAAATAGTTTGTCATGTCAGTTTAAGTGAGGTTGTGATAAAAAACAGGAAATAAACCCTTGACTGACACTTCTAGAAGATACCGTAGAGTTTCCTCTCCACATACAGCTTTAGACACATACTGTTTAATTATTAATTAAAGTCACTTTTTATTATATATATATATATATACTAGATATACTAGTTACATTAGTTAATGACTTTTTTTTAAATAACTTTATTATTTTAGAACATTGAAAACCTCTAAAAATATTTTCTTTTGCTGTTTTTCAGTTCATTCTTTCTGTTGGTTTTAGTTCTAAGACTTTACTAGAGTTTTATATATAGTGTATTTATGTAGCGTATATATATTTACATATATATATTTTTTTCTTCTTGTTGTAAACACAACTTGTTGGTGTGTGTGTGTTTGCATGGTAAACAGTTTTTTTTTTCTTCGTCCAGCTCAAAACCACAGAACACTGGTGAAGGTTCAGAGTCTAAGTTTAGTTTGACTGTGAACGTTTTAAACAGCTTTATTCAGGAAACCCACAGCGAGACACACGAGACTGAACATCTGTTGTGAGCAGTAAAGACTATGAGCCACTCAGTTACATTCATTAATGCATCTTCAACATTTCCTTAAAATCATTAATTTAGAAAAAAATGTTTCAGAAAATGATTAACAAATTATTAAGGTGTGATTCTATATTATTTTAATTCAATACTATTTTTTTACATGTATATCAGTACCAGTTTAAAGAAGCAACATTAACATGTTTAACTTATTTTTTTTTTTAGAGTTTTCATCATCATTACTATTATCTCCATGGCAAAATGTAAACATTTGTGTAAGTTCAGCTTATAAAAGTTGTGTGCTACGTTGCTTTTCTGCATTCAGCCAGATAGAGAGAGAGAGAGAGAGAGAGAGAGAGAGAGAGAGAGAGAGGAAAAAAAACTAAAATTAAATTGTCAAGGTACCATAAATATGACAGCATTGCTGAATGTGTAATTTCAGTTTTTGATTTTGTGTTGAGGTATGGGTGAGACCATTCAGACAGTTAAAAAAACACAAATGAGGGACAGAGACTACAGTTGTGTTCTAACCTTTGTGTGTGAGTATTTATACGGTGTAATTTCAGGAATAGCTCTTTGACTCATTATTCTTTACTAGATTTAAGAGACTTGCTGGTAAAAGTTTCAGTGCTTTGTGTTTGCAGGGTAGATTAAAGCTGTGTTCATTGTGCTAAAGTTCAGATAACGTGCTACTTTTCAGCTTGTGGTTTTATATTCTTTCGGTCAAACCAAGATGTCCTTCAGCCACCTGCAGGTGTGATAAAAACAGGAAATAGGTTTTCAGTGCCAGTAAAGACAGACTTTCCACCATAAAATAATTCTATAAATTGGTGTAATATATGAAAGATTAAACTCTTATACTGTACATAGACCCTGACTGACCTGATTGAAGCGTTGGATCTTTAATATAATTCACCCAAAAATTAAAATTCTATTGGACTATTGAATCTCATCCCCCATTTACTGCCATTATAAAGCTAACTCTGATGGTATTCATATGACAGAACATTCATATATACATATACATATACACCTAGGATGGGTAACTCATGGGGTCATTATCAGTTTTGGGCATACTATGCATCTAATAGTCATGATTTATTTATTTATTATTTATTTATTTATTATTTATTTGTAAAGAAAATAATTAAATAGGTCTAATTGTTCAAGGCTGGCTGAACATTGTGCTTTAAATGCTAATGGACTTTTATTCAAGTCTTCTGAAATGTTTAACAGAGGTCATTACGCTACTGTTTGCATGTAGAATAGTGTCGTTGTGTAGATGATGAATAGATCATTATGCAGCTCTGGAACTATTCACGTTTTAAAATTCAACTGTTTTTTTGTCATTAAAATACTTTCCTCAGTGGCAGCTAAAGCTGATCACACGTACAGTACTTACATTGTAAAACCCGACAAGTTAACTTAACTCAAACCGTTTGAGTAAACAGATTGCCTTGATTCAAACCATTTAAATTTTAAAACTTAAAAATTGTAAAAATTAAGTGATTAACTAAGTGCTGATTGAGAATTAGTGATGAACAGCTGCTGTTAACAGAATCACTGAAGAAAAGAGAAACACAAGAACTACTACAACTGACTTCAGACACAGCCTTAGATGAAATCAAACAACCTACATCTAGGTACAGGTTAACAGCTGATGGCATTTCTTCTGGGCTTTTGAGTTACAACAAATGTGTTTTAGAAACACACGGTTATAACAGCCAGAGAAAAGACTAAGACAGAAATCAAGGGTCAAGAGCCCAACTAAAGCAAACACTGATCTCTAACATGGTTACTTCAAATGAAACAATAAATCAACATCTAAACCTTAGTTCATTCTCAATAAGATCTTCTGTAGACGTCTGACAGAAATAAAGTCAGTCTGGTTATTAATAAGTGGAGCCGGTGATGCTGTTTGTGGGGTTGTTTAATCAGATCTTGAGAGATTTCATGTATTTTATTTCAGTTGATTTCATCTAAGTCTGTGTCTGAAGTCAGTTGTAGTAGTTCTTGTGTTTCTCTTTTCTTCAGTGATTCTGTTTGTTAACAGCAGGTGGTCAGTGCCGGCCCGAGCCTCTTGGGGGCCCTAAGCAGAATTTGATTTGCAAATGACCAAATGCAAATGTGAATTAAATGTGCAATCTTTTAAATGAAACTAAAAAACATTAATATAATAAAAAAGATAATGTTACAATAAAAAAAAAAAAAACTTAAATAATGAAAGCAAACATAAGAACAGCTAGGATTCAACAATGACAACTGTACAACTATGACCTCAAAATTGTTCCTTCCTAGCTTTTCAGGAAGCAAAGTCACTGATGACACCGGGACAGCAGGAATGTATTGTTGTGCCCCCTTCCTCAAATATGATCATGGGGGAAAAAACACCTACTACACTGTAAAACCCGACAAGTAAACTTTACTCAAACCGTTTGAGTTTAGTTTACTTGTCGGGTATTACAGTCAAGGCAATCGGTTTACTCAAACGATTTGAGTTAAGTTAACTTGTCGGGTTTTAGGGGTAAAAATAGAACTTTAATCAAATAAAAAAGTAAATGAATAAATTGTATTATTTACCAAATACAATTGTAGCTCTCGAGATTTACCTATGGCTATAACTTTATTATGACTAATTTATTTTACAGTCTCAAGCATTCAGAAATCATGCAAAAGGAAATTTAAGCAGGTTTAATATGATCAAACCATGGTTTATTTTTTGTAAGAGTTGTGATATGCCCATTTTTTGTTGAAGAAATTATATAGGCTGTGTCATCTATAGCAAAAATGTAACAGTTGCAATTACATTGCATTTGGCTCCCTGTGCAGGCATTTGTAATAACATATACATAAATTGTTTATTTTGTATGTGCCTACATTATATATTTTAACGGTGTTATTATTAACCAATCATTATTGCCTCATAGTTTTTTTAACATAATACATTTTAAGTCATTTTAAAGGCTATTGATGGCTTAGATCTGTTTTTATAGCAACATCAACAACAACAAATGATTACAGTATTTTAATACTTCTTTGTAAATTATTATTTGAAGTAACAATTCCATGGTTAATTTGCTGTTGCCATGGCTACAATAACGATGATTTGTGGTGTTATTGTTTAAACCATGGGTAATATTCTCAAGGGAACCTGAACAAAAAAAAAAAACTAACAGGAATGTGCTTGAAAGTGATAAACAGGCCTCGTTTTTACATAAATGATTTATAATTTATTTTAATATATATGAAAAATGTATAAGGTGTGCATTGTAATTGACACCTAAACAAACACATTACAGTTGTTTTATGACTGCAAGTCTTTCTCCTCAAATGCTATTGAGCTTCAAATTTGCTTTTGAGCCCATGTGAAAGAGTACCATAATTTACATATGATTTACAGATTATTTTAATAAATATTAAACATTAAATTCAATTGTGCATTATAGCTGACACCTAGATGAACAATAACAGTTGTTTTTATGACTGTAAGTCATTCTCCTCAAATGCTACTGACGTTAGAAAAGTGTATTCTGATATCACATGTAACTTTAGAGACGGTCCCTAAATTTGAGACTCTCGAACGTATAACATCAAGCCAACTTTATGTCCTTTTCTTCTTTCTCTTTTCGGCACCAGAGGGATACATCCTTTTTGTGACATGGCTTATAATTTATTACAGTGACGTGCACTTGCGCGCTGGCGCGAATTGTCAATGCACGCCAGGTGTCTATGTGCAATTGTGCATAACTCAAATGCTAGCAGACACAGCAGCAGTTGTCGGTAAATGTTTTTTTTTTTGTGTCTTGAATTATTAATTTATTCATTCATTATTCATTCATTCATTCATTTACATCACTTGTTTAAGTTATTTAATTGTTAAAAAATAAAAAAATGATTGGGGGGCCAGGGGGCCCCAAGCAGCCGCTTAGTTCGCTTATGCCTCGGGCCGGCCCTGCAGGTGTTCATCACTAAAGCTCAATTATCACTCAGTTTAATCACTTAATCACTTAATTGCAATGTACATCTTCTTTCAGTGAACTCAACTGAATTAAGTAAAGAGTACTCATAACTGTTAGTTTTTTCAACTTAAATGGTTTAAGGCAATCAGTTTCATCAAATGATTTGAGTTAACATAACTTGTCAGGTTTTTAAGGATATCTGTTTACTCAAACGGTTTGAGTTAAGTTACTTGTTGGGTTTTACAGTGTGCCTCTAATGCTGTCTGTTTATTTAAAAAAGCTTCAATTCTGATTTAGATTGTTTATATTCAAATATGGCATACTAACAGTACACATAAAGGCTTATTAAAGGGTTAGTTCACCCAAAAATGAAAATTATGTCATGTATGACCTGTGAGACCTCCGTTTATCTTGGGAACACAGTTTAAGATATTTTAGATTTAGTCCGAGCGCTCTCAGTCCCTCCATTGAAGCTGTGTGTACGGTCTACTGTCCATGTCCAGAAAGGTAAGAAAAACATCTTCAAAGTAGTCCATGTGACATCAGAGGGTCAGTTAGAATTTGTTGAAGCATAAAAAATACAATTTGTTCCCAAAATAACAAAAACTATGACTTTATTCAGCATTGTCTTCTCTTCGGGTCTGTTTTGAGAGAGTTCAAAACAAAACAGTTCAGTGATATCCGGTTCGCAGCTCCAGGCGGGGCAAAAGGTGTCTCTATTGAGGATTATGTGCAGTCCTCTAAGTGGATTGTTCCTCATGTGGCTAATGGGACAATAGTATATTTTAAGTTAGACACTGGTGCTAAGGTCAACTTAATTAACATCAGATATTTGAAAGCATTGAAAGAAAAACCCCTAATTAAAAAACAGACGGTTCCCCTTAAAACCTATAATACACAATAAATTGATACACAAGGAATTTGCAGACTGAAGATACAAGTCAATGGAAAGACACAAAATGTAATGTTTGTTGTGGTTCCCAATTGCCATGAAGCTCTTCTTGGGGAAAGAGCATATAAAGACTTTCAGTCTTTCAGACTGTCTGTGATCGTGTTATTAATATTGTTAATCAGTTTCCAGATGTTTTTGAAGGTCTTGAGCCTTTTTACAAAATGACAAAGAGTTTGTGTTGTCTTCTGAAAGTTATTGTTCTTCTTCAACAAGGATAGATTAAAGGCAAGTGCTCACAGTATTTTCCAATGAGGGCAGAACTGAGTGTGTGTAATGGCTTGTTGCGAAACAATCAAATTGTTATTCCCGTATCAATATGGAATAACATAACAAAGATATGCTTCGTCGTATACAGGAAAGGCATCTTGGTATTGATATGTGCAAGCGACGAGCCAGACAAGCTGTTTATTGGCCTGGAATTAATATACATATTGAGGAATTCATCTGTAAGTGTGATGTGTGTTTCCGTCATCACTAAAACTGGCAAAAGAACCAACGCTGACTGAGGAGACAAGTTATTTATATAAACTGTAAATGAAGCTAGTAATGCTGTTTTTATGGAGTTGTTTAATCAGATCTTGAGAGATTTAAAATCTTTTATCTTCAGTTCATCTAAGGCTGTGGCTGAAGAAAGTTGTAGCTTGTTCTTATTTCTCTTTCTTTCAGTGCTTGTTCACAGCAGTTGATTGAATGACTGAAAGAATGCAATCCTTTCATTTTTTGTTTAAGGAACATTATACTAACCTTTAAATAACATTCTGCTAACATTAAGGGAACTTGATGTTTTATGTTTTTGGAATGTTACAAATCAATATTCCTAGGGCCCTATTTTAACGATCTAAACGCAAAGTGTAAAGTGCACGGCGCAGGTGCACTCAGGGCATGTCCAAATCCACCTCTGCTATTTTAACGATAGAAAAACGTTTGGTGTGCCCAATCGCATGGTCTAAACAGGTTTGGTTTTTTAAGAGCCAGTTACGCTCATGCCATAACGGATTTGCTATTTACATGGTGGAATTTGGCAAGCACAATATATATATAAGGAACATTATACTAAAATTAGCCTACAAAAAATGGTGACACACAAATTGTGATTTTCTCTTTGTTGAGTCTGCTTGTTAACATCAGGTGTCTTCAATAATGGTCAATTATAACTCAATTAACTTCTTAATTATCTCATTAACTTCACCTCTGCTTCAGTGTTACTTTAACTTTGCTTCAGTGTTTATATGTGTCCACACTCAAGAGTGTTAAATTAACACTTGGGATTTTGCTGTGTAACGCTCAAAGAGAGACATCAACATCTCAACAATAATGCAATGCATGTTTGGTACCAGCACATGAAAAACTCATCCATAACTCCCAGAGTGTATCGCGGAATGAATAAATGATGCCCCTGAATTGTCCACTTATTTTCTTATTGTGAATTCTTATGTGCTTGTATTTTTGCTTTTGTCTTAAGTTTTAGTAGCATGTTTTGTGACGTTCAGAACATAACTGTTTATTTTTTCTTTTATATTTTCGCCATTGTTGTGATTCATACACATTTTTTTATGAGTGACATTTTCTTAAGAGGCATTTTCTTTCATTGCAAGAGGTGTTCCTTCTTTTGGTGCAGTGTTAATGTTCAAGAAGAGAAAGGGGCACATAATTAAAACAGCAATAACAGAGTTTTTATTTTAACAGTCTATGATAAAAAAAAAGCAAAGTCATATATTGATAATGAGAGTAAATACGGAACTGTATTAATGTGTGTTTTCACAAGAGAGATCTGTTAGTTTAATGTAGTTTTGTTGTTCACCATTGTGTTGGAGAGTAGAGCCTGTGCTTCAGTCATTGATCAGCCGTTGTTTCCATTGCTGCTCATGTTGCTTCTTTCACATGTTTAAAATAGTTTGTCGTGGGTGTGAGGTTGTGATGAAAACAGGAAATAAAAAAATACGAAAACGATAGCTTTGATTGACACTTTCAGAATATATTGTAAGTAGTTAACAGTAAATAAAGACTCCGTAATAGCAGCTCTAAAACAGTCACAAGTCCCAGCAAGCTTTATGATGAGACACAAGAATCATTATTTGCACTCTGTTCAGGACTGTTGAAATTAAGGTTTTCTCTCTCATCGCTCTGAATACTCTGTTGATCCACTTTATATCATACCATAGCAGAGATATTAGTTCCAGAGATATTATTACAAAGATCATTTTAATAACTTTGTTATTTTAGCATAAAACTTCTCAGAAATGCTCTATGAGTTAACTTGCTTATTGGTAGTTTTGCCAATGTTGTTTTTTTTTCTGATGCAACTGCTTATACTGTAGTTGTACACACACACACACACACACACACACACACACACACACATATATATATATATATATATATATATAGTTTATTGTCCAATAATGTTAAAACCTTATAATCAGTGAGATTATGTTTGAAATTTCAAATATTATTGTGGCATTTAATTGACTAAAAATGCATTAACATAGAGGATGACTGATGAAATCAATGCTACCAGATCCCAGAGAAACATCTAGAAAAACAGTATAAAAACAGCTGATCTGATTATTATCATGACAAACAGTGAGGAAGGTTTATATTTTCTGCAAAGGAGAAAGTATGATTTTGTGTTGTTATTGTGATATCCACTGGGTTATAAAATTAATTTTACTTTGAGTGTTTATTGTCTCAAAGTTTCTAACGGATACTGGAGGTGTTTTTTTTGTGTGTGTGTGTGTGTGTTTGTGTGATAAACAGGCTGTTTTTTCCGTCCAGTGCAAAACCACAGAAATGAGATGAAGGCTCGAGCTCTAAGTTTGGTTTGACTGTGAAGATTAAACAGACTCATTCAGGAAACCCACAGTGAGACACATGAGACCGAACAGTAAAAAAGAAGCATCATTTGTAAGCACAAAACAGCTGCTTTTTTAAAACAATAAGCTCATAAATCAGTCACACATAATGTAAAAATCCTTTAAATGCTATACATTTGTATTGTTTAGTGCATTAACAGAAATGTTAATCAGTGTTAATCAACATAAAACACAACATACTAAATGTAAATACCAATCTGATTTGTAAATATCGTAGAGTATATTGAAGTAAAAGCAATATACTATATAAAATATAAACATTACATTTGTAAATGTATCCCACTGGGCAAAGCTTTTTTATGTCTTTGCTGACGTTGAAAAGACGTCCACTGAGGAGCCAGAATGAAAGTTTTTATGACGTCTTTTTTTGACATCTTCTGTGTTTTTCCACTCCATAAAAAGATGCTGTAAGTTTGTGTAACATATGGACATTTAAAAATAATAAATCAATAAAAAATGTTCATGATATATTTGGTATATTCTGGTCACCTAAAATATATACACTAGAGGAAAGTAAAAGTCCAAAGCTTTTCATTCTCAAGAAGTCCAACCAAATATAGTAAATACCTGTCTGTTATTAGGAGACCTGAAAAAAATTGTCAGTTTCTGGAATTGGAAAAAGTCTAAAAGCGTTTTTTTTTTTTTTTTTTTTTTTTTATCTGTGTTCTACTTTGTGATCCACTATGGCACACAGAACGTTCAGTTCTTATTTTAGAATTTGAATATTCATATATGACATGACGACAATACACTCGAGAGCCAATGAGAAAGAAGACTTTCTGCTCCTCCCTTTTCTCCTTATATGGTGATGGGTGCTGTGTGTACATTTGAAATTTGCGGGTATAGAAACAGACGTTTGGTCTGGGAATGCCCAGTCACGTGATGTGAAATTGTGAATTTAGCCCGTGGGGGAAAACATTGCCATGGTGCCAATTCAATGCTGAAGAGTTGTTGTGTCGTTTTCTGTACCTCCAATAAACTAACAAATTATGAATTGAAGTTCTACATCCTTCCTAATAAACATACAGAACTGGAAAGGAGGACAAAATGGCTACAAGCAATAAATTGTGAGGAGGATCAAGGGAAGTTGTGGAATCCCAAGACTGAGCATGTGTGTGTGTGTGTGTGTGTGTGTGTGTGTGTGTGTGTGTGTGTGTGCAGTCTGCCTTTCATCACAGTAGGCTACGTTAACATTGTGTTCATTATTAACGCTATAAAAACTGTGTAAGGTTGTTTCAGAAAGTGGCAAGCATATATAATTAGCCTTATAAGTCTACCTGAAGCAAAACTATGTAACTTTAGCCTAGTGTTAGTGTATGTAAGAGGTGCAGTGTATGTGATACGCCGTATTCCCACTACAAAAGACCAAGGATTTCCGTATACCCATTTATAAAAGTGTGAGGATACTTAACAACTTAGTTTTGTGTCTGAACTTTTACACCTTCCTTCATAAATTCACCCCGTCTGTGTTTGTGAAAGGACACGGATAAAATAGCGGAATCCAGTCAAAAATGGAACTAAAGGGAGTTGTGGAAGTTGTGGCCTAGTGGTTAGAGAATGTGAGTTCGAGTCTCGGGCTGGATGGAATTGTAGGTGGGGGGAGTGCATGTACAGTTCTCTCTCCACCTTCAATACCATGACTTAGATGCCCTTGAGCAAGGCATCGAACCCCCAAATGCTCCCCGGGCCGCAGCATAAATGGCTGACCACTGCTCTGTGTGTGTGTTCACAGTGTGTGTGTGTGCTCACTGCTGTGTGTGTGTGTGCATTTTGGTTGGGTTAAAGGCAGAGCACAAATTCTGAGTACGGGTCGCTGTATTTTTGTGTTTTGAGGACTTTCAGTTATAGGAAAAGAAGACAATGTTTTCTACTTTTTTAAAGTCAGTAATGTACAGTCGAGCTAAATCTCACACTATCTTTACAAACTCAAACATTTTTAAATGACTATAGAAAATAATCAACATGCATAATTCAACAGTATGCATATAATTATATCAATAACCACTCTCTAAAACGTTCTATTTCAAAATGAAGAATTTCAAACAATAAAAATATAACTAGATTTGTATATTTAAAAAAAAGAAAAGCAATTGTTTTCTCGTGCACAACACGCCCCAGTAATGCAGTGCCAGGTCTTTATGTTTAAATGTTGAATGCTGAATAGTTTCGTTTTGTAGCACCTACTGTACAGACTGTAAACACTCAACCAAGTCTTTTTGAAACCACTGGCTCCATCCAGTGGCAAATATGTCAAATATATTGAGATTAAACATTACGTTTATTGGTTTAATTAAAATTTTATGCATTTATGTAGCTGTATGCTAGTTGATATAGAACAAATTAAACAAAGAAAAATATGTCTGCACACTCATTTAATCATTGCAGTGTGTGTATATATATATATACATATATATATATATATATATATATTTTTTTTTTTTTTTTTTTTTTTTTTTTTTTTTTTTTAGTTTGGTCCTTTAACTTGCATCTCAAAAAGTTGTGATCTTTTTTTGTTTATTTATTAGTTAATATAGAACTCAAGTTCAAGTTCCTCTTTGTGTTTGTTTTGATGATCTGTCATCAGTGATGCTGAAGTCAGGCTGCTGTCCGTGGTGCTGAACCTCACAACTCACACTTTCCTTATGAGGTTAGAAGGAAATTAATGGACAGTACTTTTTAAAAAAAAATCTGTAATTGATTATAGTGACCTATTATATATGCATGCATCTTCATCTTTATTAAAAAAACTGGATTCTGTCTATCATGCAGATTAAGTACCCATCATGTATACTTTACAAATCATTGGCGTGTTCTTCTAGGATTAAATTGTATATGCATATGTATATTGTTCAGGCTTCAGGCTTGGAATGATTTGCAAACTGTAGTAAAATTAGAGTCTTTGCCATCCCTGTGCAGGAAAGGTTGACAGTGTAATTTTAATATTAAATAAGTACATTGTAATTATTAATTTAAATAGGGAAATAGTAGGTAAGGCCACTCAATATAGAGTGGGTACCTCTCCTGGCTAAATTAGGAATAAATTAAATAAATAAACAAGTTTTGAAATTGACAAAATATGAAAATAATAATAAAAAAAGTGTCAGTTTTCATTTCCAGGAGTAACTTTTAAGGTGTCATCAGTGAAGTTACATATTCAGTTTACTGGTTTATTTAATGATATTCAATTTGAGTCTGTATCATTTGTCCTCATGAACATGAAACCTGAACAATCTCTCAGTATCAGACAGTGTATCTCCACTAGGTGTCGCTCTTTCAGTGTAATTAATGTGATATTCAGTCAGTGCTGATGGTGGGAGGAGCCAGTAAAGCTGCTCATTACTGATAAAGAGCTGAATAAAGAGGAAGTAACTAAAGCAGACAGATGTAGAGACAGAGAGATTCACACAGAGATCATTCAGCAGAAAGAAGACTGAACTCAACTCACAATGAAGATCCTCCTCATCTTCCTCACTTTCTACCTGATCTCAGGTCAGAGCTTTTCTCTTTCATCAATGCAGTAATGATGCTGTTTTCTGTTCATCATCTTTCTGATCACAGTATCAATCTGATTGACAGCTGCAGTGAGATGCTTTAGCGTCACGGGATATTCTGGAGGAAGTGTTCTGGTGGATTCTGGGAAACTTTGGTCCAGTGACTCAGCTAAATATATGGCCAAATTACCTGAGTGGGGTGTAATAATAAATTATAAGAAACATAATAAATTGATTAATGAAGGACGGTTCACTTTATTTTGCAATGAATATGGAGGCCTCATGATCTACATTCGAGAACTAGACATGCAAGATGCTGGAAGTTACAGGATTGAGGTTAATAGCCACTGGTCCATCAAAATGACTTTGAATGTGGAAGAAGGTCAGTAAAATAAATGTAAAACTACTGAAGATTTGAAAACTTTTACATATACTGTAGAACATATTATGTGAATTACAGATTCATGTTGTAAAGTGTCAAGAAGAGCAATGGTGAATATTGGAGAAACTGCCAGTTTCAGCTGTGAATATTCAAAGAATCACATTAATGATGTAAAGATTATATTCCAAGAAGAAAAATATATGATTGAGATGATATACAGCACAAGGAATGAGGATGAAAGATTCAGTATTTCTGATGACAAACATAAAAACATCTTCAGTGTGAGGATCACTGCTGTGACACCAGATGATGGAGGAGTTTATTTATGTGGAGTTTGGATCAACAAACAATCATACACTTACTCCATTATTAATACTGTTAATCTTCATGTTATGAGTGAGTAGAACTCACAATTAAATATGGTACAAAACATTATACACAGCAAAATCCCCAGTGTTAATTTAACACTCTTGAGTGTGGACTCATATAAACACTGAAGCAGTGTTAAAAGTAACACTGAAGCAGAGTTGAAGTTAATGAGATAATTAAGAAGTTAATTGAGTTATGATTGACCATTATTGAAGACACCTGATGTTAACACGCAGAATCACCAAACGAGAAAATCACAATTTATGTGTCACCATTATAGTGTTCAGTGTTTGCTTTAGTTGGGATCTTGACCCTTCAGTTATTATTTTTAGATTTTATGTGGCTGTGGTGACTGAATTATATCATACAGACAGACCACAGCAAAGGCAATCATGTGTGCCATTGATTGTGATTTGAGCTGTTTGTTATAGAGTGACCTGAATGCCTGAGTTTAAGTTTCTTTACTGCATTCATAAATTAAGTGAAAAAGAAAAGTAAGCAACTCAGCATTTCTGACATAGTATGACATGTTTTTAATAGTTAGTACTACGTCAAAAAATAAATCTTTTGTTTGGACACACAGACATCAGGAATCAGCGTGAGCATCACAACAACGGTGACCATCAAAAAAGCATGTTGTAGCCAATAAAAACTCATCCATGGCTCCCATCATGCATTGCGGCATGAATAAATTATGAGCTGAACTGTCTTTTTAACTTTTTATTCTAACTATATTTTATTTTTGCTGTTTTTATGTTCATTTTGTATCTAGTTTTGTGATGTTCAGAGTTGGTCTGTTTATCTGAATATGTTGTTTGTCACCGTTGTTGAGATTCATACATTGATTATTGTTATCTGTGTGTGCCTAAAATTAGAATTCTTTAATAAAAAAAAATCAGAATCACTTGCAAGAGATATCTACAAAATGTATAGATAATACAGAATTTTTCATTGTGGAATCAAAGCTGTGACAATCAATAATGGAAGTTTTACTTTGAGAAAAGACTGTAAATGAGTTCAGTGATTCATGTCAAACAACGATTACATTAAAACATAATCATCAACACGCGATGATTTTTGCTCTTGGTTTGACAAACAAACTTTAAAAGTAAAAAGTTACAAGCCAAGATCCCAACTAAAGCAAACACTGAACACTATAATGGTGACACACAAATTGTGATTTTCTCGTTTGGTGATTCTGCTTGTTAACATCAGGTGTCTTCAATAATGGTCAATCATAACTCAATTAACTTCTTAATTATCTCATTAACTTCAACTCTTCAGTTACTTTTAACACTGCTTCAGTGTTTATATGAGTCCACACTCAAGAGTGTTAAATTAACACTGGGGATTTTGCTGTGTATGATTGATATGATATTTGTGATTGACAGCTAAAGTGGGCGTGTCTAGAGTGAACGGCTCCTCAGGATGTCGTTTGATGATCAAGTGTGAACATCCTCAATACAAAACCAACCCAAAATACATCTGTAAAGAATCAGACGGATGTTCAGAGAGGAAGAATCCAGGAGTTCAGGGTGAATGGATGGAGAATGGAGATGTTTCTTTATATGACGACACCAGAGCAGGAGTCTTGATGGTGTTTTTTAGAGAGCTGAAAGCTGCAGATGAAGGAACATACAGGTGTGGAGTGAAAGTATCTGACTATACTGAGAGCTTCACTGAGATACAGCTGAGCGTCAGAAACGGTGAGGAAACTTTACTTTATCTTGACTGTTTGGAGAATCTGTTCTGATTTATATGCGATTTCTCTTGGTTAACAGATGTAAATTATCCAAAGCGTGTGACTGAATCTGTGTATCTTGGTGGACAAGTCAACATCATCTGCCGGATCCCAAAGGAGCATAAAGTTCATTTCTGCAAAGAGGATGATAATCACATCTGTCAAAGCATCGTCTCATCTAAAGTGACAGAAATGAGTGGTTCATCAGAGAGAAATGAAGAGAGAGTTGTTACAGTGAGCATCAGTAATGTGAGTGTGAGAGATGCTGGAGTTTACTGGTGTGGAGCAGAAACCAGAGACACAGATCTGACTTTCATCTCCCTGAACACTCAAATTCAGCTCAACCTCATCAGTGAGTCCATTCACATGATCTTATTTGAATAGATATAGATTCAATAACAAAAGTTGTTCTTGTTAAATGTTCAGGTTTGTTTCTTCAAAGTAACTCCAGAAGTGAGACATGGAAGATAATCCAATATTAGTCCCTTAATGACAGAGATCACAGGTCATCAGACATTAGAAACTGAGTCCTATTCATATTTATTGTATAGAAAATGTTAAAACAGACATTTATGTTGGAATAGGAAAGCGTATGAACATCATACATTTTAAGAATTGTGTATATATATTGTGAAGTATATAATTTATCTCTGGACTGTGTTTGTGTGTTTTATTTCTCAGATTTCTCCATGATCATCATTATTAGTGTGTGTGTGATTCTGCTGCTGATCGCTGGATTCACTCTGATTGTGTGCAAATTAAGACACAAGAGACAAGGTTTGGTCATTTATAATCTGTTGAAAAAATATGAAATCTTCAGGCTCTCACTCACTGAATGAGTTTCTTTCTCAGATGCTGCTGTGCATCTCCATTTTGTCTTTCTCTTACTAATTAACTAATTTTGTTTTGGGTAATTAGGAAGAATCTCAACATCAGACAAGAGAAAGAAGAAGAAACATACAATAGTAAGTTAAACTCTGTGTGTGTGTGTGTGTGTGTGTCTGAAAATATATTGTGCTAATAAGATGTTTTCTCACTAAGATATTTTATATTCATTCAGTCATCATGTGCAGACAGCAGACGTGATTCTCTCTCAGATCCTGGATCAGCTCAAATGAAGAATGATGATGATTTACCCACAATCCCCTCTGATGAGCTCCTGTACACTGTTTCCAGTTTCCAGAAGCATGAAGAGTCTCTCAGTGAAGCTACATTCAGATTCAGTGAAGAGGAAGTTAACTCTGATTACGCCATGATCAAATTCACCACATGAGACTCAACACACTTAGTGTTCCTGCAGCACACATGGTAGAGCATTGTGTTAACAAGTGCAAGGTTGGGGGCTCGAATCCCAGGGGACACATGATAAGAGAAAATTGTTATCCTGAATGCAATGTAAGTCTGCTAAATGCATACATTTATTTAATTTTAAATATATTTTATTTGATTTAACTAACTCGCTTGTAACAGATCATCAAACATTATATATATATATATATATATATATATATATATATATATATATATATATATATATATATATATATATTTATATTTATATATATATATATAGAGAGAGAGAGAGAGAGAGAGAGAGAGTACAGACCAAAAGTTTGGACACACCTTCTCATTCAAAGAGTTTTCTTTATTTTCATGACTATAAAGATTGTAGAGTCACACTGAAGGCATCAAGGGCTATTTGACCAAGAAGGAGAGTGATGGGGTGCTGCGCCAGATGACCTGGCCTCCACAGTCACAGGACCTGAACCCAATCGAGATGGTTTAGGGGTGAGCTGGACCACAGACAGAAGGCAAAAGAACCAACAAGTGCTAAGCATCTCTCAGGGAACTCCTTCAAGACTGTTGGAAGACCATTTCAGGTGAAGCTCATCAAGAGAAAGTCAAGAGTGTGCAAAGCAGTAATCAAAGCAAAAGGTGGCTACTTTGAAGAACCTACAATATGACACATTTTCAGTTGTTTCACACTTTTTTGTTATGTATATAATTCCATATATAATTCCACATGTGTTAATTCATAGTTTTGATGCCTTCAGTGTGAATCTACATAGTCGTAGTCATGAAAATAAAGAAAACTCTTTGAATGAGAAGGTGTGTCCAAACTTTTGGTCTGTACAATATATATATATATATATATATATATATATATATATATATATATAAAATCCATAATTTATAGATGAGCAGTTGTTGGGTTTGATGAGGGTCGTTCAGTTTAGTTAGTGAATCATGAGACACTTCAAAGTTTCCGCTGCTGCTCATGTTGCTTCTTTCACATGTTTAAAATAGTTTGTCATGTCAGTTTATGTGACGTTGTGGTGAAAACAGGAAATAAACCCTTGACTGACACTTCTAGAAGATACTGTAGAGTTTCCACTCTACATATAGACACAAAGCAGCTTTTAACAGTTAATAAAGACTCTTTAATAATAGCTCTTAAAGCAGTTCAAATGACTCTTTCTGATCTTTTTGAGTATTCAGATTTGTAAATGCAAGATGCAAGATGCTGATTTATAATAGTATCATATATTATATTGTCATTGTATGGCATTGACTCTCATTAACAGTTTTAACAGACAATGACTGAATCTAGTTTTCAAACTGATGAAATTAACATTATCTGATAAATATCCAGAGAAACACCCAGAAATATAATATGAAATCTAATTATCATCCTGAAAGACAAAGATACAACTTTGTACTTTTGGCAAAGGAGAATAACTGGGTCAGAAATACTAATTTTATTTTGTATTATTCTCAGGCCTGATTTGATGTTATTGTGATATTCAGAGACTTGAAAATGATATGTTTGATTTTATCTGTCTCAACGTTTCTCACAAACATTGGAATGGTTTTTGTATTTGTGTGATGATTAAGTTGTTTTTCCAACAAGCTAAAAGCCACAGAAAACTGGTGAAGGTTCAGGGTCTCAGTTTGGTTTGAGTGTGAAGATTAACGGCTTTATTCAGGAAACCCACAGCGAGAAACAAGAGACTGAACTCAGACAGAAGATGAACATCTATTGTGAACAGACTAAGAGCTGATCATTCAGTGATTCACCTGCAATAATTACTGAAATAATGAATTGAGAAAAAGATTTAACATTTTTATGATCAAACAAAGTCAAAAACATGATCTAACAAACCAATGGTAGAAAATATTAAAGATACTTTAAATGTCATCATTTTATTGTTTAATGTGTATACATGCACATACCAGCATACAATTGATGTAAATTATTCAGAACATAACGTAACCAAATTACTGATTGTGCAATATCAGTTTCTGATGTTGGGATGCTATGGGTTTGATCATCATCAGACAGCAAATTTGAATGTTTGCAAGAATATTTTAAGTAAAAAATAGATTTTGGTTATGTGTTTAATCAAGGTGTTTAATTTCAGAAAGAAAACAAACAAAAAAAAAATGTTATTTAACCCAGTATTTTTATTTTATGTAATTGATTTATTTTGTTTACTAAAGTGACTTACTTGTAAATGTCTCAGTGCTTTGTGTTTGCAGGGTTGTTTATTACTGTGGTCAGCATGTGCTGCTCTTCTGCTTGTGGTTTTATTGTCTTTTCTTTTTGTGTGTGTGTTTAAGTTCTTTGGGTCAAACCAAGGCCCTTCAGCCCCTGCATGTGTGGTAAAAACAGGAAATGGTTCTAAAGTAGGCTACCCACTGTTAACAAATTTCCACTCAGTAATAAAGATGCTGTAATTGTGTGGAACATAATAATTGTATATTCTTTGTCCCAGTTTCTATTGTAGAAATCTACATTTATACTTTACTAAAGCTCAGAATTGTTTTTGGGACATTCCACCGAATGGGTAATATTTCTGTCCCCATGATATTATAAGTATAAAAAATGCATGAAAATTAACTCTAAAATATTTTTTATTATTAAGCAAAGTGTCTTCACATTTAGTTAACTGCAACATTTAGAATGTATAATTAAAATAATTAATAAAAACTACCTAGAACACTAAAGAAATAGTAATTTCTTTTAAGATAATCACTTTTTGTGAGTGGAAGACAAATGAATTAGTTGACAACGTTGAACATGTTTTTTAAAAGATTTTTGGTAACAGGACTGAGAAAAATTCATCAATCCCCTACTTTAGAACTTTGTAAAATAATTTAAAACGGTGCCTGAGAATGACCAATGTACATTTCCAAGATTGAAATATGTGTGTTGTTAGATACAGTATCGAAAAAAAAAAGATTAAAACATGAGCTTAATTTTAAAAGTTACAAAAGCAAATGTTACCAATATGATGAAATGCCCCTTTTGCTAATAAGTACAACTAACTGTATTAAAAAATTAAGAATGCATTATTAAATATCAATTCTCTCAGTACCTTTTGCTCTCAGTCGCAATGGAATCTCTCCTGAAATATGATCGGAAATAATACATCAGTATTTGAGACAGGAGATCAAACACACGTTTTTTAACTGTTTTTGTTTCCGACTGTGATCCACAGTATGGCACACAGAACCTTCAGTTTTTATTTAGATCGTTAGTATTCAAATATGTCACAACACTCACGCGCGAGAGCCAATTATCTTTAAGCGAAGTTTCGACTACTCCCCTTTCTCCTTATGGGGCGATGCGCGTCCTTTTGAATGAAAACAAAGTTCGCCGGTGAATCTTCGAATAAATGAACAGGCAGATCAGCTAGAACAAGATTTTCATTAAGTAATGAGTTACATTTGGATCTGTTTTTATAACTTCAGAAGACCTACAATGTTACACCATGAAACATATGGACGAGTTATATATTTCTGAAGCAGTGCTTTAACTAACAGTGGCACTGAGGCTCGTGAATCTCACAGTATATCTTAACAAACTCAAACAACACGATTAAAATAAATTATACAGTATATACGCTGTTATATTAAACATACTCTAACCTGCTAAGATATCAAAATGATTAATTTCAAGCAATATATCATTCCAGATTTGTACATATTCAGAATATATGACACTGAATGAACACGTTTATTTTGTCAAATTCATTTAGAGGTATTGCATTTTAAGAATATTACAATAAAGACACTGCATGTGTTATAGTCTGAAAGAATAATTTCTGAGAACTCAGATTGTAAACTCAAAATTACAGTATCACTTATCTGTATTGATATTTTTGTTCTTGTAACTGTGCAGACGAGCTCTACTGAATCTCTCTACTGATGGTGTTTGTTCCTGTTCCTCATTGCATTTGTTACTAGTTTTGAAGCACCTACAGTAAGCACAGAACCATCTGTCTTATTGAAACTGAAACCTCTGGCTTCATCTAGTGGCGATTCTGAGGTAATGTTACATTTCTACTCAACATTGAATTTTCTAATTTTTAAAAATAGTTGCATGGACTATTGTATATCGTTTGATACAGAACATACATTTATTTTCTTGTGTTCTGGTTTGTTTAATTATAAATGAAACTGATTTACTCACCTTCTGTATGTTCAAAAACAAAGAATTAATTAAATGTTGGACAACTACTGGTTTCGTCTGGTCAGAGGAGAACTGGCCCCCCAACTGAGCCTGGTTTCTCCCAAGGTTTTTTTCTCCATTCTGTCACCGATGGAGTTTCGGTTCCTTGCCGCTGTCGCCTCTGGCTTGCTTAGTTGGGGTCACTTCATCTACAGCGATATCATTGACTTGATTGCAAATAAATGCACAGACACTGTTTAAACTGAACAGAGATGACATCACTGAATTCAATGATGAACTGCCTTTAGTTGTATGGGGCTCCTTTTGCTTTAATTACTGCCTCAGTTCGGTGTGGCTTGGTCAAGTGATCAGTTTGTGGCACTGCTGAGGTGGTATGGAAAGGTTTCTTTAAAAGTGGCCTTCAGCTCATCTGCATTGTTTGGTCTCTTGTTTCTCATCTTCCTTTGAACAATACCCCATTGATTCTCTCTGGGGTTCAGGTCTGGTGAGTTTGCTGGCCAATCAAGCACACCAACACCATGGTCATTTAACCAACTTTTGGTGATTTTGGTAGTGTGGGCAGGTGCCAAATCCTGCTGCAAAATGAAATCAGCATCTTCAAAAAGTTGGTCAGCAGAAGGAAGCATGAAGAGCTCCAAATTTTTGCAGGTGTTTATTAGCTGATTGACATGTCACCGTATTCTAATTTTAGAGAGTGAATTGGTGGGTTTTAGTTAAATGTGAGCCAAAATCAACACAATTAAAAGAACCAAATACTTCAGTCTGTGTGCATTGAATTTAATGCACGAGTTTCACAATTTGGGATGAATACTGAAATAAATGAACTTTTCCACAACTTTCAAATTTATTGAGAAGCACCTGCACATGAAAACAAGAAACCTGAGTAAGCTCTCATTATCATACAGTGTAACTCCAGCAGGTGTCGCTGTTTCAGTGTGATTAATGTGATATTCAGCCAGTGCTGATGGTGGGAGGAGCCAGTAAAGCTGCTCATTACTGATAAAGAGCTGAATAAAGAGGAAGTAACTAAAGCAGACAGATGTAGAGACAGAGAGATTCACACAGAGATCATTCAGCAGAAAGAAGACTGAACTCAACTCACAATGAAGATCCTCCTCATCTTCCTCACTTTCTACCTGATCTCAGGTCAGAGCTGTTCTCACAGTTTCATTTTGTAAAGTGTCAAGGAGAGTGATGGTGAATATTGGAAAAAACTGCCAATTTCAGCAGTGAATATTCACAGAGTTCAGGGTGAATGGATGGAGAATGGAGATGTTTCTTTATATGACGACACCAGAGCAGGAGTCTTGATGGTGTTTTTTAGAGAGCTGAAAGCTGCAGATGAAGGAACATACAGGTGTGGAGTGAAAGTATCTGACTATACTGAGAGCTTCACTGAGATACAGCTGAGCGTCAGACACGGTGAGCAACCTCAGATACTTTGTCCTGCATGTTTGGAGAATCTGTTCTGATTTGTGTGCAATTTCTCTTAATTAACAGATGTAAACTATCCAAAGAGTGTGACTGAATCTGTGTATCTTAGTGGAGAAGTCAACATCTTCTGTCAGATCCCAGAGCAAAATAAAGTTCATTTCTGCAAAGAGGATGATAATCACATCTGTCAAAGCATCGTCTCATCTAAAGTGACAGAAATGAGTGGTTCATCAGAGAGAAATGAAGAGAGAGTTGTTACAGTGAGCATCAGACAGGAACCACTTTGGCAAGTTTACTTGAGTTTATTGAACAGAATTTATCTTTGGCGGTATGGTTCCTTATGGGGGTTCTTGCTCCCAGAATAACTGAACATACAAGAGCTTTAACATTAACCCCCAAAACATAATGAGAGTATTACTACCTGAAGAATAACCCCCAAAACCAACCATGTTCCAATCCTGCAAGGGTTCGCGTTGATTGAGCACTCCACAGCCACAGGCGCAGATTCGAGCGGAGCTGCTTATAAAATGGACCATGCCCATACAGTAAGAAGCAAATATTAACCCAATGCACACATTTCCAGGCACTTATTTAAATCTAAGCACTTATATAATTAACCCTGAAAACACTACATTAATTTCCAGCATTTCCGAGGATTTGAACACCCATACTATTACCCTTTACGACGGCGAATGTTACACGTATGAAGCCTTGACCATTTTATCAGGTGTGTGCTCAGAGACAGCAAAAGCACGAATCCCTCCTATGCACGGCAGGACTAGCACATGATGCTGGACAATATATAATCCTCACAAGCAAGCAGTCCCATATCTTGATAGCTTTAAGCAAAGGCCTTCTTAGTGTGTGGAGTGGGGCAGGATTGCCTACGGAAATAGGAGTATTGAAGGGTGCTCTTTTAACCAGCTGAAGATCAGCGTGCACCTGCAAACCAATCGTTCAGACTCTAATTTAGGCAACAGCATAAGCCCTTGTCGGATATTTTTTAGCATTGATGCGAGCAAAATTACGATCTGTACATTAGAGGTGGGTAATCCAGGGGCCAAAGAGTAAAAGTCCTGCCATATTTTTGCTCCACCCATGAACAGCTGATTTCATCAGAGGAAACAAGTCATTCATTCCAAGTCACAAACTAGTCTTGAGACAAATCCCAGGTCCTCAAAGAGTTCAAATTAATTAGATATTTAAGTGACTAATAAAATGAAGATTGTGCATTATTCTGCTGCTGATCGCTTGATTCACTCTTACTGTGTGCAAATTAAGACACAGGAGACAAGGTGACACTTGTTTCAATATTTATCTCTTGAATTATTTAAGTGAATTGTTTGAGTGTCTCTGAGCTGCTTCAGATAATCTCAGTCACTCAATGAGTTTCTGTCTCAGATGCTACTGGCATTTAATGTTGAATATGTTTGTTTTTCTCTTACTCTTTGTCTTAATTAAATCATTTTGTTTGGGGTAATTATGAAGGATCTCAACATCAGACAAGAGAAATAAGAATACAAATACAATAGTGAGTTACATTGTGTGTTTGTTTGTACATATATTGTGCTTATTAAATATATTTTTTTTAATTTTAAAATACATTTTCTTCACTCTGATTGTGTGCAAATTAAGACACAGGAGACAAGGTTTGGTCATTTATAATCTGTTGAAAAAATATGAAATCTTCAGGCTCTCACTCACTGAATGAGTTTCTTTCTCAGATGCTGCTGTGCATCTCCATTTTGTCTGTCTCTTACTAATTAACTAATTTTGTTTTGGGTAATTAGGAAGAATCTCAACATCAGACAAGAGAAAGAAGAAGAAAAATACAATAGTAAGTTAAACTCTCTCTCTGTGTGTGTGTGTGTGTGTATATCTGAAAATATATTGTGCTAATAAGATGTTTTCTCACTAAGATGTTTTATATTCATTCAGTCATCATGTGCAGACAGCAGACGTGATTCTCTCTCAGATCCTGGATCAGCTCAAATGAAGAATGATGATGATTTACCCACAATCCCCTCTGATGAGCTCCTGTACACTGCTGTCAGTTTCCAGAAACATGAAGAGTCTCTCAGTGAAGCTACATTCAGATTCAGTGAAGAGGAGGAGATTCACTCTGAATATGCCACATGACACTCAACTATCTATAACAGATCATCACACATTACACCAATAGTTTTTAAAACAGACTATGACGTAACTGCCAGCGTTAATGCAGGGAAGTGTATTTTGACATGACTGACCTATGGCTACTACTTTTGGCAATATGCCTTATAACAACAGTAAATGAAAACAGTGCGTTTTAAGATGAAATTAATATGAATATGAATAAATAATTCATTCATTCTTTCTCAATTAGAGCTTCTCTAGATGTCTGACAGAAATAAAGTCACAGAACCTTGTAAGGAGGATCTGTGAACGTCTATATCGATATCGTCTATATAAGACATAAAAAACATTTAAAAAAGGATGTCATAAAAACATTCTGTCTCCTCAGTGGACATCTTTTCAACGTCTGCAAAAACATAAAAAGACGTCCACTGGACATAACTTTGCCCAGTGGATTAGGTTGATGTTAAAATACACAATATAGTAATTTTCACATAATAGTTCCTTTAAAAACGAACAAAAATGTTAAATACATGTGACTTCATGCCACAAGACTGCTAACGTATGAAGGTATAATTAACGCTGGATTTATTTAACATGCATTATGTACCATTTGTTGAGTTCAGTCTAAAATGCATTGAATAGAGAAGGTAATATACAAGACTCCGTATGTACTTGTGCTTTGGACACTAACTTTCAATAATAAAAAAAGTTATTTGACCCGTGTTATGATCTTTTATTTATTTAGACTATTTGAATAATATAACAAATTGTGTACGCTTATAGATGATAGTGTTAGTGCAGTTGATAAGACACATGCTTTTGTTGTGAGAGACCCAGGTTCGAATCCACTGTGAGACTGTCACGCTATCAGTCTCTGTTTCCTGGGTGTCCCCTAGTGAGCGCACTTCCCCTTAGGCACTTCACCATAGGCACTTTAATTCCGCTTGTCTGGTCATGTCGTCACAGTAATTGCACTCCAATTAGATCGCACAGGTGTTGACTATCCTTAGTCATTAGTCTCCCTATATAGAGCTGTCTTTCTCTGTCGTCTTTATGGAGTCCTTACCCTATGTGTCTCATGCTCTCGTTTCCCCAGACTTCCTCTACCTTCTCGTTCTTCCGAGTTCCCCGTTTCATCCGGTTCCCTTTTTGTTTGGTTTGTCTCTCAAGACAGTTTTATTTTGTATTTAACCTGTTTGTGCAATAAACCTTACCTGCTATTGGATCTTACCCTTTCCTTGTGTTTTTCCCTTAACCCAACCGTGACAGAAGGACTCCATCATGCCTAGATCCAGCGGTGTGAGATTTCAAATCTGTTCCCCAGCCACCATGGAGGAACGGAGGAGGAGATTCCGGAACTTAACCACCCTTCATCAAAAGGGAAGCGAGGTGGGTGGCCTGGCGCAATTGTTTTGGACTTTGGCAGTCGGGTTAGGTTACAATGATGCAGCACTTAAAGATTTGTTTAATAATTGCCTGGATGATCCTTTACCTCAATGGGAGATGAAGGGGTTAGAGATCCTGGACTTTTGGGGGTTTACCAAATACCTGCACCATCGTGCTCAGTGGGATGCAACAACCACACCAGAAGTTCCAGACAAGACTGCCACCTGCCCAGCGCCACCGCACAAGATGGCCGCCAGCCCAGCGCCACAGCACAAGATGGCCGCCAGCCCAGCGCCACAGCACAAGATGGCCGCCAGCCCAGCGCCACAGCACAAGATGGCCGCCAGCCTAGCACCACAGCACAGGATTGTCGCCAGCCCAGAGCCACAGCTTAAGATGGACGACTCAACGCCTGAGTCTCCAGACAAGGTGCCGCCGACTCGCCATCGTGGAGGACGGAGGAGGAGGAGACAGGCGTCGACCGTCCCTCAAGGCCTGGAGAAAGTCCCAGAGGCGGAGGCTGTTCCCGAGGCGGAGCCCGATGCTGTTCCCGAGGCGGAGCCCGATGCTGTTCCCGAGGCGGAGCCCGATGCAGTTCCCGAGGCGGAGCCCGATGCAGTTCCCGAGGCGGAGCCCGATGCAGTTCCCGAGGCGGAGCCCGATGCAGTTCCCGAGGCGGAGCCCGAGGCGGTGCCCAATGCAGAGGTGGTGCCCAATGCCGAGGCGGAGCCCGATGCTGTTCCCGAGGCCGATGCTGTGCCCGAGGCTGTTCCCGATGCCGATGCAGTTCCCGAGGCGGTGCCCGATGCCGAGGCGGAGCCCGATGCTGTTCCCGATGCCGATGCAGTTCCCGAGGCGGTGCCCGATGCCGAGGCGGTGCCCGATGCCGAGGCGGAGCCCGATGCTGTTCCCGAGGCCGATGCTGTTCCTGATGCAGTTCCCGAGGCGGAGCCCGAGGCGGTGCCCGATGCCGAGGCGGTGCCCGATGCCGAGGCGGAGCCCGATGCTGTTCCCGATGCCGATGCAGTTCCCGAGGCGGTGCCCGATGCCGAGGCGGTGCCCGATGCCGAGGCGGTGCCCGATGCCGAGGCGGTGCCCGATGCCGAGGCGGAGGCCGAGGCGGTGCCCGATGCCGAGGCGGAGGCCGATGCTGTTCCCGATGCAGTTCCCGAGGCGGTACCCGATGCCGAGGCGGTGCCCGATGCCGAGGCCGATGCTGTTCCCGAGGCCGATGCTGTTCCCGAGGCCGATGCTGTTCCCGATGCAGTTCCCGAGGCGGTTCCCGATGCCGATGCAGTTCCCGAGGCGGTGCCCGATGCCGAGGCGGAGCCCGATGCTGTTCCCGATGCCGATGCAGTTCCCGAGGCGGTGCCCGATGCTGTTCCCGATGCAGTTCCCGAGGCGGTTCCCGATGCCGATGCAGTTCCCGAGGCGGTTCCCGATGCCGAGGCGGAGCCCGATGCTGTTCCCGATGCCGATGCTGTTCCCGATGCAGTTCCCGAGGCGGTGCCCGATGCCGAGGCGGTGCCCGATGCCGAGGCGGTGCCCGATGCCGAGGCGGTGCCCGATGCTGTTCCAGAGGCCGATGCGGTGCCCGATGCCGAGGCGGTGCCCGATGCTGTTCCAGAGGCCGATGCGGTGCCCGATGCCGAGGCGGAGCCCGATGCTGTTCCAGAGGTCGAGGCCGATGCTGTTCCCGAGGCCGATGCTGTTCCCGAGGCGGAGCCCGATGCTGTTCCAGAGGCCGATGCCGATGCTGTTCCCGATGCAGTTCCCGAGGCGGTGCCCGAGGCCGAGGCGGTGCCCGATGCCGAGGCGGTGCCCGATGCCGAGGCCGATGCTGTTCCCGAGGCCGATGCTGTTCCCGAGGCGGAGCCCGATGCTGTTCCCGATGCCGATGCAGTTCCCGAGGCGGTGCCCGATGCCGAGGCGGTGCCCGATGCTGTTCCAGAGGCCGATGCGGTGCCCGATGCCGAGGCGGAGCCCGATGCTGTTGCCGAGGCGGTGCCCGATGCTGATGCGGAGCCCGATGCTGTTCCAGAGGCCGATGCCGATGCAGTTCCCGAGGCGGTTCCCGATGCCGATGCGGTTCCCGAGGCGGTGCCCGATGCCGAGGCGGTGCCCGATGCTGTTCCAGAGGCCGATGCGGTGCCCGAGGCGGTGCCCGAGGCTGTTCCAGAGGCCGATGCCGAGGCGGTGCCCGATGCCGAGGCGGTGCCCAAGGCCGAGGCGGTGCCCGATGCTGTTCCAGAGGCCGACGCGGTGCCCGATGCTGTTCCAGAGGCCGACGCGGTGCCCGATGCCGAGGCGGAGCCCGATGCTGTTGCCGAGGCGGTGCCCGATGCTGATGCGGTGCCCGATGCCGAGGCGGAGCCCGATGCTGTTCCAGAGGCCGATGCCGATGCTGTTCCCGAGGCGGTGCCCGAGGCGGTTCCCGATGCCGATGCGGTTCCCGAGGCGGTGCCCGATGCCGAGGCGGTGCCCGATGCTGTTCCAGAGGCCGATGCGGTGCCCGATGCCGAGGCGGTGCCCGATGCTGTTCCAGAGGCCGATGCGGTGCCCGATGCCGAGGCGGTGCCCGATGCGGTGCCTGATGCCGAGGCGGAGCCCGATGCTGTTCCAGAGGCCGATGCTGTTCTCCAGGCGGTGCCCGAGGCTGTTCCAGAGGCCGATGCCAAGGCGGTGCCCGATGCCGAGGCGGTGCCCAAGGCCGAGGCGGTGCCCGATGCTGTTCCAGAGGCCGACGCGGTGCCCGATGCTGTTCCAGAGGCCGATGCGGTGCCCGATGCCGAGGCGCAGCCCGATGCTGTTCCCGAGGCCGATGCTGTTCCCGAGGCCGAGGCGGTGCCCGAGGCCGTTCCAGAGGCCGATGCCGAGGCGGTGCCCGAGGCGGTGCCCGATGCTGTTCCGGAGGCCGAGGCGGTGCCCAAGGCCGAGGCGGTGTCCGATGCTTTTCCGGAGGCCGAGGCGGTGTCCGTTGCGGTTCCGGAGACCGAGGCGGGGCCCGAAACCTTTCCCGATGCGGTGCCGGAGGCCGTTCCCGATGCAGTGCCCGAGACCACTTCGCCCTGGGGGACTCCGACGGTGACCATGAGGACGTGGTGGTCATCCGCTCCGTCCTGGGGGACTCCGGCGGTGACCAAGAGGACGTGGTGGTCATCCGCTCCGCCCTGGGGGACTTCGGCCGCGACCACGTGGAGGTGGTGGCCTTCCGCTCCGTCCTGGGGGGCTTCTGCTTTGACCACATGGGGGTGATGGCCCTCTGTTCCGCCCGGGTGGGCATCACCTAATGTCCTCCATTTACCAATGTTTTTGTTTTCATTTGTTTTTTGTTTTTTCTATTTTCCTCCGTTGGACCTGGCCCTCCGTCCCTCCCCTCTTTCCTTCCGCCGGTCCACCACCCTCCTGGACTCCTTGTTTTGTGTTACACCTTCCTGTCTCTACCTTTCCATCACGTCTGGTTGTTCCGTCTCTTTTCTTCCATTTTACCTGGTTGTCCTGTCTTTGTCTCTGTCTCTCCATTCCACCTGGTTGTTTGTCTCTGTTTTCTGACCCTCCGTCCCTCCCCCTAGTCCGCCTCCGCTTCACCTCCCTCCTACCTCTTTTTCTGTTGGGTTTTCCGGGGTTTCAGGTGGAGCATCTGGTAGCTGCTCCGTAGGGGAGGGGGTAATGTCACGCTATCAGTCTCTGTTTCCTGGGTGTCCCCTAGTGAGCGCACTTCCCCTTAGGCACTTCACCATAGGCACTTTAATTCCACTTGTCTGGTCATGTCGTCACAGTAATTGCACTCCAATTAGATCGCACAGGTGTTGACTATCCTTAGTCATTAGTCTCCCTATATAGAGCTGTCTTTCTCTGTCGTCTTTATGGAGTCCTTACCCTATGTGTCTCATGCTCTCGTTTCCCCAGACTTCCTCTACCTTCTCGTTCTTCCGAGTTCCCCGTTTCATCCGGTTCCCTTTTTGTTTGGTTTGTCTCTCAAGACAGTTTTATTTTGTATTTAACCTGTTTGTGCAATAAACCTTACCTGCTATTGGATCTTACCCTTTCCTTGTGTTTTTCCCTTAACCCAACCGTGACAGAGACGCCAATGTGTCCCTGAGCAAGACACTTAACCTCTAGTTGCTCCAGTGACCTCTGACACACACACACACACACACACACGCACACACACACATATATATATATATATATATATATATACATATATATATAGGTGTGTGTGTATATATAGCAATAGCAATTGTTAGTCGTTTTGGATAAGAGCGTCAGGTAAATGTAAATAATAGGCCTTGTGTTCAGTAAACAAAAATATATTTGTTCTGATATTTTTTAGGTTAACATGACTATTTATGTCGCGACAACTTGTGATATTAAGTTATTTTAAATTGGGTGGACTTTAGTCCCCATTTAATTTTACTCAAAAAAGAGCTTGCGATAAGTTGACACATTTTATTAGGTTGACGTAACTTTTTTTTTTTTTTACAGTGTTGCTGTACAGACTCTATGGAACCTCATTGAACTTATGGGTTCAGTTTCTCTCTGGTGAGGGATTAAAATGATGCTGATGCTGATCTGAACAACTTCTGTGTCATTTGTCCTTGTTTACATGAGAACATGAAACCTGTGTATCAGTGTAACTCCAGCAGGTGTCGCTCTTTCAGTGTGATTAATGTGATATTCAGTCAGTGCTGATGGTGGGAGGAGCCAGTAAAGCTGCTCATTACTGATAAAGAGCTGAATAAAGAGGAAGTAACTAAAGCAGACAGATGTAGAGACAGAGAGATTCACACAGAGATCATTCAGCAGAAAGAAGACTGAACTCAACTCACAATGAAGATCCTCCTCATCTTCCTCACTTTCTACCTGATCTCAGGTCAGAGCTTTTCTCTTTCATCACTGCAGTAATGATGCTGTTTTCTGTTCATCATCTTTCTGATCACAGTATCAATCTGATTGACAGCTGCAGTGAGGTGCTTTAACGTCACGGGATATTCTGGAGGAAGTGTTCTGGTGGATTCTGGGAAACTTTGGTCCAGTGACTCTGCTAAATATATGTATAAGTTACCTGAATGGAGAAGAATAAAAAATGATAAGCAACATGATCAATTATTTAATGAGGGAAGATTATCACTATTTCACAATAGCAAGGGAAACCTCTTGATCTTCATCAGAGAACTGAACCAACAGGATGCTGGACGATACAGGATTGGGGTTTCTGGCACGAGGCCTGAATATATGAATTTAATTGTGTTAGAGAGTAAGTTACATTGACATCTTAATGAGTAAAATTAAATTACTGATTAATTTTAAAGCCTCATTACATGTCAAAATCCTTTGTTTTCTCCGTGAATGATAGATTTGTGTTGTGGGATGCCAAAGAAAGTAATTGTGAATCGTGGAGACAATGTCATGATCAGCTGCAACTATTCAGAGAACCATAAAAATGATCCCAAAATCATGTTCAGAAAAGAAAAAGCCTCCATTGAGATGATTTGCAACACTTGGGGAAATAAAAAAGAATTGAGCTTTTCAGATAACCGGGAAGAAAACATCTTCAGTGTGAGGATCACTGCTGTGACACCAGATGATGGAGGAGTTTATTTATGTGGAGTTTGGATCAACAGAGACTCGTACAGTTACACAGTTATTAATATTGTTCATCTACATATTATTAGTAAGTAGAACAAATCTAGTTTCAAAGTTTCTAAAGTCTTTGTTTATGGCACAAGTGACTAGATGTTGATGCTCTTTTGTGACAGATAAATTGGCTATGTATAAAGTGAATTGCTTCTCAGGAGGACGTTTGATGATCAAGTGTGAACATCCTCAATACAAAACCAACCCAAAATACATCTGTAAAGAATCAGACGGATGTTCAGAGAGGAAGAATCCAGGAGTTCAGGGTGAATGGATGGAGAATGGAGATGTTTCTTTATATGACGACACCAGAGCAGGAGTCTTGATGGTGTTTTTTAGAGAGCTGAAAGCTGCAGATGAAGGAACATACAGGTGTGGAGTGAAAGTATCTGACTATACTGAGAGCTTCACTGAGATACAGCTGAGCGTCAGACACGGTGAGCAACCTCAGATACTTTGTCCTGCATGTTTGGAGAATCTGTTCTGATTTGAATGTGATTTCTCTTGGTTAACAGATGTAAACTATCCAAAGCGTGTGACTGAATCTGTGTATCTTGGTGGAGAAGTCAACATCATCTGTCGGATTCCAAAGGAGCATAAAGTTCATTTCTGCAAAGAGGATGATAATCACATCTGTCAAAGCATCGGCTCATCTAAAGTGACAGAAATGAGTGTTTCATCAGAGAGAAATGAAGAGAGAGTTGTTAAAGTGAGCATCAGTAATGTGAGTCTGAGAGATGCTGGAGTTTACTGGTGTGGAGCAGAAACCAGAGACACAGATCTGACTTTCATCTCCCTGAACACTCAAACTCAGCTCAACCTCATCAGTGAGTCCTTTCAGATGATTTCACTGCAGTAAAAACAGTACATTCACAATAATGTGTGTTAAACATCTGTGTTTGATTGTTTTTAGTGCCTCCAGTAGTGAGACATGAAGGAGAATCTGTTGAGATCATCTGTCCTTATGATTCAATCTATAAATCAAAGCCAAAGTCTCTCTGTAAGGGGAAGTGCTCCACTAGAGACAGAAATCCTCTCAGTGAGACTGTGAGAGAAGAGAAAGAGACCAAGACTGGCAGATTGACTCTGAATGATGACGTCACTGCAGGTGTCTTCACTGGGACCATCACTGGACTGACAGCAGAGGATGCTGGGAAATACTGGTGTGCAGTGACATTAGAAACAGAGCTCAATTATCTTTACACTCATCTGATCGTCATCATGAACGAGGGTGAGGAAGGTTTCTGCATCTGAATATGTGAAACTACCGCTGTGAATTGATGTTCTTGTGTCTGTAAACATTTCCAGAGCTGAACTTGACTAAGTATGAAGGAGAGGACGTGTCAATCCAGTGCAAACATCATGATGAAGATCAGAAACGCTTCTGTAAAGCACATGAAGCCTCCATGTGTGTGAAGGATGGAGTTTCATTGGAGACGATCAGAGATGATCGATTCTCTTTCAGTGATGAAGCATCTACTGGAGTCTTTACTGTGACCATCACTGATCTGAGAGAAGAGGATTCTGGGATATACTGGTGTGGAGCTCACGTCATCACTAAAGTCAGACTCACTGTTAAAACAGGTAAGTCTTGATCTTTTCGAATATTGATACACTTCGCTTCACAAATAAAATAGGTTTCTATGACTTTGTTCACCAGAAAACAACAGGTTTTGATCAAATTAAAAAAGGATGTCTTCTTTACCTTCACATTTTCTATATTCCAATCATTGGTCGAAAACATTAACTTGATTGAAATGTGTCATTTCATATGCTCCTTTTGTTATTCATAACATTATCTAGTGTTCATATGTATCATTTGTTGATTATAAAGTAAAAATAACATATTTTGCATTGCATTGTGCTGCTTATGATTTGTCGTTCTACAGGTGCTGGTCATATAATTAGAATATAATCAAAAAGTTGATTTATTCCACTAATTCCATTCAAAAAGTGAAACTTGTATATTACATTCATTCATTACACACAGATTGAAATATTTCAAATGTTTATGTATTTTATTATTATTCATTTTGATGATTATAACTGACAACTAAGGAAAATCCCAAATTCAGTTTCTCAGAAAATTAGAATATTGTGAAAAGGTTCAGTATTGAAGACACCTGGTGCCACACTCTAATCAGCTAATTAACTCAAAACACCTGCAAAGCCTTTAAATGGTCTCTCAGTCTAGTTCTGTAGGACACACAATCATGGGGAAGACTGCTGACTTGACAGTTGTCATAAGATGACCATTCACACCTTGCACAAGGAGGGCAAGACACAAAAAAAGCGTCTCGCTTCAAAAAGGACTGGACTGCTGCCGAGTGGTCTAAAGTTATGTTCTCTGATGAAAGTAAATTTCGAATTTACTTTGGAAATCAGGGTCCCAGAGTCTGGAGGAAGAGATGAGTGGCACACAATCCACGTTGCTTGAGGTGCAGTGTAAAGTTTCCACAGTCAGTGATGGTTTGGGATGCCATGCCATCTGCTGGTGTTGGTCCACTGTGTTTTCTGAGGTCCAAGGTCAACGCAGCCGTATATCAGGAAGTTTTAGAGCACTTCATGCTTCCTGCTGTTGACCAACTTTATGGAGATGAAGATTTAATTTTCCAACAGGACTTGGCACCTGCACACGGTGCCAAAGCTACCAGTACCTGGTTTAAGGACCATGGTGTCCCTGTTCTTAATTGGCCAGCAAACTCGCCTGACCTTAACCCCATAGAAAATCTTACTTAAAGGGGGGGTGAAATGCTCGTTTTCACTCAATATCCTGTTAATCTTGAGTACCTATAGAGTAGTATTGCATCCTTCATAACTCCAAAAAGTCTTTAGTTTTATTCATAAGAGTAAAATAGTCTGTACCGATTTTTCCTGGAAAAACACGACCAGCTGGAGGCGTGACGTATGGGCGGAGCTAAAGAATCACGAGCACCAGTAGGCTTTTGAGTTGAGAGCATGTGGAAGCTGTGACACAGATCCAGAGGCTGAAATTTAACAAGAGCAGCATCAGCAACGTCTCTATGTGGTATGTACTGAAACTGTATATATTTGCTTAGCGGTTTTGGAAAATGACTAAGTTCCACTTTATGTCATCTTTTTTTTTTTTTTTTAAGCTGTACATGTGGAAAGTGCAGTTTGATGACAACATCGCATGCTGTTTACTTGATGTGCTTATGCGCCGATAGCTAAGTTAACAACACAGAGATATTTGAAGCAGTTTTACTCACCGCCTGCGGTTCCAACACACGATCGTGACCCTTTTTCGTTGGGATTGCATTATCCTTAAGAAATAAACGATGTGCAAATCCGTCGTCAAACTGGGCCTTGTTTGTAAAACAAGCATCTTTGAAATGCAGGGAACAAACACAAAAAATCCGTTGATGCTCTGTAAAAATAAACTCCATCCACTGGTCCCTTAATGCTGTTTTTTTTTTTTTTTTTTTTTTTTTGTAATCTGTGCAGGGTTGTCTTGCCCTGGCAACCAAAAACACACTTCTATGACATTTCGCTCTCGCTCTGATCAGTGAAGTCTGTTGTGCTCTCAGTGCTCTGCTATAGAGGAGCGTGCGCTCTTCCAGCAGAAGTGCCTCAGGACCCATATAAGGAAATTCTGCTCCATCTAACGTCACACAGAGCCGTACTCGAAAAAAAAAAAAAAAAAAACTTTCCGAAACAAACCGGAAGGAGTATTTTTGGAACAAAAATACTCCTTCAAACATACAAATTAATTTTTGAAACTTTGTCCATGTTTAGCATGGGAATCCAACTTTTTAACAGTGTAAAAAACTCAGTATGCATGAAATAGTATTTCACCCCCCCCCTTTAAAAGAAATGAACATTTAAAATATATCAGTCTATGTGTAATGAATGAATATAATATACAAGTTTCACTTTTTGAATGGAATTAGTGAAATAAATCTACATTTTGATTATATTCTAATTATAAGACCTGTGTATATATATGTCCAGTTTCTTGCTCATGAGCACCATGTTTTTACGATGGTGTGTCATGTTTAAAGAGCATCTCAGGATATGTATGTAACCATGCTTCCTTCGCACTGTGGGAACTTGCACTGCATCAGGACACTATGGAGAAGAATGGTGTGCAACAATGTTGAGATACATTTGCTCTTGTTTGGTGGGTGTGTCAAGCATGTAATCCCAATCAGCCGTAACATGTATATAAACAGAAGCGGACAGAGTACACAGCTTTATTACTTGAGTAAAAGTACAGATATCCCTTGCTAAATTTTACTCAAGTACAAGTAAAAGTACTACAGTCAGTTGTGTACTTAAGTAAAAGTACTGACGTCTTTTTTTTTTAAGTACTTGAGTATCAAGAGTACATTTTCTAAATATTTCATTACTACTGCCACAGCGCTTAGATTTATGTACAGAAACTTCCTACATGGAGTTATGAAAAATTTTAATGTTAATACCTAGGAGAATGTAAAAGGAATTGAAAGTAAAATCAAGTCATTTTCATCTTTTTACTATGTTTCTTTATTTAACATTTGTGCAATAGCACAATGTCAACGCTCTGACAAACCTCTGTTAATAATGGATTTTTTGCACCCACATTTGAACCTGACTGTGTTACACCGCATACTCAAGAACATCAAAGCAAATGCTCAGCTTACATTAATGTGTAATATCAGAAAAGGAAATTCAGCTAACAATTGTGTGTACATGTGAGTTTCTATGTTTTTTAATCAATCAAATCAATAAACTTAAACCAGCAAAGAAGGCAATATAGTAATGTTCTGACACACCTCTGAACCTGGCTGTGTTATACACGCAGCATAGAGAAAATAATAATGATTAAAGAAAATCAGCTAATAAGCTGTGTTTAGGTCAGCTTACAAAGAAGGAAAAAAAACTATTCAGCTCATTTGAGCGACAGTATTAAGCCCCTTCCTCTCACATTGACATACAGGGAAAGCCAGAAGAAAATACTTTCAGCTGAATTGACACCATTATCACATACCTGATCGATGTGTGACAACTCTGTGTGGGCATGTGTGTGTGTGTACGTACTGTCATGAAGTCTTTGGCGGAAAGCTGAATGTGATTGCTGATAGGCTGTCCCAATCAGTGGCGCCTGCACAATCCAATCACGTTTGAGAGGGAAACATCATACTGAGGGTTTCTGAGATTTGTTCTTTTTGTCTTTTTTTTTCCATCCGCACAGAGACACGTTTATGTGAATACGCACAATTTTTTTATCGGATAGTCGTTTTGTCCACACGGATCCGCCGTTTTACGTTTTCGTCTGGACGGCGAATCCGTATATTTTCTGAAACGATGACGTCATCAGCCCACGTCTCGCCCCTAGTCAAACACCGCTACGTCACGTAACAGCAACAAAAACATGAACAAACACTGAACGATTGTCTTTTTGATAACTAACATTAACACAGATTAATAAATGTATTGTTCCATGTTCGTTTGTGTACCACACGCAAGGTTTATGAGCATAGTCCATGTCTTCTTCTCCGTTTTAAGTGTATCTCTGTGACAGAATTACAGCGCCACATGCTGGTCTGGCATGCGTACTACATCGTTTTGTGGTTTCGTGTAGACACGGATATTTCTTGAGTTACTATATTGCCTTCTTTGCTGGTTTAAGTTTATTGATTTGATTGATTAAAAAACATAGAAACTCACATGTACACACAATTGTTAGCTGAATTTCCTTTTCTGATATTACACATTAATGTAAGCTGAGCATTTGCTTTGATGTTCTTGAGTATGCGGTGTAACACAGTCAGGTTCAAATGTGGGTGCAAAAAATCCATTATTAACAGAGGTTTGTCAGAGCGTTGACATTGTGCTATTTCTTGAGACAAGGAAAAAAAGCTTGGATTGGGGTAAACTCCGTCTCCTTGTGGATGGGGCCGAAGAAGTAACGGGTACTTACAGTTATGGATAGAAATGTAGTGGAGTAAAGAGTACAATATTTGCCTCTCAAATGTACTTGAGTAAAGTCACGAGTACTCCCCAAAAATGATACTCGAGTAAAGTACAGATCCCTCAAAATTGTACTTAATTACTGTACTCAAGTAAATGTACTCTGTTACTGTCCGGCTCTGTATATAAACCATGCGGTATTAAAGAGACAGCTTGCACAATGCAATTAGCATTGAAGTACATTCACAAGAGCAAGTTTATTGTTTGCACGTTTATTTACATTAAAGGCAAAATAACCAAAATGATAAGAGCACAAGTATTGATCTGGAACTTATTTAAATCTGTCTAAATATCATTTAGTAATTGCATGTTGGATCACAATAATTAGGATCTACAGTTTCACCAAATCCCTTCACTCGATTGGGATGTTCCCTTTTATGCTGGACTTCAGGGCAGTGACTGTAACATCGAGCAGATTTTGCAGTATTAAACACGCTTTTATCCTGATTTCATCAGGCTCCTTCAAACATTCTTCAAAAAGAACACAAAGAATGGCTTCCTCAGCTGCTATTTTTGCAACTTTCGATTTAAAAAACGTTTTGGCCCGTTTTTCTCAGGGATGAATGCAGCCCTGAACTGTGTTTGTTTGTGTTTTGGTAAACATACAAAATGTGCAGTACTGGGAGTCCTCCAGGACAGGGTTGAAAACCCCTGTGGTTAGAGAGTACCCACTATGCCATGCTGTGGGAATGATTGCCTAATTGACTGTACAAGCACAAGACAAGGATTCAGTGGACCCAGATGCCAGAATCAGATTCCCTCTCAAGTCAAGCCTGTCATGAAACTGTTAGTGATGCAGTTCCCTACAGCCAAACCACAAGCTCCAAACCAATGGCAAGGGAAGTCCTGGCATTTATTCCTTTCTCCCTTCCTTACTGGGTTGAGTGCCAGTGTCCATCCCAACCACAGATCTCAGAGGTCTGGATACGTCAGCCAACCAAGACACAATACATATTACCTTTCAGGGAATGCCGGCACTGGTAAACAATAGAAGTTCCCTTGCCTTTCACTATCTCTAGGGGGATCTAGTTTGATCTCTAAACACCCCAGGGGAGTTTTTTATCAGAAAAATACAGTATGAATACTCAACCCTGAAGGCATAGCTCCTAAACCAGGAATATTCAGTCCTGGAGTGCTGATGTCCTGCAGAGTTTAGTTACAAACCTAATCAAACAGACCTAAACAAGTTAAGGTCTTCAGGATAAGGCTACCGGCAGGTGCAGTTTGCAATTTGTTAATAACACAGTTTGTAAATATGCTACAGCTCAGATTTCACTTTATATTCATTAACAACTGTGTATATTTTCCATGAGTGTTGCCTGTTTTGTGTATTTAAAAGAAAATTGTAATACGCTCTGTCTCTCCATATGTAACACGGGAGCAGAGATGCTCACAAGTCTCTGAGCTCGAGTCCAAGTCAAGTCTCAAGTCTCTGAGCTCGAGTCCAAGTCAAGTCTCAAGTCTCTGAGCTAGAGTCCAAGTCAAGTCTCAAGTCTCTGAGCTCGAGTCCAAGTCAAGTCTCAAGTCTCTTTATTATATTAAGTCTCTGGTTATAATAAATGTTGCATCACGTACAGCGACCCATCCAAGCTGCTTAGAACACTGCATAGCTATATATAAGGAATTCAAAGCATGTAATATGTTATTATGACAACTCTATCTATTAGCATACAATATCAACTTTGATTTTGGTATATAATCAGTGTAAACAGGCTATTGCAACATGACAAAAACACCAAGAATGCTTTACTTTTAAGTTAATATCTGTATTTTGCATTTATGGATTCAGTAATGGCCTTCTGTCTGTCCTGGCTGTATAGCTGCACACCTCTTGTCTGGCTTAAGAATGAACAAAGCTACGCTGACTTATGTTATTCATACAATACCTACTCACAAATAAACATAAACAAAAACAAAGCTGGCTGCAATGAAATACTGTGCAAAACAGCTTTTACTACAAACACTTCCTCACAAGAACATTGTTATCACACAAGAACATTTTGATAGAGAACCAAAAATATTTAAAGTAGATAACATTAGAATAAATAAAATGGAAATGTCTACATACTACTACTGTAAACTTTGCAAATAGGACATCAGCCCCTTCAAGTCAATGAACAATAACAAAGTGGGCTGCAATGAATATCTGTGCAAAACGTCATGGCTCCGCTCCTACCCAATGACAGAGGCACGCAGGTTTTTTTCCACTGGAGTACTCACGTGAAGGATGCGTGCACAACTAATAACTAATATCATCACACTATAAAGGGTTGGCCTGCGCTGGGTGCGCCCCTCCCCCTATAACTGTTCTGTCTCGCGGAGGAGCTCATTTGTGTGCATCTGTGTGAAACGCGCGCTCTGAAACACGCATAGGAAAAAAGAGCGACAGAAAGAACGGCTCCCCTCCAGCCGTGACTCGGCTCCCATCGTTCATGTTTATGAGCCGTTCAAAAGAATCGGTTTGTTCGCGAACGTCACAACTCTAACAGCGAGCTCATCTGACGTTTACTAAAAATAAACATTGTTCACGAGTCCCGGAGCTCGAGTCCGAGTCGAGTCTGAAGTCTTTCGAGGACGAGTCTCAAGTCGAGTCTGAAGTCACTGTTTGTGCGACTTAAGTCGCACTCGAGTCCGAGTCTCAAACTCGAGTCCCCATCTCTGCACGGGAGGCATGACAACAAAGTTGAGGATCCAAATGCAGATTTATTTCACACGAGTGGTCAAACAGGCAGAGTCCAGCAAACAATACTGCAAAGACAGGCAAAAGACAAAGACATACATACAATGTTGAAATAATTGTGAAGCAGTTTCCTGCATCAAATAGGAAACCAGCAAGACATGAGAAGCTATACCCAACATTTTATTGAATAGCTCCCTGTTTAACAATCCCTAGTAACTTTCACCTTATTGTATCACATGACGTGAGAAGCAGCCTACCTAAGAACTCATCCTGGGGAGGCAGCACCATTGTGTATGCATTTTTAAAACCACATCTACGCCTTTCTGAACTTCTGAACTATCATCTCAAAAATGTGTGGTCTGGTGCAGCTCAGTTACTGCATCAGGCAAAAGAGCAGGTCTGCGTGGTAGTCCTGTAACACCGGCATGATGTGCAACACACTCCAGCCTGACCTATGGCCATGCTTTGACATTTAAATATAATGAAATACACAACAGTTAAGATGACAGTTGGAGTCTCATCAATTATTCTCCCGCTGAGAAATAGCTTACAAGCATCTCTTCAACAGCATGCCCTACAGGTTTGTGTAATTTGAGTCATTGAGCGTGAGATGAATAAGGCTTCCTCAATTATCAATCCACCTTGGTGTGAAGATCAGGAATTTTTCAATGTTGAAAACTGTTCAGTAAAATTTAAAAATTTAAAACTGATGTCTAACTTCGATTCTTGATACATTTGTAAATAACACAGTTTGTAAATATACCACAGCTCAGATTTCACTTTATAGTCATTCACATCTGTGTATATTTGCCATGAGTGTTGGGTGTTTTGTGTATTTAAATTAATTTTAATACGCTCTGTCTCTCCATATGTAACACGGGAGGTGTGACAACAATGTTGAGGATCCAAATGCAGATTTATTTCACATGAGTGGTCAAACAGGCAGAGTCCAGCAAACAATAATATCCAAAGTTAGGACAAAGACAAAGAGGAATCCGTAAACAGGCAAAGCTCAGGGCAGACAGCAAAGCAATCATAATAACCAGATAAACAGGCTAAGATCAAAAAACAAGAAGACAAGGTAAAGCAAGGAAACAAGCATACTAAGAACAGGGCACAGGCTTAACAATACTGAAAAAGTGTGTGTGGATGTGTGCAACCTTTATAGTGTGAGACTGATGAAGTGATGAGGGACATGATGAGTCCTGGCAAAGGATCATGGGAAATGGAGTCCAGGGTGAAGTGGCAAGAGTCTGGAATGTGCCTTCTAATGATGCTCATGGGCACCGAGATTGTGACACCATAATGTGTTTCTGTGTTTCTGTGTTTTCAGATTTCTTTTTGCTGAACATGATTTCTTTGTGTTCCACTCTGCTGCTGGTCGGAGGATTCACTGTGACTGTGTGTAAAGGTGATGCTCGCCTTCATAAACACCCACACGTTTATCTGTAAGGCATGAGTCTTTTTATCACACAAGAATGTATCTCACTATTGTGTACCTGTGATGTTGTGTTAAGATCTTAGGGATGAGCTCATCATCAGGAGGTCACAGACGACAGTGAAGTGGTGAGTCTCTATCTTCATGCACTGCAGTTCTTGTGTGTTTCATCTGTAAGTGTCATTCTGCACATCATGTTTATCTTTTGTTCAATCTCAGATTCTCAGGAGAAGATATGATTTATTCCTCTACTAACCTTCTCACAATCCCCTGATGGCTTCTCATGATGATCTATAAAAGTGTGATTTGAAGACGAGCACTGTTTTACGAGGCATTGACTTTAAACACTACTACACTGTGAAACATGATGGCCCAATTAAGTTACAGGAACTTTTTCTCCTTAACTAAATTTGTCTTTGTAAGTTTTGGATATTTAAATAAAGCTTAGACAAGTTGGTTCAGTTGGTACATCTGATTCTCTGTAACTCTCAAAAACAGCAGGTGTTCATCACTAATGCACAATAACTTGTAAAACACAGCTTTTCAAGTTGAAACAAAGAATATCTTTAAGTTGAGTTTTCTCAGCAGGTATATTTACATTTCTATGTTTAACCAACTTGAAATGTTTTACAGTGTATCAGTATTAGTATAACTTTTCATTTTTAAAATGTAAAAAAAGGCTTTGAATATATTTGTGTCATAGTGTTTCACTGGTGTGTGTGTGTGTGTGTGTGATGAACAGGCTGTTTTCTGAACACCTCAAAGCCACAGAAAACAGGTCAAGGTTCAGGGTCTGAATTTTTTTTTTCTTTTTTTTTTATGAACAAAGACATATTCAGGAAATCCACAGTGAGGCACATAACACTGAACAAGAAGCAGAACATTGTTTGTGAGCAAAAAAAAAAAAAAAAAAAAAAAAAAAAAAAAAAAAAAAAATCAGGTATTCAAAGTCAGTGTTCTTCAGAGCAACTAATGTGCAGCTCTGGAGCTTTTGGTTTTGGGGTTTTGCTCTGGCTATTTATATACGTTTGGTCACACCATTATGTGCTTCAGACACACGCCGCTGTGATAAAAACAGGAAATGACGGTGGACACAGTCTTTCCACTCCATGAAGAGATGGTGTGAAATTGCAAAATATTATAGAAAATATTATTTATAATAAATTGCTGTTCTTCTTTCAGAAGGTATTATTCTGGTTGTCAGAAATACACACAAATGCTTCTGTTGCATGTGTAATGACTTTGGTTTTTACAGTATCAAAGGGAAGCACAAGACTTATTTCAGCTAGTAAGTCCATAAAACTGCAGTTATGATTCAGTGTCTTATGAGATGTTTGCATGGCGTTTGAATGTTAAATGTCCAATCAGCTGGCTGCTTTGACCTTTTACTCTCCTTGCAGGATTAATTCAGTGTAAAGACATATTTTAAATCAGCTTTTAGTTATTTGATTAATCTTTTATTACTCCCATTATTAGAATAGAGTTTGTGTTATCAACTTCTAGTTCACCAAATGCCCAACTGAAACGTTCTGCTCCATCTAGTGGCAAAAGTGAGTATTGGCTTTTTTAATATCTTGGTTTAAAATAAAATAAGCTTAATGTGTACTATTATGATAGCTGACAGGGTAGGTGGGTTTTAATTAGCATGATTTTAATTATTTCAATTAAATATTAATTACACCATTGTACATGCCTTGTGTGTCTTTCAAATGAAAGAGTGAATCTGGAGCAATGAGAGTTTTTGTTCCTGAGGATCACATGTACTCTTCATTCATGCAGATGTGTAAGTCTGATATGAAAGAAAGGCAGCTGATTTATATTCTTAGTTTGTGTTGTTGGAGTGTCTTTAGTGCTGCTGAAGTTTGATTGACAGCTGCTGTCCGTGGTGCTGAAGCCACAGCTGCCAGAGATGAGTGAGATCAGGTGTGTCTGATCAGAAACACTAGAGAAATAATGCAGACGCTCAGATTTGGACACATTTGGCTTCTTATAACAGCCTGGTGTCAGTCTTTGTAACACAAACGTCCTGATGTATCAGTTATGTGTTAGCTGCGGTATTTGCAGATATGCAAATGTATGTGAATATATTTTCTATTATTTTGTAATAACAATAAAAAAAAAATAAGGTCATTTACTTCTTGCAGAACTTGAGTGAAAAGATTATGTGCTTTTTTTACCGTGTTTTGTTAACCGGTTTAATTTCTTGCCACATTTAGTCATGAATAACATCATTCTCACACCTAGCAGTCTTCATCTCCGATTCAAAACATTAATTTTGACAACCAACAGAGTAGCTTGCATCATTGGATGTTTTTGTTAGTCACAAAGTTATCAAATTAACCTATTAAAAGTTTAGCAGCTTACGTCTTCACACTCCTTTACAGTTAAACCTGAAGGTCCCTGAATTGCATTTAATTGCAAATAAATGTTAAAACCTCTTTTACAGTTATTGCTCTAAATAATAATAGATTATAAATATAAACATGATTTGAAATTCCACTCAAAGAAATCAAATGTACTCATCTTTTTCTATCAGTGTTTTCAGGCTCTTCTCTTATCTCTGTCTCTCTGGTTCTGGTTCTGACCATCATTGGTCTCTTATTACTGTTTCTCTATAAGAAGCATCAGTCTTGGGGTAAAACTCCTTTAGATACAGAATCTCTCATTCATATCGAGCTTAAAATGAAGATTTTTTTTTTTCTCCACTTTGATTATATCGCCACCTATGGGCTACAGCTACAAAATGCAGATGTTTGATGATGTGTAACAACTGAAATATGATATAATGTCACTAATTTAAGACAAATTTTTGGCAGGCTGTGATTCATCATCTGAGACAGTACCAGGAAAACATGAAGCAGTCAGTCCAGTTACTGTATAAAATAAGATGATTATTTTATTTATAATGAAAATAAATGTAAGTAATTTATCTGTCTCACTTCAGGTTTCTCACACTGGATGTGATTATGAGGAGATAATAGACACTCACAGATAATTACCCACAAACCCCTCTGATTCACATTGATCAATAACCCACAAACCCCTCTGATTCACACTGCTCAATTACCCAGAAACCCCTCTGATTCATCTAACGTTGTTTATGTCACTGCTCAATTACCCACAAACCCCTCTGATTCACACTGCTCAATTACCCACAAACCCCTCTGATTCACACTGCTCAATTACCCACAAACCCCTCTGATTCATGGATTATTAGTTCATTTACCCCACTTGCCCACCCTCGTTACCCTCCTCATTTACTTCTCTGTTTATATGTTCTTTGTCTTTTGTGAGAATGTTTGTTTCATGTTTTGCATCATTCATTCACTGTAAAAAAAAAAAAAAAAAAAAAAAAAAAGTTAAAAGTTACCTTATTAAAAAAATAAGGCAACTTATTGCAAGCGCTTTTTTGAGTAAACTTAACAAACGGGACTAAAGTCCTCCCAACTTAAAATAATAACTTAATATCACAAGTTGTCACAACATAAATAGTCATGTTAACCTAAAAAAATATCAGAACAAAAAAAAAAATAATGTTTACTGAACACAAGGCCTATTATCTATAAGCTTACACAATTTTAAAGTGAAAAAAAAAGTTAAAAGTGACATTCAGCCAAGTATGGTGACATATACTCAGAATTCAAGCTCTACATTTAACCCATACAAAGTGCACACACACACACACACCGTGAACACACACAAACAGTGAACACACACCCGGAGCAGTGTTCCTTTCTTTATGCTGCGGTGCCCGGGGAGCAGTTGGGGGTTCAGTGTCTTGCTCAAGGACACCTCAGTCATGGTATAACCGGCCCGAGTTTCAAACCCACAACCCTAGGGTTAGGAGTCAAACTCTCTAACCACTAGGCAACGACTTTATATCCCTCAAATAGTATACATAAATGAAAGACCATAACACGGGTCAAATAAAATTTTTTTATTATTGAAAGTTTGTGTCCAAAGCACAAGGACATACCAAGTATTGTATATTACCTTCTCTATTCAATGCATTTTAGACTGAACTCAACACATGGTACATAATGCATGTTAAATAAATCCAGTGTTAATTACACCTTCATAGGTTAGCAGACTTGTGGCATGAAGTAACTTTTCAAATGTATTTAACATTTTTGTTTGTTTTTAAAGGAACTATTATGTGAAAATTACTATATTGTGTATTTTAATATCAACCTAATCCACTGGGCAAAGTTATGTCCAGTGGACGTCTTTTTATGTCTTTTGCAGATGTTGAGAAGATGTCCACTGAGGAGACAGAATGTTTTTGTGACGTCTTTTTTTTAAATATTTTTTTATGCTTTTTTTAAGCTTTTTGAAGCATGTACAAGGTCATTTATTCAGCGTTATAAGTTTATTAATGTCATGTAGATGAGAACCGGAGTGTGTTTGTGTTGAATCTCAGCTGCTGTCCGTGGTGCTGAACACCTGAGCAGTGACTCTCTGCTCTTGGTTAGTGTTTTCTAGCAGGTTTTGATCTCATATAGTGGAGACACAGAACACATAAATGTCTCTAAGTTAATATGGTATGCTTGAAGTATGTTTGGATAATTAGCAAACGTTTTCTTAAGACACTACAGACAAAATCATTGTTTATTTATGCACTGTTCAATTTTGAGATTTTGGTCTATTTTGCATCCATAACATAAGAGTTTTATTTCATTCTATTGGAATAAAAAATGCAGAATCCACATTTGCGTCTATATATTTCAATCACAATACATATATTTAATGGCATTTTTTTTTCTCAAAATTAGTTTTTTTCTCCACTTCAGCAGCTCTGACACACACCACACTATTTATTACTTTCTACATTCTGAAGGGTTTTACAGAAATATTTTTTCATATTAGTTGCATTTAATATTATATAACATTTTAACCCTAAAACATGGTGAATGTTATTTGTTTATTTTTAAGCATTTATATGTCAATAAAATCAAACAAGAATCTTGAATCTTACTTCATAAAATGTTCTTATTTCTGTCCTGGAAATATATTCAAATGAGTGCATATTTAATAATATTCTGGCTAATATGCATAATTAAACATAAAATTTCAGTAATGGAAACAGTTGTCCTAATGTGCTGTGATTAATCAGTTGAGCTAGCACAGTGATATCCATTAGTTATAACATGTAACATATTGTCACTGTGATATTAAACATGCTGATCAATAATAATCCTGCGCTTACACAGTTATCATGGGAACCGCTGCTGTTTGCACGACTGTCCATCAGATGTCACTGTCAAATTAAGCCTGTGTGTCACTTCCAATATCAACCTCTCTCTCTCTCTCTCTCTCTCTCTCTCTCTCTCTCTCTCTCTCTCTCGCTCTGTGTGTGTGGCAGAAATTGAGGAAGTGGGTGACTCTGATACATTCATCATTTAATGGAAAAGAAACACTCTGAATCTACTAACAGCAGAGAAGATGACTGAAGAAGAGAGAAGAATGAAGATCATCTGGACTTTCACTCTGCTGATGATTCCTGGTAAGAGTCTGAACTCACAGTAAATCACTAAAACAGAAGAGATTTTAACTTCAGTTCATGTTGTTTAAATGATTTAATGAAACAGAGGCTTACGTTTATCTTTATTTATTTCCAACTGTTTGCTGTAGATTTCGTGAGCTCCATTGATGTGGAAGGATATTCAGAAAGTGAAGTCAACATCTCATGCAGATATGTGAAGGAATATACCCAAAACACAAAGTATTTCTGTAGAGGAAAGAAGCCAGATAAAGAAAAGAAAAAGTGGTGCATTGAACTCATCAGGACTGAAGAGAAAGATAAATGGGTTGATTCTGGAAGATTCTCTCTGTTTGACAACACAACAGCAGCAGTTTTCACTGTGACCTTCAGAAATCTGAGTGAACGGGATTCTGGGACGTATCAGTGTGCAGTTGATAGAACTAAAGGAAAAGATTCATACACTGAAGTGAAGATGAACGTTAGAAAAGGTGAGTAACTGAGACTCTCAAACAGAAAATCAGCACACATAATGACAGTAATAACACTAAACAGCTGCAGACACTTTTAGAAATGGACAAATAATTCCTTAAATATTGCATAATACCTTTATTCTTATTTTTTATTCTAATAAAGGATGGTTACAAGCTGTTAAATAATACAACTGAATCAAATAATATGTTAATTAACAGTCAATTAATTAAATTAAAACTCTATAAACTGAGACACCCCTAAATGGTTTCATATACAGTTATGAAGCTCCTGATAGAACACTGTAGGGTTCTTTACAGAAGCTTTTCTGTGAGAGACCAAATACAATCATGATCCACAGCAAACATGGGATCTTTATCATCTTATGTTTTCACTTTTTCATATGTTCAAATTTTCCATGGACTCTTAGTTTTTAATATTGCACTTGCTCCTTGTTTCTTTTAATTATTCCCACAGCTGTTTCCATTTTAGTGTGTTTTGTCTATAAATAGCCTTCCGTTTGTTCCTTATAGTTTGTCTTCGTTAACTTACACATTCATCCTCATCTCAACGTAGCTTACTTGACATTTGTAAAATTTATTAATCACTGTTTTGCTGACAACAGAAAGCGAGTTCTCAGAGTTGCTTCAATAATGTCAGGAGAACACTTTCTTCTAGAAGACTGATTTTATTATGTAAATTAACTCTATTATTATACTCATCATGCAATTTGATGCTGCTTCTGTTGTTGTTTACTCACACTTTAAATCTTCCCGAGAGCTTCAAGATGCTCAAACGTCGACAGTTTGTGGTTTTGTATGTCAGAAAATATGTGTGGTGGTTCAGTAATGTGTGAAAGGCATCAGCGTCAGTGAGAAAACGGAAGTGAAGTATAAGACTTTACTAGAGTTTTATATATAGTGTATTTATGTAGAGTATATATATTTACATATATATTTTTTTTCTTCTTGTTGTAAACACAACTTGTTGGTGTGTGTGTGTGTTTGCATGGTAAACAGTTTTTTTTTTCTTCGTCCAGCTCAAAACCACAGAACACTGGTGAAGGTTCAGAGTCTAAGTTTAGTTTGACTGTGAACGTTTTAAACAGCTTTATTCAGGAAACCCACAGCGAGACACACGAGACTGAACATCTGTTGTGAGCAGTAAAGACTATGAGCCACTCAGTTACATTCATTAATGCATCTTCAACATTTCCTTAAAATCATTAATTTAGAAAAAAATGTTTCAGAAAATGATTAACAAATTATTAAGGTGTGATTCTATATTATTTTAATTCAATAATATTTTTTTACATGTATATCAGTACCAGTTTAAAGAAGCAACATTAACATGTTTAACTTATTTTTTTTTTTTTGAGTTTTCATCATCATTACTATTATCTCCATGGCAAAATGTAAACATTGGTGTAAGTTCAGCTTATAAAAGTTGTGTGCTACGTTGCTTTTCTGCATTCAGCCAGATAGAGAGAGAGAGAGAGAGAGAGAGAGAGAGAGGAAAAAAAAAACTTCAATTAAATTGTCAAGGTACCATAAATATGACAGCATTGCTGAATGTGTAATTTCAGTTTTTGATTTTGTGTTGAGGTATGGGTGAGACCATTCAGACAGTTAAAAAAACACAAATGAGGGACAGAGACTACAGTTGTGTTCTAACCTTTGTGTGTGAGTATTTATACGGTGTAATTTCAGGAATAGCTCTTTGACTCATTATTCTTTACTAGATTTAAGAGACTTGCTGGTAAAAGTTTCAGTGCTTTGTGTTTGCAGGGTAGATTAAAGCTGTGTTCATTGTGCTAAAGTTCAGATAACGTGCTACTTTTCAGCTTGTGGTTTTATATTCTTTCGGTCAAACCAAGATGTCCTTCAGCCACCTGCAGGTGTGATAAAAACAGGAAATAGGTTTTCAGTGCCAGTAAAGACAGACTTTCCACCATAAAATAATTCTATAAATTGGTGTAATATATGAAAGATTAAACTCTTATACTGTACATAGACCCTGACTGACCTGATTGAAGCGTCGGATCTTTAATATAATTCACCCAAAAATTAAAATTCTATTGGACTATTGAATCTCATCCCCCATTTACTGCCATTATAAAGCTAACTCTGATGGTATTCATATGACAGAACATTCATATATACATATACATATACACCTAGGATGGGTAACTCATGGGGTCATTATCAGTTTTGGGCATACTATTCATCTAATAGTCATGATTTTTTTTATTTATTATTTATTTATTTATTATTTATTTGTAAAGAAAATAATTAAATAGGTCTAATTGTTCAAGGCTGGCTGAACATTGTGCTTTAAATGCTAATGGACTTTTATTCAAGTCTTCTGAAATGTTTAACAGAGGTCATTACGCTACTGTTTGCATGTAGAATAGCGTCGTTGTGTAGATGATGAATAGATCATTATACAGCTCTAGAACTATTCACGTTTTAAAATTCAACTGTTTTTTTGTCATTAAAATACTTTCCTCAGTGGCAGCTAAAGCTGATCTCACGTACAGTACTTACATTGTAAAACCCAACAAGTAAACTTAACTCAAACCGTTTGAGTAAACAGATTGCCTTGATTCAAACCATGTAAATTTTAAAACTTAAAAATCGTAAAAATTAAGTGATTAACTAAGTGCTGATTGAGAATTAGTGATGAACAGCTGCTGTTAACAAACAGAATCACTGAAGAAAAGAGAAACACAAGAACTACTACAACTGACTTCAGACACAGACTTAGATGAAATCAAACAATTTACACCTAGGTACAGGTTAACACTTGATGGCTTTTCTTCTGGGCTTTTGTTTTACAACAAATATGTTTTAGAAACACACGGTTATAACAGCCAGAGAAAAGACTAAAGACAGAAATCAAGGGTCAAGAGCCCAACTAAAGCAGACACTGATCTCTAACATGGTTACTTCAAATGAAACAATAAATCAACATCTAAACCTTAGTTCATTCTCAATAAGATCTTCTGTAGACGTCTGACAGAAATAAAGTCAGTCTGGTTATTAATAAGTGGAGCTGGTGATGCTGTTTGTGGGGTTGTTTAATCAGATCTTGAGAGATTTCATGTATTTTATTTCAGTTGATTTCATCTAAGTCTGTGTCTGAAGTCAGTTGTAGTAGTTCTTGTGTTTCTCTTTTCTTCAGTGATTCTGTTTGTTAACAGCAGGTGGTCAGTGCCGGCCCGAGCCTCTTGGGGGCCCTAAGCAGAATTTGATTTGCAAATGACCAAATGCAAATGTGAATTAAATGTGCAATCTTTTAAATGAAACTAAAAAACATTAATATAATAAAAAAGATAATGTTACAATAATAAAAAAAAAACTTAAATAATGAAAGCAAACATAAGAACAGCTAGGATTCAACAATGACAACTGTACAACTATGACCTCAAAATTGTTCCTTCCTAGCTTTTCAGGAGGCAAAGTCACTGATGACACCGGGACAGCAGGAATGTATTGTTGTGCCCCCTTCCTCAAATATGATCATGGGGGAAAAAACACCTACTATAGGGGTAAAAATAGAACTTTAATCAAATAAAAAAGTAAATGAATAAATTGTATTATTTACCAATTACAATTGTAGCTCTCGACATTTACCTATGGCTATAACTTTATTATGACTAATTATTTTACAGTCTCAAGCATTCAGAAATCATGCAAAAGGAAATTTAAGCAGTTTTAATATGATCAAACCATGGTTACATGGAGTTGTGATATGCCCATTTTTTGTTGAAGAAATTATATAGGCTGTGTCATCTATAGCAAAAATGTAACAGTTGCAATTACATTGCATTTGGCTCCCTGTGCAGGCATTTGTAATAACATATACATAAATTGTTTATTTTGTATGTGCCTACATTATATATTTTAACGGTGTTATTATTAACCAATCATTATTGCCTCATAGTTTTTTTAACATAATACATTTTAAGTCATTTTAAAGGCTATTGATGGCTTAGGTCTGTTTTTATAGCAACATCAACAACAACAAATGATTACAGTATTTTAATACTTCTTTGTAAATTATTATTTGAAGTAACAATTCCATGGTTAATTTGCTGTTGCCATGGCTACAATAACGATGATTTGTGGTGTTATTGTTTAAACCATGGGTAATATTCTCAAGGGAACCTGAAAAAAAAAAAAACCTAACAGGACTGTGCTTGAAAGTGATAAACAGGCCTCGTTTTTACATAAATGATTTATAATTTATTTTAATATATATGAAAAATGTATAAGGTGTGCATTGTAATTGACACCTAAACAAACACATTACAGTTGTTTTATGACTGCAAGTCTTTCTCCTCAAATGCTATTGAGCTTCAAATTTGCTTTTGAGCCCATGTGAAAGAGTAGCATAATTTACATATGATTTACAGATTATTTTAATAAATATTAAACATTAAATTCAATTGTGCATTATAGCTGACACCTAGATGAACAATAACAGTTGTTTTTATGACTGTAAGTCATTCTCCTCAAATGCTACTGACGTTAGAAAAGTGTATTCTGATATCACATGTAACTTTAGAGACGGTCCCTAAATTTGAGACTCTCGAACGTATAACATCAAGCCAACTTTATGTCCTTTTCTTCTTTCTCTTTTCGGCACCAGAGGGATACATCCTTTTTGTGACATGGCTTATAATTTATTACAGTGACGTGCACTTGCGCGCTGGCGCGAATTGTCAATGCACGCCAGGTGTCTATGTGCAATTGTGCATAACTCAAATGCTAGCAGACACAGCAGCAGTTGTCGGTAAATATGATTTTTTTTTTGTCTTGAATTATTAATTTATTCATTCATTATTCATTCATTTACATCACTTGTTTAAGTTATTTAATTGTTAAAAAATAAAAAAAAATGATTGGGGGGCCAGGGGGCCCCAAGCAGCCGCTTAGTTCGCTTATGCCTCGGGCCGGCCCTGCAGGTGTTCATCACTAAAGCTCAATTATCACTCAATTTAATCACTTAATCACTTAATTGCAATGTACATCTTCTTTCAGTGAACTCAACTGAATTAAGTAAAGAGTACTCATAACTGTTAGTTTTTTCAACTTAAATGGTTTAAGGCAATCAGTTTCATCAAATGATTTGAGTTAACATAACTTGTCAGGTTTTTAAGGATATCTGTTTACTCAAACGGTTTGAGTTAAGTTACTTGTTGGGGTTTACAGTGTGCCTCTAATGCTGTCTGTTTATTTAAAAAAGCTTCAATTCTGATTTAGATAGTTTATATTCAAATATGGCATACTAACAGTACACATAAAGGCTTATTAAAGGGTTAGTTCACCCAAAAATGAAAATTATGTCATATATGACCTGTGAGACCTCCGTTTATCTTGGGAACACAGTTTAAGATATTTTAGATTTAGTCCGAGAGCTCTCAGTCCCTCCATTGAAGCTGTGTGTACGGTCTACTGTCCATGTCCAGAAAGGTAAGAAAAACATCATCAAAGTAGTCCATGGGACATCAGAGGGTCAGTTAGAATTTGTTGAAGCATAAAAAATACAATTTGTTCCCAAAATAACAAAAACTATGACTTTATTCAGCATTGTCTTCTCTTCGGGTCTGTTTTGAGAGAGTTCAAAACAAAACAGTTCAGTGATATCCGGTTCGCAGCTCCAGGCGGGGCAAAAGGTGTCTCTATTGAGGATTATGTGCAGTCCTCTAAGTGGATTGTTCCTCATGTGGCTAATGGGACAATAGTATATTTTAAGTTAGACACTGGTGCTAAGGTCAACTTAATTAACATCAGATATTTGAAAGCATTGAAAGAAAAACCCCTAATTAAAAAACAGACGGTTCCCCTTAAAACCTATAATACACAATAAATTGATACACAAGGAATTTGCAGACTGAAGATACAAGTCAATGGAAAGACACAAAATGTAATGTTTGTTGTGGTTCCCAATTGCCATGAAGCTCTTCTTGGGGAAAGAGCATATAAAGACTTTCAGTCTTTCAGACTGTCTGTGATCGTGTTATTAATATTGTTAATCAGTTTCCAGATGTTTTTGAAGGTCTTGAGCCTTTTTACAAAATGACAAAGAGTTTGTGTTGTCTTCTGAAAGTTATTGTTCTTCTTCAACAAGGATAGATTAAAGGCAAGTGCTCACAGTATTTTCCAATGAGGGCAGAACTGAGTGTGTGTAATGGCTTGTTGCGAAACAATCAAATTATTATTCCAGTATCAATGCGTTAAGATATGCTTCATCGTATACATGAAAGGCATCTTGGTATTGATATGTGCAAGGAACGAGTCCGACAAGCTGTTTATTGGCCTGGAATTAATATACATATTGAGGAATTCAGTGATGTGTGTTTTCGTCATCACTAAAACTGGCAAAAGAACCAACGCTGACTGAGGAGACAAGTTATTTATATAAACTGTAAATGAAGCTAGTAATGCTGTTTTTATGGAGTTGTTTAATCAGATCTTGAGAGATTTAAAATCTTTTATCTTCAGTTCATCTAAGGCTGTGGCTGAAGAAAGTTGTAGCTTGTTCTTATTTCTCTTTCTTTCAGTGCTTGTTCACAGCAGTTGATTGAATGACTGAAAGAATGCAATCCTTTCATTTTTTGTTTAAGGAACATTATACTAACCTTTAAATAAAATTCTGCTAACATTAAGGGAACTTGATGTTTTATGTTTTTGGAATGTTACAAATCAATATTCCTAGGGCCCTATTTTAACGATCTAAACGCAAAGTGTAAAGTGCACGGCGCAGGTGCACTCAGGGCATGTCCAAATCCACCTCTGCTATTTTAACGATGGAAAAACGTTTGGTGTGCCCAATCGCATGGTCTAAACAGGTTTGGTTTTTTAAGAGCCAGTTACGCTCATGCCATAACGGATTTGCTATTTACATGGTGGAATTTGGCAAGCGCAATATATATATAAGGAACATTATACTAAAATTAGCCTACAAAAAATGGTGACACAAATTGTGATTTTCTCTTTGTTGAGTCTGCTTGTTAACATCAGGTGTCTTCAATAATGCTCAATCATAACTCAATTAACTTCTTAATTATCTCATTAACTTCAACTCTGCTTCAGTGTTACTTTTAACACTGCTTCAGTGTTTATATGTGTCCACACTCAAGAGTGTTAAATTAACACTGGGGATTTTGCTGTGTAACGCTCAAAGAGAGACATCAACATCTCAACAATAATGCAATGCATGTTTGGTACCAGCACATGAAAAACTCATCCATAACTCCCAGAGTGTATCGCGGAATGAATAAATGATGCCCCTGAATTGTCCACTTATTTTCTTATTGTGAATTCTTATGTGCTTGTATTTTTGCTTTTGTCTTAAGTTTTAGTAGCATGTTTTGTGACGTTCAGAACATAACTGTTTATTTTTTCTTTTATATTTTCGCCATTGTTGTGATTCATACACATTTTTTTTATGAGTGACATTTTCTTAAGAGGCATTTCTTTCATTGCAAGAGGTGTTCCTTCTTTTGGTGCAGTGTTAATGTTCAAGAAGAGAAAGGGGCACATAATTAAAACAGCAATAACAGAGTTTTTATTTTAACAGTCTATGATAAAAAAAAGCAAAGTCATATATTGATAATGAGAGTAAATACGGAACTGTATTAATGTGTGTTTTCACAAGAGAGATCTGTTAGTTTAATGCAGTTTTGTGGTTCACCATTGTGTTGGAGAGTAGAGCCTGTGCTTCAGTCATTGATCAGCCGTTGTTTCCATTGCTGCTCATGTTGCTTCTTTCACATGTTTAAAATAGTTTGTCGTGGGTGTGAGGTTGTGATGAAAACAGGAAATAAAAAATACGAAAACGATAGCTTTGATTGACACTTTCAGAATATATTATAAGTAGTTACAGTAAATAAAGAATCCGTAATAGCAGCTCTTAAACAGTCACAAGTCCCAGCAAGCTTTAAGATGAGACACATGAATCATTATTTGCACTCTGTTCAGGACTGTTAAAATTAAGGTTTTCTCTCTCATCGCTCTGAATACTCTGTTGATCCACTTTAGATCATACCATAGCAGTGATATTAGTTCCAGAGATATTATTACAAAGATCATTTTAATAACTTTGTTATTTTAGCATAAAACTTCTCAGAAATGCTCTATGAGTTAACTTGCTTATTGGTAGTTTTGCCAATGTTGTTTTTTTTTCTGATGCAACTGCTTATACTGTAGTTGTACACACACACACACACACACACACACACACACACACACACACACACACACACACACACACACACACACACATATATATATATATATATATATATATATATATATATATATATATATAGTTTATTGTCCAATAATGTTAAAACCTTATAATCAGTGAGATTATGTTTGAAATGTCAAATATTATTGTGGCATTAAATTGACTAAAAATGCATTAACATAGAGGATGACTGATGAAATCAATGCTACCAGATCCCAGAGAAACATCTAGAAAAACAGTATAAAAACAGCTGATCTGATTATTATCATGGAGAAAAGGTGAGGAAGGTTTATATTTTCTGCAAATGAGAAAGTATGATTATGTGTTGTTATTGTGATATCCACTGGGTTATAAAATTAATTTTACTTTGAGTGTTTATTGTCTCAAAGTTTCTAACGGATATTGGATGTTTTTTTTTTTTTTTGTGTGTGTTTGTGTGATAAACAGGCTGTTTTTTCCGTCCAGTGCAAAATGACAGAAACGAGATGAAGGCTCGAGCTCTAAGTTTGGTTTGACTGTGAAGATTAAACAGACTCATTCAGGAAACCCACAGTGAGACACATGAGACCGAACAGTAAAAAAGAAGCTGAACATCATTTGTAAGCACAAAACAGCTGCTTTTTTAAAACAATAAGCTCATAAATCAGTCACACATAATGTAAAAATCCTTTAAATGCTATACATTTGTATTGTTTAGTGCATTAACAGAAATGTTAATCAGTGTTAATCAACATAAAACACAACATACTAAATGTAAATACCAATCTGATTTGTAAATATCGTAGAGTATATTTATATTGCAGTAAAAGCAATATACTATATAAAATATAAACATTACATTTGTAAATGTATCCCACTGGGCAAAGCTTTTTTATGTCTTTGCTGACGTTGAAAAGACGTCCACTGAGGAGCCAGAATGAAAGTTTTTATGACGTCTTTTTTTGACATCTTCTGTGTTTTTCCACTCCATAAAAAGATGCTGTAAGTTTGTGTAACATATGGACATTTAAAAATAATAAATCAATAAAAAATGTTCATGATATATTTGGTATATTCTGGTCACCTAAAATATATACACTAGAGGAAAGTAAAAGTCTAAAGCTTTTCATTCTCAAGAAGTCCTACCAAATATAGTAAATACCTGTCTGTTATTAGGAGACCTGAAAAAAATTGTCAGTTTCTGGAATTGGAAAAAGTCTAAAAGCTTTTTTTTTATTTATTTTTTTTTTTTTTGTATTTGTGTTCTACTTTGTGATCCACTATGGCACACAGAACGTTCAGTTCTTATTTTAGAATTTGAATATTCATATGGCATGACGACAATACACTCGAGAGCCAATAGAGCTCGGGCGTAGACGTCATGGAATGGTGCATTGTGGGTAACGGCGGCCATTTTAGAGGCATCGCAAAGGAGGTTTGTAATAAGATAATAGCCAGTCTCCAGAAAAAGTTATAGAACGTGACAAAAAAAGTTGCCTATACCTATACGGACAAACTTAATAATGAAGCCAAACAACGCTAATAAAAAAAAAAAAAAAGAGGTTGTAGGCGGAATCGATCCCTATGAACACATGAAAGTTTACCAAGCCTCAGTTTCCCTGTTAATTTATCCTACCGGGTCTGTGGAGTGAGCGCTTACACCTCCGATCAATTTAAAAATGTCACTTTCACTTTTTAAAAAGTCACTGGAGGCTCACCTGCAGATCATAAATGGATCTGCAAATTAAACGTGGAAATGTTAGGAATTAGGAAATGTTAACATTAACCAAGCATCAGTGGTGACACACACACACACACACACACTTATCAGATTCTGCGAGCTATGAAGCTTGTCTATGCGGGTTTGTTACACTTCAGGAGTAATTACTCACCTATCATACTTGCAAAAATCCACTGTTTTCCTCCGGTAGTTCTGTAATCCGGTATAATATTGACGAGCATTCACCTCAGACACAACCCACCATTCAACAAAACAAGACGCTTAACTTCCTATTTTGAAGTTCGTTCCAGTTTTTTTTTTTTTTTTTAAACAAGTTGTTCAAATTTGTTAAATACAGTCAGCACAAAAATATCAAAAAGCAAATTAAGTTCAGGATTGGGTCAAAAGAAAATGTTTAAACAAAAAATACAGACACTAAACTGACTCCCTTACTGGCCAAAAACTAGAGAAAACGTAATGTGTTTGTTTCTGAGTTTGTGTGTGTGTGTATGTGAGAGAGAGAGAGAGAGACCATACACAACATGTCTCACCATAACTATGTATTATAATATTATCGAAGGTGATGGTTTCCCTCCGTACAGTGGCGACCCAAGCCATCTGACGCCTCTTGGTGATTTCAGACACCTTGTGTTTTTTTTCCAAGTAGGAAAATGTTGAAAACTAATATGATTCACGAGGCGTTTGCCCTGTCGATCATGAAACCGATTACAGCAGTTCAAAATACAGCAATACTGAACCATTTCCCAAAAAATAATCAAAATTAATGACCAAATGACCAACGTTACCTAATGCCTACTATACAGTACATCTACTTCTGTACCGCGATTCCCACAATGCATTGCGACGTGACGCAACGATCCCGACCTCTATGAGAAAGAAGACTTTCTGCTCCTCCCTTTTCTCCTTATATGGTGATGGGCGCTGCGTGTACATTTGAAATTCGCGGGTATAGATACAGACGGTTGGTCTGGGAACGCCCCGTCACGTGATGTGAAATTGTGAATTTAGACCGTGGGGGAAAACACGAGACAATCATGCCGAAGAGTTGTTGTGTCGTTTTCTGTACCTACAATAAACTAACAAATTATGAATTGAAGTTCTACATCCTTCCTAATAAACATACAGAACTGGAAAGGAGGACAAAATGGCTACAAGCAATAAATTGTGAGGATGATCAAGGGAAGTTGTGGAATCCCATGTGTGCATGTGCGTGTGTGTGTGTATGTGTGTGTGTGTGTGTGTGTCCAGTCTGCCTTTTATCACAGTAGGCTACGCAAACATTGTGTTCATTATTAACGCTATAAAAACTGTGTAAGGTTGTTTCAGAAAGTGGCAAGCATATATAATTAGCCTTATAAGTCTACCTGAAGCAAAACTATGTAACTTTAGCCTAGTGTTGAACCTAAACTCGCGTGAAAACGCCTCTGCTAAGAGGTGCAGTGTATGTGATACGCCGTATTCCCACTACAAAAGACCAAGGATTTCCGTATACCCACTTATAAAAGTGTGAGGATACTTAACAACTTAGTTTTGTGTCTGAACTTTTACACCTTCCTTCATAAATTCACCCCGTCTGTGTTTGTGAAAGGACACGGATAAGATAGCGGAATCCAGTCAAAAATGGAACTAAAGGGAGTTGTGGAAGTTGTGGCCTAGTGGTTAGAGAATGTGAGTTCGAGTCTCGGGCCGGACGAAATTGTGGGTGGGGGGAGTGCATGTACAGTTCTCTCTCCACCTTCAATACCGTGACTTAGATGCCCTTGAGCAAGGCATCGAACCCCCAAATGCTCCCCGGGCCGCAGCATAAATGGCTGACCACTGCTCTGTGTGTGTGTTCACAGTGTGTGTGTGTGTGTGCTCACTGCTGTGTGTGTGTGTGTGCATTTTGGTTGGGTTAAAGGCAGAGCACAAATTCTGAGTACGGGTCGCTGTATTTTTGTGTTTTGAGGACTTTCAGTTATAGGAAAAGAAGACAATGTTTTCTACTTTTTTAAAGTATATAAATCTCACACTATCTTTACAAACTCAAACATTTTTAAATGACTATAGAAAATAATCAACATGCATAATTCAACAGTATGCATACAATTATATCAATAACCACTCTCTAAAACGTTCTATTTCAAAATGAAGAATTTCAAACAATAAAAATATAACTAGATTTGTATATTTAAAAAAAAAAAGAAAAGCAATTGTTTGCTCGTGTACAGCACGCCCCAGTAATGCAGTGCCAGGTCTTAATGTTTAAATGTTGAATGCTGAATAGTTTCGTTTTGTAGCACCTACTGTGCAGACTGTAAACACTCAACCAAGTCTTTTTGAAACCACTGGCTCCATCTAGTGGCAAATATGTCAAATATATTGAGGATAAACATTACATTTATTGGTTTAAAATTCGATGCATTTATGTAGCTGTATGGTAGTTGATATGGAACAAATTAAACAAAGAAAAATATGTCTGCACACTCATTTAATCATTGCAGTGTGTATATATATAATATATATTTTTTTTTAGTTTGGTCCTTTAACTTGCATCTCAAAAAGTTGTGATTTTTTTTGTTTATTTATTAGTTAATATAGAACTCAAGTTCAAGTTCCTCTTTGTGTTTGTTTTGTTGATCTGTCATCAGTGATGCTGAAGTCAGGCTGCTGTCCGTGGTGCTGAACCTCACAACTCACACTTTCCTTATGAGGTTAGAAGGAAATTAATGGACAGTACTTTTTTTTGTTTTCTGTAATTGATTATAGTGACCTATTATATATGCATGCATCTTCATCTTTATTAAAAAAACTGGATTCTGTCTATCATGCAGATTAAGTACCCATCATGTATACTTTACAAATCATTGGCGTGTTCTACTAGGATTAAATTGTATATGTATATGTATATTGTTCAGGCTTCAGGCTTGGAATGATTTGCAAACTGTAGTAAAATTAGAGTCTTTGCCATCCCTGTGCAGGAAAGGTCGACAGTGTAATTTTAATATTAAATAAGTACATTGTAATTATTAATTTAAATAGGGAAATAGTAGGTAACGCCACTCAATATAGAGTGGGTACCTCTCCTGGCTAAATTAGGGATAAATTAAATAAATAAACAAGTTTTGAAATTGACAAAATATGAAAATAATAATAAAAAAAGTGTCAGTTTTCATTTCCAGGAGTAACTTTTAAGGTGTCATCAGTGAAGTTACATATTCAGTTTACTGGTTTATTTAATGATGTTCAATTTGAGTCTGTATCATTTGTCCTCATGAACATGAAACCTGTGTGATCTCTCAGTATCAGACAGTGTAACTCCAGCAGGTGTCGCTCTTTCAGTGTGATTAATGTGATATTCAGTCAGTGCTGATGGTGGGAGGAGCCAGTAAAGCTGCTCATTACTGATAAAGAGCTGAATAAAGAGGAAGTAACTAAAGCAGACAGATATAGAGACAGAGAGATTCACACAGAGATCATTCAGCAGAAAGAAGACTGAACTCAACTCACAATGAAGATCCTCCTCATCTTCCTCACTTTCTACCTGATCTCAGGTCAGAGCTTTTCTCTTTCGTCACTGCAGTAATGATGCTGTTTTCTGTTCATCATCTTTCTGATCACAGTATCAATCTGATTGACAGCTGCAGTGAGATGCTTTAGTGTCACGGGATATTCTGGAGGAAGTGTTCTGGTGGATTCTGGGAAACTTTGGTGCAGTGACTCTGCTAAATATATGGCCAAATTACCTGAGTGGAGTGTAATAATAAATGATAAGAAACATGATAAATGGATTAATGAAGGACGATTCACTTTATTTTGCAATGAATATGGAGGCCTCATGATCTACATTCGAGAACTAGACATGCAAGATGCTGGAAGTTACAGGATTGAGGTTAATAGCCACTGGTCCATCAAAATGACTTTGAATGTGGAAGAAGGTCAGTAAAATAAATGTAAAAGTACTGAAGATTTGAAAATTTTACATATACTGTAGAACATATTATGTGAATTACAGATTCATGTTGTAAAGTGTCAAGAAGAGCAATGGTGAATATTGGAGAAACTGCCAGTTTCAGCTGTGAATATTCACAGAATCACATTAATGATGTAAAGATTATATTTCAAGAAGAAAAATATATGATTGAGATGATACACAGCACAAGGAATGAGGATGAAAGATTCAGTATTTCTGATGACAAACATAAAAACATCTTCAGTGTGAGAATCACTGCTGTGACACCAGATGATGGAGGAGTTTATTTATGTGGAGTTTGGATCAACAAACAATCATACACTTACTCCATTATTAATACTGTTCATCTGCATGTTATGAGTGAGTAGAGCTCACAATTAAATATGGTACAAAACATTATACACAGCAAAATCCCCAGTGTTAATTTAACACTCTGAGTGTGGATTATATAAACACTGAAGCAGTGTTAAAAGTAACACTGAAGCAGAGTTGAAGTTAATGAGATAATTAAGAAGTTAATTGAGTTATGATTGACCATTATTGAAGACACCTGATGTTAACACGCAGAATCACCAAACGAGAAAATCACAATTTGTGTATCACCATTATAGTGTTCAGTGTTTGCTTTAGTTGGGATCTTGACCCTTCAGTTATTATCTTTAGATTTTTATGTGTCTGTGGTGACTGAATTATATCATACAGACAGACCACAGCAAAGGCAATCATGTGTGCCATTGATTGTGATTTGAGCTATTTGTTATAGAGTGACCTGAATGCCTGAGTTTAAGTTTCTTTACTGCATACATAAATTAAGTGAAAAAGAAAAGTAAGCAACCCAGAATTTCTGACATAGAATGTCATGTTTTTAATAGTTAGTACTACGTAAAAAATAAATCTTTTGTTTGGACACACAGACATCAGGAATCAGCGTGAGCATCACAACAACGGTGACCATCAAAAAAACATGTTGTAGCCAATAAAAACTCATCCATGGCTCCCATCATGCATTGTGGCATGAATAAATTATGAGCTGAACTGTCTTTTTAACTTTTTATTCTAACTATATTTTATTTTTGCTGTTTTTATGTTCATTTAGTATCTAGTTTTGTGATGTCCAGAGTTGGTCTGTTTATCTGAATATGTTGTTTGTCACCATTGTTGAGATTCATACGTTGATTCTTGTTATCTGTGTGTGCCTAAAATTAGAATTCTTTAATAAAAAAAAATCAGAATCACTTGCAAGAGACACCTACAAAATGTATAGAAAATACAGACTTTTTCATTGTGGAATCAAAGCTGTGACAATCAATAATGGAAGTTTTACTTTGAGAAAACACTGTAAATGAGTTCAGTGATTCATGTCAAACAACGATTACATTAAAACATAATCATCAACACGCGATGATTTTTGCTCTTGGTTTGACAAACAAACTTTAAAAGTAAAAAGTTACAAGCCAAGATCCCAGCTAAAGCAAACACTGAACACTATAATGGTGATACACAAATTGTGATTTTCTCGTTTGGTGATTCTGCTTGTTAACATCAGGTGTCTTCAATAATGGTCAATCATAACTCAATAACTTCTTAATTATCTCATTACCTTCAACTCTGCTTCAGTGTTACTTTTAACACTGCTTCAGTGTTTATATGTGTCCACACTCAGAGTGTTAAATTAACACTGGGGATTTTGCTGTGTATGATTGAAACAGATTTTATGACATTTGTGATTGACAGCTAAAGTGGGCGTGTCTAGAGTGAGCGGCTCCTCAGGAGGTGGTTTGATGATCAAGTGTGAACATCCTCAATACAAAACCAACCCAAAATACATCTGTAAAGAATCAGACGGATGTTCAGAGAGGAAGAATCCAGGAGTTCAGGGTGAATGGATGGAGAATGGAGATGTTTCTTTATATGACGACACCAGATCAGGAGTCTTGATGGTGTTTTTTAGAGAGCTGAAAGCTGCAGATGAAGGAACATACAGGTGTGGAGTGAAAGTATCTGACTATACTGAGAGCTTCACTGAGATACAGCTGAGCGTCAGAAACGGTGAGGAAACTTTACTTTATCTTGATTGTTTGGAGAATCTGTTCTGATTTGTATGTGATTTCTCTTGATTAACAGATGTAAACTATCCAAAGAGTGTGACTGAATCTGTGTATCTTGGTGGAGAAGTCAACATCATCTGTCGGATCCCAAAGAAGCATAAAGTTCATTTCTGCAAAGAGGATGAAAATCACATCTGTCAAAGCATCGGCTCATCTAAAGTGACAGAAATGAGTGGTTCATCAGAGAGAAATGAAGAGAGAGTTGTTACAGTGAGCATCAGTAATGTGAGTGTGAGAGATGCTGGAGTTTACTGGTGTGGAGCAGAAACCAGAGACACAGATCTGACTTTCATCTCCCTGAACACTCAAATTCAGCTCAACCTCATCAGTGAGTCCTTTCAGATGATCTTATTTGAATTAGTTATAGATTCAATAACAAAAGTTGTTCTTGTTAAATGTTCAGGTTTGTTTGTTCAAAGTAACTCCAGAAGTGAGACATGGAAGATAATCCAATATTAGTCCCTTAATGACAGAGATCACAGGTCATCCTTATACATATTTATTGTATAGAAAATGTTAAAACAGACATTTATGTTGGAATAGGAAAGAGTATGAACATCATACATTTTAATAATTGTGTAGATATATTGTGAAGTATATAATTTATCTCTGGACTGCGTTTGTGTGTTTAATTTTTCTCAGATTACTCCATGATCATCATTATTAGTGTGTGTGTGATTCTGCTGCTGATCGCTGGATTCACTCTGATTGTGTGCAAATTAAGACACAGGAGACAAGGTTTGGTCATTTATTATCTGTTGAAAAAATATGAAATCTTCAGACTCTCACTCACTGAATGAGTTTCTTTCTCAGATGCTGCTGTGCATCTCCATTTTGTCTTTCTCTTACTAATTAACTAATTTTGTTTTTGGGTAATTAGGAAGAATCTCAACATCAGACAAGAGAAAGAAGAAGAAAAATACAATAGTAAGTTAAACTCTCTCTCTCTCTCTGTGTGTGTGTGTGTGTGTGTGTGTGTGTGTGTGTATCTGAAAATATATTGTGCTGATAAGATGTTTTCTCACTAAGATGTTTTATATTCATTCAGTCATCATGTGCAGACAGCAGACGTGATTCTCTCTCAGATCCTGGATCAGCTCAAATGAAGAATGATGATGATTTACCCACAATCCCCTCTGATGAGCTCCTGTACACTGTTTCCAGTTTCCAGAAGCATGAAGAGTCTCTCAGTGAAGCTACATTCAGATTCAGTGAAGAGGAAGTTAACTCTGATTACGCCATGATCAAATTCACCACATGAGACTCAACACACTTAGTGTTCCTGCAGCACACATGGTAGAGCATTGTGTTAACAAGTGCAAGGTTGGGGGCTCGAATCCCAGGGGACACATGATAAGAGAAAATTGTTATCCTGAATGCAATGTAAGTTGCTTTGGAAAAAAAATTGTCTGCTAAATGCATACATTTATTTAATTTTAAATATGTTTTATTTAATTTAACTAACTCGCTTGTAACAGATCATCAAACATTATATATATATATATATATATATATATATAGAGAGAGAGAGAGAGAGAGAGAGAGAGAGAGAGAGAGAGAGAGAGAGAGAGAGAGAGTACAGACCAAAAGTTTGGACACAACTTCTCATTCAAAGAGTTTTCTTTATTTTCATGACTAAAATTGTCACACTGAAGGCATCGGGGCTATTTGACCAAGAAGGAGAGTGATGGGGTGCTGCGCCAGATGACCTGGCCTCCACAGTCACCGGACCTGAACCCAGTCGAGATGGTTTAGGGGTGAGCTGGACCGCAGACAGAAGGCAAAAGGGCCAACAAGTGCTAAGCATCTCTCGGGGAACTCCTTCAAGACTGTTGGAAGATGATTTCAGGTGACTACCTCTTGAAGCTCATCAAGAGAATGCCATGAGTGTGCAAAGCAGTAATCAAAGCAAAAGGTGGCTACTTTGAAGAACCTACAATATGACATATTTTCAGTTGTTTCACACTTTTTTGTTATGTATATAATTCCATATATAATTCCACATGTGTTACTTCATAGTTTTGATGCCTTCAGTGTGACTCTACAATTTTCATAGTCATGAAAATAAAGAAAACTCTTTGAATGAGAAGGTGTGTTCAAACTTTTGGTCTGTACAATATATATATATATATATATATATATATATATATATATATATATATATATATATATATATATATATATATAAAATCCATAATTTATAGATGACCAGTTGTTGGGTTTGATGAGGGTCGTTCAGTTTAGTTTGTGAATCATGAGACACTTCAAAGTTTCCGCTGCTGTTCATGTTCCTTCTCTCAGGTGTTTAAAATAGGGTGTCATGTCAGTTTATGTGAGGGTGTGATAAAAAACAGGAAATAAACCCTTGACTGACACTTCTAGAAGATACTGTAGAGTTTCCACTGCACATATAGACACAAAGCAGCTTTTAACAGTTAATAAAGACTCTTTAATAATAGCTCTTAAAGCAGTTCAAATGACTCTTTCTGATCTTTTTGAGTATTCAGATTTGTAAATGCAAGATGCAAGATGCTGATTTATAATAGTATCATATATTATATTGTCATTGTATGGCATTGACTCTCATTAACAGTTTTAACAGACAATGACTGAATCTAGTTTTCAAACTGATGATCTGATAAATATCCAGAGAAACACCCAGAAATATAATATGAAATCTAATTATCATCCTGAAAGACAAAGATAAAACTTTGTACTTTTGGCAAAAGAGAATAACTAGGTCAGAAATACTAATTTTATTTTGTATTATTCTCAGGCCTGATTTGATGTTATTGTGATATTCAGAGACTTGAAAATGATATGTTTGATTTTATCTGTCTCAACGTTTCTCACAAACATTGGAATGGTTTTTGTATTTGTGTGATGATTAAGTTGTTTTTCCAACAAGCTAAAAGCCACAGAACACTGGTGAAGGTTCAGGGTCTCAGTTTAGTTTGATTGTGAAGATTAACGGCTTTATTCAGGAAACCCACAGCGAGACACAAGAGACTGAACTCAGACAGAAGATGAACATCTATTGTGAACAGACTAAGAGCTGATCATTCAGTGATTCACCTGCAATAATTACTGAAATAATGAATTGAGAAAAAGATTTAACATTTTTATGATCAAACAAAATCAAAACCATGATCTAACAAACCAATGGTAGAAAATATTAAAGATACTTTAAATGTCACCATTTTATTGTTTAATGTGTATACATGCACATACCAGCATACAATTGATGTAAATTATTCAGAACATAACGTAACCAAATTACTGATTGTGCAATATCAGTTTCTGATGTTGGGATGCTATGGGTTTGATCATCATCAGACAGCAAATTTGAATGTTTGCAAGAATATTTTAAGTAAAAAATAGATTTTGGTTATGTGTTTAATCAAGGTGTTTAATTTCAGAAAGAAGAAAAAAAAAAGTTATTTAACCCAGTATTTTTATTTTATGTAATTTATTTATTTTGTTTACTAAAGTGACTTACTTGTAAATGTCTCAGTGCTTTGTGTTTGCAGGGTTGTTTATTACTGTGGTCAGTGTGCTAAAGATTATCAACATGTGCTGCTCTTCTGCTTGTGGTTTTATTGTCTTTTCTTTTTATGTGCGCCCTGCATGTGTGGTAAAAACAGGAAATGGTTCTAAAGTAGGCTACCCACTGTTAACAAATTTCCACTCAGTAATAAAGATGCTGTAATTGTGTGGAACACAATAATTGTATATTCTTTGTCCCAGTTTCTATTGTAGAAATCTACATTTATACTTTACTAAAGCTCAGAATTGTTTTTGGGACATTCCACCGAATGGGTAATATTTCTGTCCCCATGATATTATAAGTATAAAAAATGCATGAAAATTAACTCTAAAATATTTTTTATTATTAAGCAAAGTGTCTTCACATTTAGTTAACTGCAACATTTAGAATGTATAATTAAAATAATTAATAAAAACTACCTAGAACACTAAAGAAATAGTAATTTCTTTTAAGATAATCACTTTTTGTGAGTGGAAGACAAATGAATTAGTTGACAACGTTGAACATGTTTTTTAAAAGATTTTTGGTAACAGGACTGAGAAAAATTCATCAATCCCCTACTTTAGAACTTTGTAAAATAATTTAAAACGGTGCCTGAGAATGACCAATGTACATTTCCAAGATTGAAATATGTGTGTTGTTAGATACAGTATCGAAAAAAAAAAAAGATTAAAACATGAGCTTAATTTTAAAAGTTACAAAAGCAAATGTTACCAATGATGAAATGCCCCTTTTGCTAATAAGTACAACTAACTGTATTAAAAAAATTAAGAATGCATTATTAAATATCAATTCTCTCAGTACCTTTTGCTCTCAGTCGCAATGGAATCTCTCCTGAAATATGATCGGAAATAATACATCAGTATTTGAGACAGGAGATCAAACACACGTTTTTTAACTGTTTTTGTCTCCGACTGTGATCCACATTATGGCACACAGAACCTTCAGTTTTTATTTAGATCGTTAGTATTCAAATATGTCACAACACTCACGCGCGAGAGCCAATTATCTTTAAGCGAAGTTTCGACTACTCCCCTTTCTCCTTATGGGGCGATGCGCGTCCTTTTGAATGAAAACAAAGTTCGCCGGTGAATCTTCGAATAAATGAACAGGCAGATCAGCTAGAACAAGATTTTCATTAAGTAATGAGTTACATTTGGATCTGTTTTTATAACTTCAGAAGACCTACAATGTTACACCATGAAACATATGGACGAGTTATATATTTCTGAAGCAGTGCTTTAACTAACAGTGGCACTGAGGCTCGTGAATCTCACAGTATATCTTAACAAACTCAAACAACACAATTAAAATAAATTATACAGTATATACGCTGTTATATTAAACATACTCTAACCTGCTAAGATATCAAAATGATTAATTTCAAGCAATATATCATTCCAGATTTGTACATATTCAGAATATATGACACTGAATGAACACGTTTATTTTGTCAAATTCATTTAGAGGTATTGCATTTTAAGAATATTACAATAAAGACACTGCATGTGTTATAGTCTGAAATAATAATTTCTGAGAACTCAGATTGTAAGCTCTACTATATCTCTCTACTGATGGTGTTTGTTCCTGTTCCTCATTGCATTTGTTACTAGTTTTGAAGCACCTACAGTAAACACAGAACCAGCTGTCTTATTGAAACTGAAACCTCTGGCTTCATCTAGTGGCGATTCTGAGGTAATGTTACATTTCTACTCAACATTGAATTTTCTAATTTTTAAAAATAGCCTGGACTATTGTATATCGTTTGATACAGAACATACATTTATTTTCTTGTGTTCTGGTTTGTTTAATTATAAATGAAACTGATTTACTCACCTTCTGTATGTTCAAAAACAAAGAATTAATTAAATGTTGGACAACTACTGGTTTCGTCTGGTCAGAGGAGAACTGGCCCCCCAACTGAGCCTGGTTTCTCCCAAGGTTTTTTTTCTCCATTCTGTCACCGATGGAGTTTCGGTTCCTTGCCGCTGTCGCCTCTGGTTTGCTTAGTTGGGGTCACTTCATCTACAGCGATATCGTTGACTTGATTGCAAATAAATGCACAGACACTGTTTAAACTGAACAGAGATGACATCACTGAATTCAATGATGAACTGCCTTTAACTATCATTTTACATTATTGACACACTGTTTTCCAAATGAATGTTGTTCAGTTGCTTTGACGCAATGTATTTTGTTTAAAGCGCTATATAAATAAAGGTGACTTTGACTTTGGCAAATAATTGATAATTACATAGAGCCATTATTTTAATGCAGATGGCGTTATGCTCAAAGTCAAAGTGAAGGGAAGGAAGCAGATCAACTTATTCTCAACTGTCATCGATAATGCTGAAGTTGCTGAAGCTACTGTCCATGGTGCTGAATCCACAAACCGGTCATAATATTATTATGAATGTACTCAATACTTGGTATGGGGCTCCTTTTGCTTTAATTACTGCCTCAGTTCGGTGTGGCATGGTCAAGTGATCAGTTTTTGGCACTGCTGAGGTGGTATGGAAAGGTTTCTTTGACAGTGGCCTTCAGCTCATCTGCATTGTTTGGTCTCTTGCTTCTCATCTTCCTTTGAACAATACCCCATTGATTCTCTCTGGGGTTCAGGTCTGGTGAGTTTGCTGGCCAATCAAGCACACCAACACCATGGTCATTTAACCAACTTTTGGTGATTTTGGTAGTGTGGGCAGGTGCCAAATCCTGCTGCAAAATGAAATCAGCATCTTCAAAAAGTTGGTCAGCAGAAGGAAGCATGAAGAGCTCCAAATTTTTGCAGGTGTTTATTAGCTGATTGGCATGTGACCATATTCTAATTTTAGAGAGTGAATTGGTGGGTTTTAGTTAAATGTGAGCCAAAATCAACACAATTAAAAGAACCAAATACTTCAGTCTGTGTGCATTGAATTTAATGCACGAGTTTCACAATTTGAGATGAATACTGAAATAAATGAACTTTTCCACAACTTTCAAATTTATTGAGAAGCACCTGCACATGAGAACAAGAAACCTGAGTAAGCTCTCAGTATCAGACAGTGTAACTCCAGCAGGTGTCGCTCTTTCAGTGTGATTAATGTGATATTCAGTCAGTGCTGATGGTGGGAGGAGCCAGTAAAGCTGCTCATTACTGATAAAGAGCTGAATAAAGAGGAAGTAACTAAAGCAGACAGATGTAGAGACAGAGAGATTCACACAGAGATCATTCAGCAGAAAGAAGACTGAACTCAACTCACAATGAAGATCCTCCTCATCTTCCTCACTTTCTACCTGATCTCAGGTCAGAGCTTTTCTCACAGATTCATTTTGTAAAGTGTCAAGGAGAGTGATGGTGAATATTGGAAAAAACTGCCAATTTCAGCAGTGAATATTCACAGAGTTCAGGGTGAATGGATGGAGAATGGAGATGTTTCTTTATATGACGACACCAGAGCAGGAGTCTTGATGGTGTTTTTTAGAGAGCTGAAAGCTGCAGATGAAGGAACATACAGGTGTGGAGTGAAAGTATCTGACTATACTGAGAGCTTCACTGAGATACAGCTGAGCATCAGACACGGTGAGGAAACTTTACTTTATCTTGACTGTTTGGAGAATCTGTTCTGATTTGTGTGCAATTTCTCTTAATTAACAGATGTAAACTATCCAAAGAGTGTGACTGAATCTGTGTATCTTGGTGGAGAAGTCAACATCATCTGTCGGATCCCAAAGGAGCATAAAGTTCATTTCTGCAAAGAGGATGATAATCACATCTGCCAAAGCATCAGCTCATCTAAAGTGACAGAAATGAGTGGTTCATCAGAGAGAAATGAAGAGAGAGTTGTTATAGTGAGCATCAGACAGGAACCACTTTGGCAAGTTTACTTGAGTTTATTGAACAGAATTTATCTTTGGCGGTATGGTTCCTTATGGGGGTTCTTGCTCCCAGAATAACTGAACATACAAGAGCTTTAACATTAACCCCCAAAACATAATGAGAGTATTACTACCTGAAGAAGAACCCCCAAAACCAACCATGTTCCAATCCTGCAAGGGTTCGCGTTGATTGAGCACTCCACAGCCACAGGCGCAGATTCGAGCGGAGCTGCTTATAAAATGGACCATGCTATACAGTAAGAAGCAAATATTAACCCAATGCACACATTTCCAGGCACTTATTTAAATCTAAGCACTTATATAATTAACCCTGAAAACACTACATTAATTTCCAGCATTTCCGAGGATTTGAACACCCGTACTATTACCCTTTACGACGGCGAATGTTACACGTATGAAGCCTTGACCATTTTATCAGGTGTGTGCTCAGAGACAGCAAAAGCACAAATCCCTCCTATGCACGGCAGGACTAGTACATGATGCTGGACAATATATAATCCTCACAAGCAAGCAGTCCCATATCTTGATAGCTTTAAGCAAAGGCCTTCTTAGTGTGTGGAGTGGGGCAGGATTGCCTACGGAAATAGGAGTATCGAAGGGTGCTCTTTTAACCAGCTGAAGATCAGCGTGCACCTGCAAACCAATCCTTCAGACTCTAATTTAGGCAACAGCATAAGCCCTTGTCGGATATTTTTTAGCATTGATGCGAGCAAAATTACGATCTGTACATTAGAGGTGGGTAATCCAGGGGCCAAAGAGTAAAAGTCCTGCCATATTTTTGCTCCACCCATGAACAGCTGATTTCATCAGAGGAAACAAGTCATTCATTCCAAGTCACAAACTAGTCTTGAGACAAATCCCAGGTCCTCAAAGAGTTCAAATTAATTAGATATTTAAGTGACTAATAAAATGAAGATTGTGCATTATTCTGCTGCTGATCGCTTGATTCACTCTTACTGTGTGCAAATTAAGACACAGGAGACGAGGTGACACTTGTTTCAATATTTATCTCTTGAATCATTTAAGTGAATTGTTTGAGTGTCTCTGAGCTGCTTCAGATAATCTCAGTCACTCAATGAGTTTCTGTCTCAGATGCTACTGACATTTAATGTTGAATATGTTTGTCTTTCTCTTACTCTTTGTCTTAATTAAATCATTTTGTTTGGGGTAATTATGAAGGATCTCAACATCAGACAAGAGAAATAAGAATACAAATACAATAGTGAGTTACATTGTGTGTTTGTTTGTACATATATTGTGCTTATTAAATATATTTTTTTTAATTTTAAAATACTTTTTCTTCACTCTGATTGTGTGCAAATTAAGACACAGGAGACAAGGTTTGGTCATTTATTATCTGTTGAAAAAATATGAAATCTTCAGACTCTCACTCACTGAATGAGTTTCTTTCTCAGATGCTGCTGTGCATCTCCATTTTGTCTTTCTCTTACTAATTAACTAATTTTGTTTTTGGGTAATTAGGAAGAATCTCAACATCAGACAAGAGAAAGAAGAAGAAAAATACAATAGTAAGTTAAACTCTCTCTCTCTGTGTGTGTGTGTGTGTGTGTGTATCTGAAAATATATTGTGCTAATAAGATGTTTTCTCACTAAGATGTTTTATATTCATTCAGTCATCACATGCAGACAGCAGACGTGATTCTCTCTCAGATCCTGGATCAGCTCAAATGAAGAATCATGATGATTTACCCACAATCCCCTCTGATAAGCTCCTGTACACTGTTTCCAGTTTCCAGAAGCATGAAGAGTCTCTCAGTGAAGCTACATTCAGATTCAGTGAAAAGGAGGAGATTCACTCTGAATATGCCACATGACACTCAACTATCTATAACAGATCATCACACATTACACCAATAGTTTTTAAAACAGACTATGACGTAACTGCCAGCGTTAATGCAGGGAAGTGTATTTTGACATGACTGACCTATGGCTATTACTTTTGGCAATATGCCTTATAACAACAGTAAATGAAAACAGTGCGTTTTAAGATGAAATTAATATGAATATGAATAAATAATTCATTCATTCATTCTCAATTAGAGCTTCTCTAGATGTCTGACAGAAATAAAGTCACAGAACCTTGTAAGGAGGATATGTGAACGTCTATATCGATATCGTCTATATAAGACATAAAAAACATTTAAAAAAGGATGTCATAAAAACATTCTGTCTCCTCAGTGGATGTATTTTCAACGTCTGCAAAAACATAAAAAGACGTCCACTGGACGTAACTTTGCCCAGTGGATTAGGTTGATATTAAAATACACAATATAGTAATTTTCACATAATAGTTCCTTTAAAAACGAACAAAAATGTTAAATACATGTGACTTCATGCCACAAGACTGCTAACGTATGAAGGTATAATTAACGCTGGATTTATTTAACATGCCTTATGTACCATGTGTTGAGTTCAGTCTAAAATGCATTGAATAGAGAAGTTAATATACGAGACTCTGTATGTCCTTGTGCTTTGGACACTAACTTTCAATAATAAAAAAAGTTATTTGACCCGTGTTATGATCTTTTATTTATTTAGACTATTTGAATAATATAACAAATTGTGTACGCTTATAGATGATAGTGTTGGTGCAGTGGATAAGACACATGCTTTTGTTGTGAGAGACCCAGGTTCGAATCCACTGTGAGACGCCAATGTGTCCCTGAGCAAGACACTTAACCTCTAGTTGCTCCAGTGACCTCTGACACACACACACACACACAAACACACACACATATATATATATATATATATATATATATATATATATATATATATATGTGTGTGTGTATATAGCAATAGCAATTGTTAGTCGCTTTGGATAAGAGCATCAGGTAAATGTAAATAATAGGCCTTGTGTTCAGTAAACAAAAATCTATTTGTTCTGATATTTTTTTAGGTTAACATGACTATTTATGTCGTGACAACTTGTGATATTAAGTTATTTTAAATTAAATTAATTTTTTTTTTTTACAGTGTTGCTGTACAGACTCTATGGAACCTCATTGAACTTATGGGTTCAGTTTCTCTCTGGTGGGGGATTAAAATGATGCTGATGCTGATCTGAACAACTTCTGTGTCATTTGTCCTTGTTTACATGAGAACATGAAACCTGTGTATCAGTGTAACTCCACCAGGTGTCGCTCTTTCAGTGTGATTAATGTGATATTCAGTCAGTGCTGATGGTGGGAGGAGCCAGTAAAGCTGCTCATTACTGATAAAGAGCTGAATAAAGAGGAAGTAACTAAAGCAGACAGATGTAGAGACAGAGAGATTCACACAGAGATCATTCAGCAGAAAGAAGACTGAACTCAACTCACAATGAAGATCCTCCTCATCTTCCTCACTTTCTACCTGATCTCAGGTCAGAGCTTTTCTCTTTCATCACTGCAGTAATGATGCTGTTTTCTGTTCATCATCTTTCTGATCACAGTATCAATCTGATTGACAGCTGCAGTGAGATGCTTTAGCGTCACGGGATATTCTGGAGGAAGTGTTCTGGTGGATTCTGGGAAACTTTGGTCCAGTGACTCTGCTAAATATATGTATAAGTTACCTGAATGGAGAAGAATAAAAAATGATAAGCAACATGATCAATTATTTAATGAGGGAAGATTATCACTATTTCACAATAGCAAGGGAAACCTCTTGATCTTCATCAGAGAACTGAACCAACAGGATGCTGGACGATACAGGATTGGGGTTTCTGGCACGAGGCCTGAATATATGAATTTAATTGTGTTAGAGAGTAAGTTACATTGACATCTTAATGAGTAAAATTAAATTACTGATTAATTTTAAAGCCTCATTACATGTCAAAATCCTTTGTTTTCTCCATGAATGATAGATTTGTGTTGTGGGATGCCAAAGAAAGTAATTGTGAATCGTGGAGACAATGTCATGATCAGCTGCAACTATTCAGAGAACCATAAAAATGATCCCAAAATCATGTTCAGAAAAGAAAAAGCCTCCATTGAGATGATTTGCAACACTTGGGGAAATAAAAAAGAATTGAGCTTTTCAGATAACCGGGAAGAAAACATCTTCAGTGTGAGGATCACTGCTGTGACACCAGATGATGGAGGAGTTTATTTATGTGGAGTTTGGATCAACAGAGACTCGTACAGTTACACAGTTATTAATATTGTTCATCTACATATTATTAGTAAGTAGAACAAATCTAGTTTCAAAGTTTCTAAAGTCTTTGTTTATGGCACAAGTGACTAGATGTTGATGCTCTTTTGTGACAGATAAATTGGCTATGTATAAAGTGAATTGCTTCTCAGGAGGACGTTTGATGATCAAGTGTGAACATCCTCAATACAAAACCAACCCAAAATACATCTGTAAAGAATCAGACGGATGTTCAGAGAGGAAGAATCCAGGAGTTCAGGGTGAATGGATGGAGAATGGAGATGTTTCTTTATATGACGACACCAGAGCAGGAGTCTTGATGGTGTTTTTTAGAGAGCTGAAAGCTGCAGATGAAGGAACATACAGGTGTGGAGTGAAAGTATCTGACTATACTGAGAGCTTCACTGAGATACAGCTGAGCGTCAGACACGGTGAGGAACCTCAGATACTTTGTCCTGCATGTTTGGAGAATCTGTTCTGATTTTTGTGTGATTTCTCTTGGTTAACAGATGTAAACTATCCAAAGCGTGTTACTGAATCTGTGTATCTTGGTGGAGAAGTCAACATCTTCTGTCGGATCCCAAACGAGCAATAAAGTTCATTTCTGCAAAGAGGATGATAATCACATCTGTCAAAGCATCGTCTCATCTAAAGTGACAGAAATGAGTGGTTCATCAGAGAGAAATGAAGAGAGAGTTGTTACAGTGAGCATCAGTAATGTGAGTCTGAGAGATGCTGGAGTTTACTGGTGTGGAGCAGAAACCAGAGACACAGATCTGACTTTCATCTCCCTGAACACTCAAATTCAGCTCAACCTCATCAGTGAGTCCTTTCAGATGATTTCACTGCAGTAATCACAGTATATTCAAAATGATTTGTGTTAAATGTCTGTGTTTTATTGTTTTTAGTGCCTCCAGTAGTGAGAGATGAAGGAGAATCAGCTGAGATCATCTGTCCTTATGATTCAATCTATAAATCAAAGCCAAAGTCTCTCTGTAAGGGGAAGTGCTCCACTAGAGACAGAAATCCTCTCAATGAGACTGTGAGAGAAGAGAAAGAGACCAAGACTGGCAGATTGACTCTGAATGATGACGTCACTGCAGGTGTCTTCACTGGGACCATCACTGGACTGACAGCAGAGGATGCTGGGAAATACTGGTGTGCAGTGACATTAGAAACAGAGCTCAATTATCTTTACACTCATCTGATCGTCATCATGAACGAGGGTGAGGAAGGTTTCTGTATCTGAATATGTGAAACTACGGCTGTGAATTGATGTTCTTGTGTCTGTAAACATTTCCAGAGCTGAACTTGACTAAGTATGAAGGAGACGACGTGTCAATCCAGTGCAAACATCATGATGAAGATCAGAAACGCTTCTGCAAAGCACATGAAGCCTCCATGTGTGTGAAGGATGGAGTTTCATTGGAGACGATCAGAGATGATAGATTCTCTTTCAGTGATGAAGCATCTACTGGAGTCTTTACTGTGAACATCACTGATCTGAGAGAAGAGGATTCTGGGATATACTGGTGTGGAGCTCACGTCATCACTAAAGTCAGACTCACTGTTAAAACAGGTAAGTCTTGATCTTTTCGAATATTGATACACTTCGCTTCACAAATAAAATAGGTTTCTATGACTTTGTTCACCAGAAAACAACAGGTTTTGATCAAATTAAAAAAGGATGTCTTCTTTACCTTCACATTTTCTATATTCCAATCATTGGTTCGAAAACATTAACTTGATTGAAATGTGTCATTTCATATGCTCCTTTTGTTATTTATAACATTATCTAGAGTTGGTATGTATCATTTGTTGATTATAAAGTAAAAATAACATATTTTGCATTGCATTGTGCTGCTTATGATTTGTCGTTCTACAGGTGCTGGTCATATAATTAGAATATAATCAAAAAGTTGATTTATTCCACTAATTCCATTCAAAAAGTGAAACTTGTATATTACATTCATTCATTACACACAGATTGAAATATTTCAAATGTTTATGTATTTTATTATTATTCATTTTGATGATTATAACTGACAACTAAGGAAAATCCCAAATTCAGTTTCTCAGAAAATTAGAATATTGTGAAAAGGTTCAGTATTGAAGACGCCTGGTGCCACACTCTAATCAGCTAATTAACTCGAAACACCTGCAAAGCCTTTAAATGGTCTCTCAGTCTAGTTCTGTAGGACACACAATCATGGGGAAGACTGCTGACTTGACAGTTGTCATAAGATGACCATTCACACCTTGCACAAGGAGGGCAAGACACAAAAAAAGCGTCTCGCTTCAAAAAGGACTGGACTGCTGCCGAGTGGTCTAAAGTTATGTTCTCTGATGAAAGTAAATTTCGAATTTACTTTGGAAATCAGGGTCCCAGAGTCTGGAGGAAGAGATGAGTGGCACACAATCCACGTTGCTTGAGGTCCAGTGTAAAGTTTCCACAGTCAGTGATGGTTTGGGATGCCATGCCATCTGCTGGTGTTGGTCCACTGTGTTTTCTGAGGTCCAAGGTCAACGCAGCCGTATATCAGGAAGTTTTAGAGCACTTCATGCTTCCTGCTGCTGACCAACTTTATGGAGATGAAGATTTAATTTTCCAACAGGACTTGGCACCTGCACACGGTGCCAAAGCTACCAGTACCTGGTTTAAGGACCATGGTGTCCCTGTTCTTAATTGGCCAGCAAACTCGCCTGACCTTAACCCCATAGAAAATCTTACTTAAAGGGGGGGTGAAATGCTCGTTTTCACTCAATATCCTGTTAATCTTGAGTACCTATAGAGTAGTATTGCATCCTTCATAACTCCAAAAAGTCTTTAGTTTTATTCATAAGAGTAAAATAGTCTGTACCGATTTTTCCTGGAAAAACACGACCGGCTGGAGGCGTGACGTATGGGCGGAGCTAAAGAATCACGAGCACCAGTAGGCTTTTGAGTTGAGAGCATGTGGAAGCTGTGACACAGATCCAGAGGCTGAAATTTAACAAGAGCAGCATCAGCAACGTCTCTATGTGGTATGTACTGAAACTGTATATATTTGCTTAGCGGTTTTGGAAAATGACTAAGTTCCACTTTATGTCATCTTTTTTTTTTTTTTTTTTTAAGCTGTACATGTGGAAAGTGCAGTTTGATGACAACATCGCATGCTGTTTACTTGATGTGCTTATGCGCAGATTGCTAAGTTAACAACACAGAGATATTTGAAGCAGTTTTACTCACCGCCTGCGGTTCCAACACACGATCGTGACCCTTTTTCGTTGGGACTGCATTATCCTTAAGAAATAAACGATGTGCAAATCCAGCGTCAAACTGGGCCTTGTTTGTAAAACAAGCATCTTTGAAATGCAGGGAACAAACACAAAAAATCCGTTGATGCTCTGTAAAAATAAAATACATCCACTGGTCCCTTCATGCTGTTTTTTTTTTTTTTTTTTTTTTTTTTGTAATCTGTGCAGGGTTGTCTTGCCCTGGCAACCAAAAACACACTTCTGTGACATTTCGCTCTCGCTCTGATCAGTGAAGTCTGTTGTGCTCTCAGTGCTCTGCTATAGAGGAGCGCGCGCTCTTCCGGCAGAAGTGCCTCAGGACCCATATAAGGAAATTCCGCTCCATCTAGCGTCACACAGAGCCATACTCGAAAAAAAAAAAAAAAAACTTTCCGAAACAAACCGGAAGGCTTACAAAGTACATCTTGTACATCTTGAACATCTTGAATGTCTTGTACATCTTGAAGGAGTATTTTTGTTCCAAAAATACTCCTTCAAACATACAAATTAATTTTTGAAACTTTGTCCATGTTTAGCATGGGAATCCAACTCTTTAACAGTGTAAAAAACTCAGTATGCATGAAATAGTATTTCACCCCCCCCCCCCCTTTAAAAGAAATGAACATTTAAAATATATCAGTCTATGTGTAATGAATGAATATAATATACAAGTTTCACTTTTTGAATGGAATTAGTGAAATAAATCTTCATTTTGATTATATTCTAATTATAAGACCTGTGTATATATATGTCCAGTTTCTTGCTCATGAGCACCATGTTTTTACGATGGTGTGTCAGGTTTAAAGAGCATCTCAGGATATGTATGTAACCATGCTTCCTTCGCACTGTGGGAACTTGCACTGCATCAGGAAACTATGGAGAAGAATGGTGTGCAACAATGTTGAGATACATTTGCTCTTGTTTGGTGGGTGTGTCAAGCATTTAATCCCAATCAGCCGTAACATGTATATAAACAGAAGCGGACAGAGTACACAGCTTTATTACTTGAGTAAAAGTACAGATACCCCTTGCTAAATTTTACTCAAGTACAAGTAAAAGTACTACAGTCAGTTGTGTACTTAAGTAAAAGTACTGACGTCTTTTTTTTTAAGTACTTGAGTATCAAGAGTACATTTTCTAAATATTTCATTACTACTGCCACAGCTCTTAGATTTATGTACAGAAACTTCCTACATGGAGTTATGAAAAATTTTAATGTTAATACCTAGGAGAATGTAAAAGGAATTGAAAGTAAAATCAAGTCATTTTCATCTTTTTACTATGTTTCTTTATTTAACATTTGTGCAATAGCACAATGTCAACGCTCTGACAAACCTCTGTTAATAATGGATTTTTTGCACCCACATTTGAACCTGACTGTGTTACACCGCATACTCAAGAACATCAAAGCAAATGCTCAGCTTACATTAATGTGTAATATCAGAAAAGGAAATTCAGCTAACAATTGTATGTACATGTGAGTTTCTATGTTTTTTAATCAATCAAATCAATAAACTTAAACCAGCAAAGAAGGCAATATAGTAATGTTCTGACACACCTCTGAACCTGGCTGTGTTATACACGCAGCATAGAGAAAATAATAATGATTAAAGAAAATCAGCTAATAAGCTGTGTTTAGGTCAGCTTACAAAGAAGGAAAAAAAACTATTCAGCTCATTTGAGCGACAGTATTAAGCCCCTTCCTCTCACATTGACATACAGGGAAAGCCAGAAGAAAATACTTTCAGCTGAATTGACACCATTATCACATACCTGATCGATGTGTGACAACTCTGTGTGGGCATGTGTGTGTGTGTGTGTACGTACTGTCATGAAGTCTTTGGCGGAAAGCTGAATGTGATTGCTGATAGGCTGTCCCAATCAGTGGCGCCTGCACAATCCAATCACGTTTGAGAGGGAAACATCATACTGAGGGTTTCTGAGATTTGTTCTTTTTGTCTTTTTTTTTCCATCCGCACAGAGACACGTTTATGTGAATACGCACAATTTTTTTATCGGATAGTCGTTTTGTCCACACGGATCCGCCGTTTTACGTTTTCGTCTGGACGGCGAATCCGTATATTTTCTGAAACGATGACGCCATCAGCCCACGTCTCGCCCCTAGTCAAACACCGACACGTCACGTAACAGCAACAAAAACATGAACAAACACTGAACGATTGTCTTTTTGATAACTAACATTACAACAGATTAATAAATGTATTGTTCCATGTTCATTTGTATACCACACGCAAGGTTTATGAGCATAGTCCATGTCTTCTTCTCCGTTTTAAGTGTATCTCTGTGACAGAATTACAGCGCCACATGCTGGTCTGGCATGCGTACTACATCGTTTTGTGGTTTCGTGTAGACACGGATATTTCTTGAGTTACTATATTGCCTTCTTTGCTGGTTTAAGTTTATTGATTTGATTGATTAAAAAACATAGAAACTCACATGTACACACAATTGTTAGCTGAATTTCCTTTTCTGATATTACACATTAATGTAAGCTGAGCATTTGCTTTGATGTTCTTGAGTATGCGGTGTAACATAGTCAGGTTCAAATGTGGGTGCAAAAAATCCATTATTAACAGAGGTTTGTCAGAGCGTTGACATTGTGCTATTTCTTGAGACAAGGAAAAAAAGCTTGGATTGGGGTAAACTCCGTCTCCTTGTGGATGGGGCCGAAGAAGTAACGGGTACTTACAGTTATGGATAGAAATGTAGTGGAGTAAAGAGTACAATATTTGCCTCTCAAATGTACTTGAGTAAAGTCACGAGTACTCCCCAAAAATGATACTCGAGTAAAGTACAGATCCCTCAAAATTGTACTTAATTACTGTACTCAAGTAAATGTACTCTGTTACTGTCCGGCTCTGTATATAAACCATGCGGTATTAAAGAGACAGCTTGCACAATGCAATTAGCATTGAAGTACATTCACAAGAGCAAGTATATTGTTTGTACGTTTATTTACATTAAAGGCAAAATAACCAAAATGATAAGAGCACAAGTATTGATCTGGAACTTATTTAAATCTGTCTAAATATCATTTAGTAATTGCATGTTGGATCACAATAATTAGGATCCACAGTTTCACCAAATCCCTTCACTCGATTGGGATGTTCCCTTTTATGCTGGACTTCAGGGCAGTGACTGTAACATCGAGCAGATTTTGCAGTATTAAACACGCTTTTATCCTGATTTCATCAGGCTCCTTCAAACATTCTTCAAAAAGAACACAAAGAATGGCTTTCTCAGCTGCTATTTTTGCAACTTTCGATTTAAAAAAAAGTTTTGGCCCGTTTTTCTCAGGGATGAATGCAGCCCTGAACTGTGTTTGTTTGTGTTTTAGTAAACATACAAAATGTGCAGTATTGGGAGTCCTCCAGGACAGGGTTGAAAACCCCTGGGGTTAGAGAGTACCCACTGTGCCATGCTGTGGGAATGATTGCCTAATTGACTGTACAAGCACAAGACAAGGATTCAATGGACCCAGATGCCAGAATCAGATTCCCTCGCTCAAGCCTGTCATGAAACTGTTAGTGATGCAGTTCCCTACAGCCAAACCACAAGCTCCAAACCAATGGCAAGGGAAGTCCTGGCATTTATTCCTTTCTCCCTTCCTTACTGGGTTGAGTGCCAGTGTCCATCCCAACCACAGATCTCAGAGGTCTGGATACGTCAGCCAACCAAGACACAATACATATTACCTTTCAGGGAATGCCGGCACTGGTAAACAATAGAAGTTCCCTTGCCTTTCACTATCTCTAGGGGGATCTAGTTTGATCTCTAAACACCCCAGGGGAGTTTTTTATCAGAAAAATACAGTATGAATACTCAACCCTGAAGGCATAGCTCCTAAACCAGGAATATTCAGTCCTGGAGTGCTGATGTCCTGCAGAGTTTAGTTACAAACCTAATCAAACAGACCTAAACAAGTTAAGGTCTTCAGGATAAGGCTACCGGCAGGTGCAGTTTGCAATTTGTTAATAACACAGTTTGTAAATATGCTACAGCTCAGATTTCACTTTATATTCATTCACAACTGTGTATATTTTCCATGAGTGTTGTCTGTTTTGTGTATTTAAAAGAAAATTGTAATACGCTCTGTCTCTCCATATGTAACACGGGAGGCATGACAACAAAGTTGAGGATCCAAATGCAGATTTATTTCACACAAGTGGTCAAACAGGCAGAGTCCAGCAAACAATACTGCAAAGACAGGCAAAAGACAAAGATATACATAAAATGATGAAATACTTGTGAAGCAATTTCCTGCATCAAATAGGAAACCAGCAAGACATGAAAAGCTATACCCAACATTTTATTGAATAGCTCCCTGTTTAACAATCCCTAGTAACTTTCACCTTATTGTATCACATGACGTGAGAAGCAGCCTACCTAAGAACTCATCCTGGGGAGGCAGCACCATTGTGTATGCATTTTTAAAACCACATCTACGCCTTTCTGAACTTCTGAACCATCATCTTAAAAAGTGTGTGGTCTGGTGCAGCTCAGTTACTGCATCAGGCAAAAGAGCAGGTCTGCGTGGTAGGCCTGTAACACCGGCATGATGTGCAACACACTCCAGCCTGACCTATAGCCATGCTTTGACATTTAAATATAATGAAATACACAACAGTTAAGATGACAGTTGGAGTCTCATCAATTATTCTCCCGCTGAGAAATAGCTTACAAGCATCTCTTCAAAAGCATGCCCTACAGGTTTGTGTAATTTGAGTCACTGAGCGTGAGATGAATAAGGCTTCCTCAATTATCAATCCACCTTGGTGTGAAGATCAGGAATATTTCAATGTTGAAAACTGTTCAGTAAAATTTAAAACTGATGTCTAACTTCGATTCTTGATACATTTGTAAATAACACAGTTTGTAAATATACCACAGCTCAGATTTCACTTTATAGTCATTCACATCTGTGTATATTTGCCATGAGTGTTGGGTGTTTTGTGTATTTAAATTAATTTTAATACGCTCTGTCTCTCCATATGTAACACGGGAGGTGTGACAACAATGTTGAGGATCCAAATGCAGATTTATTTCACAAGAGTGGTCAAACAGGCAGACAATAATATCCAAAGTTAGGACAAAGACAAAGAGGAATCCGTAAACAGGCAAAGGTCAGGGCAGACTGCAAAACAATCATAATAACCAGATAAACAGTCTAAGATCAAAAAACAAGAAGACAGGGTAAAGCAAGGAAACAAGCATACTAAGAACAGGGCACAGGCTTAACAATACTCCAAAAAGTGTGTGTGGATGTGTGCAACCTTTATAGTGTGAGACTGATGAAGTGATGAGGGACATGATGAGTCCTGGCAAAGGATCATGGGAAATGGAGTCCAGCGTGAAGTGGCAAGAGTCTGGAATGTGCCTTCTAATGATGCTCATGGGCACCGAGATTGTGACACCATAATGTGTTTCTGTGTTTCTGTGTTTTCAGATTTCTTTTTGCTGAACATGATTTCTTTGTGTTCCACTCTGCTGCTGGTCGGAGGATTCACTGTGACTGTGTGTAAAGGTGATGCTCGCCTTCATAAACACCCACATGTTTATCTAGAAGGCATGAGTCTGTTTATCACACAAGAATGTATCTCACTATTGTGTACCTGTGATGTTGTGTTAAGTTCTTAGGGATGAGCTGCTCATCAGGAGGTCACAGACGACAGTGATGTGGTGAGTCTCTATCTTCATGCACTGCAGTTCTTTTGTGTTTCATCTGTAAGTGTCATTCTGCACATCATGTTTATCTTTTGTTCAATCTCAGATTCTCAGGAGCAGATATGATTTATTCCTCTACTAACCTTCTCACAATCCCCTGATGGCTTCTCATGATGATCTGTAAAAGTGTGATTTGTAGACGAGCACTGTTTTACGAGGCATTGACTTTAAACACTACTACACTGTAAAACATGATGGCCCAATTAAGTTACAGGAACTTTTTCTCCTTAACTAAATTTGTCTTTGTAAGTTTTGGATATTTAAATAAAGCTTAGACAAGTTGGTTCAGTTGGTACATCTGATTCTCTGTAACTCTCAAAAACAGCAGGTGTTCATCACTAATGCACAATAACTTGTAAAACACAGCTTTTCAAGTTGAAACAAAGAATATCTTTAAGTTGAGTTTTCTCAGCAGGTATATTTACATTTCTATGTTTAACCAACTTGAAATTTTTACAGTGTATCAGTATTAGTATAACTTTTCATTTTTAAAATGTAAAAAAAGGCTTTGAATATATTTGTGTCATAGTGTTTCACTGGTGTGTGTGTGTGTGTGTGTGTGATGAACAGGCTGTTTTCTGAACACCTCAAAGCCACAGAAAACAGGTCAAGGTTCAGGGTCTGAATTTTTTTTTTCTTTTTTTTTATGAACAAAGACATATTCAGGAAATCCACAGTGAGGCACATAACACTGAACAAGAAGCAGAACATTGTTTGTGAGCAAAAGACAAAAAAAAAAAAAAAAAAAATCAGGTATTCAAAGTCAGTGTTCTTCAGAGGAACTAATGTGCAGCTCTGGAGCTTTTGGTTTTGGGGTTTTGCTCTGGCTATTTATATACGTTTGGTCACACCATTATGTGCTTCAGACACACGCCGCTGTGATAAAAACAGGAAATGATGGTGGACAGTCTTTCCACTCCATGAAGAGATGGTGTGAAATTGCAAAATATTATAAAAAATATTATTTATAATAAATTGCTGTTCTTCTTTCAGAAGGTATTATTCTGGTTGTCAGAAATACACACAAATGCTTCTGTTGCATGTGTAATGACTGTTTTTACAGTATCAAAGGGAAGCACAAGACTTATTTCAGCTAGTAAGTCCATAAAACTGCAGTTATGATTCAGTGTCTTATGAGATGTTTGCATGGCGTTTGAATGTTAAATGTCCAATCAGCTGGCTGCTTTGACCTTTTACTCTCCTTGCAGGATTAATTCAGTGTAAAGACATATTTTAAATCAGCTTTTAGTTATTTGATTAATCTTTTATTAGCCCCATTATTAGAATAGAGTTTGTGTTATCAACTTCTAGTTCACCAAATGCCCAACTGAAACTTTCTGCTCCATCTAGTGGCAAAAGTGAGTATTGGCTTTTTTAATATCTTGGTTTAAAATAAAATAAGCTTAATGTGTACTATTATGATAGCTGACAGGGTAGGTGGGTTTTAATTAGCATGATTTTAATTATTTCAATTAAATATAAATTACACCATTGCACATGCCTTGTGTGTGTTTCAAATGAAAGAGTGAATCTGGAGCAATGAGAGTTTTTTTGTTCTTGAGGATCACTTGTACTCTTCATTCATGCAGATGTGTAAGTCTGATATGAAAGAAAGGCAGCTGATTTATACTCTTAGTTTGTGTTGTTGGAGTGTCTTTAGTGCTGCTGAAGTTTGATTGACAGCTGCTGTCCGTGGTGCTGAAGCCACAGCTGCCAGAAGATGAGTGAGATCAGGTGTGTCTGATCAGAAACACTAGAGAAATAATGCAGATGCTCAGATTTGGACACATTTGGCTTCTTATAACAGCCTGGTGTCAGTGTTTTTAAATCAAACTTCCTGATGTATCAGTTATGTGTGAGCTGCGGTATTTGCAGATATGCAAATGTATGTGAATATATTTTCTATTATTTTGTAATAACAATAAAAATAAAAATAAGGTCATTTACTTCTTGCAGAACTTGAGTGAAAAGATTATGTGCTTTTTTTACCGTGTTTTGTTAACCGGTTTAATTTCTTGCCACATTTAGTCATGAATAACATCATTCTCACACCTAGCAGTCTTCATCTCCGATTCAAAACATTAATTTTGACAACCAACAGAGTAGCTTGCATCATTGGATGTTTTGGTTGGTCAAAAAGTTATCAAATTAACCTATTAAAAGTTTAGCAGCTTGCGTCTTCACACTCCTTTACAGTTAAACCTGAAGGTCCCTGAATTGCATTTAATTGCAAATAAATGTTAAAACCTCTTTTACAGTTATTGCTCTAAATAATAATAGATTATAAATATAAACATGATTTGAAATTCCACTCAAAGAAATCAAATTTACTCATCTTTTTCTATCAGTGTTTTCAGGCTCTTCTCTTGTCTCTCTGGTTCTGGTTCTGACCATCATTGGTCTCTTATTACTGTTTCTCTATAAGAAGCATCAGTCTTGGGGTAAAACTCCTTTAGATACAGAATCTCTCATTCATATCGAGCTTAAAATGAAGATTTTTTTTTTTTTTTCTCCACTTTGATTATATCGCCACCTATGGGCTACAGCTACAAAATACAGATGTTTGATGATGTGTAACAACTGAAATGTGATATAATGTCACTAATTTAAGACAAATTTTTGGCAGGCTGTGATTCATCATCTGAGACAGTACCAGGAAAACATGAAGCAGTCAGTCCAGTTACTGTATAAAATAAGATGATTATTTTATTTATAAGTAAAATAAATGTAAGTAATTTATCTGTCTCACTTCAGGTTTCTCACACTGGATGTGATTATGAGGAGATAATAGACACTCACAGATAATTACCCACAAACACCGGCGGCGCCAGGGGGGGTCTTGGGGGGTCTCAAGACCCTGCCAAAAAATGCCTTGACCCCCCATTTGACCCCCCAGCCTCATCCTGATTAAAAAATATATATATTCGGGATAAAGATCCAAAAATGTTTCTCTTCAAACTACGCAGAACAATAATAAATAATTATTATTTCGACATTTATTCATACACTGAACCGAGAACCGTTTCTGTCGGACGCGTCCGATTCGAGAACCGATGAGCTGATGATAACTGCGCATGCGTGATTCAGCGTGAAGCAGACCGACACACAGAGCATCTGAACCGAACCGATTCTTTTGGTGATTGATTCTGAACTGATTCTTTGCTAATGTTATAAGCGCGGGTAAACCAAAGGCTTGAATGAAGGGCAATCATCGCCAATGACGGCATTACATCGAGCGCAAAAGAACCGGTGAACCATTTTTTTTTTCAGCTGGTTTATTTGATCGAATTGTCCGAAAGAACCGGTTCACTTGAGCACCTGCTCCTTTGCCCCTTAAGTGCCCTTTTGTCAAAGCAAAATTTCCTAAATTTTTTTTTGTAATAACATAAACTTTTGTGAATGCCTGCCCACGCCCAATCATAATATTAGTACAATTTATTAATAATAATTTAGCCGTAAATAAAATGACCAACATGATGACAGTTCACCTGACTACGACCTCATCCAACCGGGAAGATTCCTCATGCTGCACGCGCATTTTTTAATTGCTAGAGGATATTTTCAACATCGTGGCAGCTGGTAAGTTGTGTTTCATTCTCAGTGAAGTGATTTTGATGTTTATTTACTTATTATTATTTTACAAGAACGATGTGATGTGAGAACATGCAGATACGTTGTTTATATTGCTGTGTGTAGCCTGTAGTGTAGAAGTAACACTAGCGTGCTGTTTGAGGGAGAAAGGTTTCACAGGCATCGAGGGGTCTGGTCTTTTTTATGTTATTTGAATAAACTTTTATTATATTACAGTACTTATTTATTTTTAACACGTAAAAATAATTATCACAACACTGGTAAGGCTTATTAAGATTTTCTCATTCTCTGAATTATCATTATAAAAATAAAAACAATTCAGAAATGAATTAAAATAAAATTATATTTTAAATGTGATGCAAATATTTTTTCTACAAAAGCAACAGTGTTTACAACAGCAAGACCACTTTAGCCTGTAAACTCAATAATATCTATCTGGAAATAAATGTAAAAATATCAATGTCAATAAAAATGCATAATATACCTGACATGAAAGTGCAGTGTGAAGGATATGAATAACAAATGTAGCCTGTCATTTATTTACATTGCAAAGGTGTTTTTGTTGTTTAGTAGCAGTTATATGCAGTTATTAGCCATGTCCACTGTATTTTTTGTTGGTTTTCATGAGACCCCCCTTGAAAAGACCAGGACCCCCCATTGCCCCCCCAATCAAAATTGTCTGGAGCCGCCACTGCCCACAAACCCCTCTGATTCACATTGATCAATAACCCACAAACCCCTCTGATTCACACTGCTCAATTACCCACAAACCCCTCTGATTCACACTGCTCAATTACCCACAAACCCCTCTGATTCATCTAACGTTGTTTATGTCACTGCTCAATTACCCACAAACCCCTCTGATTCACACTGCTCAATTACCCAGAAACCCCTCTGATTCATCTAACGTTGTTTATGTCACTGCTCAATTACCCACAAACCCCTCTGATTCATGGATTATTAGTTCATTTACCCCACTTGCCCACCCTCGTTACACTCCTCATTTACTTCTCTGTTTATATGTTCTTTGTCTTTTGTGAGAATGTTTGTTTCATGTTTTGCATCATTCATTCACTGTAAAAAAAAAAAAAAAAAAAAGTTAAAAGTTACCTTATTAAAAAAATAAGGCAACTTATTGCAAGCGCTTTTTTGAGTAAACTTAACAAACGGGACTAAAGTCCTCCCAACTTAAAATAATACCTTAATATCACAAGTTGTCACAACATAAATAGTCATGTTAACCTAAAAAAATATCAGAACAAAAAAAAAAAAATAATGTTTACTGAACACAAGGCCTATTATCTATAAGCTTACACAATTTTAAAGTGAAAAAAAAAGTTAAAAGTGACATTCAGCCAAGTATGGTGACATATACTCAGAATTCAAGCTCTACATTTAACCCATACAAAGTGCACACACACACACACACACACACACCGTGAACACACACAAACAGTGAACACACACCCGGAGCAGTGTTCATCATTTATGCTGCGGTGCCCGGGGAGCAGTTGGGGGTTCAGTGTCTTGCTCAAGGACACCTCAGTCATGGTATAACCGGCCCGAGTTTCAAACCCACAACCCTAGGGTTAGGAGTCAAACTCTCTAACCACTAGGCAACGACTTTATATCCCTCAAATAGTATACATAAATGAAAGACCATAACACGGGTCAAATAACATTTTTTATTATTGAAAGTTTGTGTCCAAAGCACAAGGACATACCAAGTATTGTATATTACCTTCTCTATTCAATGCATTTTAGACTGAACTCAACACATGGTACATAATTCATGTTAAATAAATCCAGTGTTAATTACACCTTCATAGGTTAGCAGACTTGTGGCATGAAGTAACTTTTCAAATGTATTTAACATTTTTGTTTGTTTTTAAAGGAACTATTATGTGAAAATTACTATATTGTGTATTTTAATATCAACCTAATCCACTGGGCAAAGTTATGTCCAGTGGACGTCTTTTTATGTCTTTTGCAGACGTTGAGAAGATGTCCACTGAGGAGACAGAATGTTTTTGTGACGTCTTTTTTTTAAATATTTTTTTATGCTTTTTTTAAGCTTTTTGAAGCATGTACAAGGTCATTTATTCAGCGTTATAAGTTTATTAATGTCATGTAGATGAGAACCGGAGTGTGTTTGTGTTGAATCTCAGCTGCTGTCCGTGGTGCTGAACACCTGAGCAGTGACTCTCTGCTCTTGGTTAGTGTTTTCTAGCAGGTTTTGATCTCATATAGTGGAGACACATAACACATAAATGTCTCTAAGTTAATATGGTATGCTTGAAGTATGTTTGGATAATTAGCAAACGTTTTCTTAAGACACTACAGACAAAATCATTGTTTATTTATGCACTGTTCAATTTTGAGATTTTGGTCTATTTTGCATCCATAACATAAGAGTTTTATTTCATTCTATTGGAATAAAAAATGCAGAATCCACATTTGCGTCTATATATTTCAGTCACAATACATATATTTAATGGCTTTTTTTTTTCTCAAAATTAGTTTTTTTCTCCACTTCAGCAGCTCTGACACACACCACACTATTTATTACTTTCTACATTCTGAAGGGTTTTACAGAAATATTTTTTCATATTAGTTGCATTTAATATTATATAACATTTTAACCCTAAAACATGGTGAATGTTATTTGTTTATTTTTAAGCATTTATATGTCAATAAAATCAAACAAGAATCTTGAATCTTACTTCATAAAATGTTCTTATTTCTGTCCTGGAAATATATTCAAATGAGTGCATATTTAATAATATTCTGGCTAATATGCATAATTAAACATAAAATTTCAGTAATGGAAACAGTTGTCCTAATGAGCTGTGATTAATCAGTTGAGCTAGCACAGTGATATCCATTAGTTATAACATGTAACATATTGTCACTGTGATATTAAACATGCTGATCAATAATAATCCTGCACTTATACAGTTATCATGGGAACCGCTGCTGTTTGCACGACTGTCCATCAGATGTCACTGTCAAATTAAGCCTGTGTGTCACTTCCAATATCAACCTCTCTCTCTCTCTCTCTCTCTCTCTCTCTCTCTCTCTCTATCTCTCTCTCGCTCTGTGTGTGTGGCAGAAATTGAGGAAGTGGGTGACTCTGATACATTCATCATTTAATGGAAAAGAAACACTCTGAATACTACTAACTACTACTAACAGCAGAGAAGATGACTGAAGAAGAGAGAAGAATGAAGATCATCTGGACTTTCACTCTGCTGATGATTCCTGGTAAGAGTCTGAACTCACAGTAAATCACTAAAACAGAAGAGACTTTAACTTCAGTTCATGTTGTTTAAATGATTTAATGAAACAGAGGCTTACGTTTATCTTTATTTATTTCCAACTGTTTGTTGTAGATTTCGTGAGCTCCATTGATGTGGAAGGATATTCAGAAAGTGAAGTCAACATCACATGCAGATATGTGAAGGAATATACCCAAAACACAAAGTATTTCTGTAGAGGAAAGAAGCCAGATAAAGAAAAGAGTAAGTGGTGCACTGAACTCATCAGGACTGAAGAGAAAGATAAATGGGTTGATTCTGGAAGAGTCTCTCTGTTTGACGACACAACAGCAGCAGTTTTCACTGTGACCTTCAGAAATCTGAGTGAACGGGATTCTGGGACGTATCAGTGTGCAGTTGATAGAACTAAAGGAAAAGATTCATACACTGAAGTGAAGATGAACGTTAGAAAAGGTGAGTAACTGAGACTCTCAAACAGAAAATCAGCACACATAATGACAGTAATAACACTAAACAGCTGCAGATGATTTTTTTAAATGGCCAAACAATTCCTTAAATTATTGCATAATACTTTTATTCTTATTTTTTATTCTAATAAAGGATGGTTACAAGCTGTTAAATAATACAACTGAATCAAATAATATGTTAATTAACAGTCAATTAATTAAATTAAAACTCTATAAACTGAAACACCCCTAAATGGTTTCATATACAGTTATGAAGCTCCTGATAGAACACTGTAGGGTTCTTTACAGAAGCTTTTCTGTGAGAGACCAAATACAATCATGATCCACAGCAAACATGGGATCTTTATCATCTTATGTTTTCACTTTTTCATATGTTCAAATTTTCCATGGACTCTTAGTTTGTAATATTGCACTTGCTCCTTGTTTCTTTTAATTATTCCCACAGCTGTTTCCATTTTAGTGTGTTTTGTCTATAAATAGCCTTCCGTTTGTTTCTTATAGTTTGTCTTCGTTAACTGCTTACACATTCATCCTCATCTCAACGTAGCTTACTTGACATTTGTGAAATTTATTAATCACTGTTTTGAAAGCGTGTTCTCAGAGTTGCTTCAATAATGTAAGGAGAACAATTTCTTCTAGAAGACTGATTTTATTATGTAAATTAACTCTATTATTATACTCATCATGCAATTTGATGCTGCTTCTGTTGTTGTTTACTCACACTTTAAATCTTCCCGAGAGCTTCAAGATGCTCAAACGTCGACAGTTTGTGGTTTTGTATGTCAGAACATTTGTGTGGTGGTTCAGTAATGTGTGAAAGGCATCAGCGCCAGTGAGAAAACGGAAGTGAAGTATAAGACTTTACTAGAGTTTTATATATAGTGTATTTATGTAGAGTATATATATTTACATATATATTTTTTTTCTTCTTGTTGTAAACACAACTTGTTGGTGTGTGTGTGTTTGCATGGTAAACAGTTTTTTTTTTTCTTCGTCCAGCTCAAAACCACAGAACACTGGTGAAGGTTCAGAGTCTAAGTTTAGTTTGACTGTGAACGTTTTAAACAGCTTTATTCAGGAAACCCACAGCGAGACACACGAGACTGAACATCTGTTGTGAGCAGTAAAGACTATGAGCCACTCAGTTACATTCATTAATGCATCTTCAACATTTCCTTAAAATCATTAATTTAGAAAAAAATGTTTCAGAAAATGATCAACAAATTATTAAGGTGTGATTCTATATTATTTTAATTCAATAATATTTTTTTACATGTATATCAGTACCAGTTTAAAGAAGCAACATTAACATGTTTAACTTATTTTTTTTTTAGAGTTTTCATCATCATTACTATTATCTCCATGGCAAAATGTAAACATTGGTGTAAGTTCAGCTTATAAAAGTTGTGTGCTACGTTGCTTTTCTGCATTCAGCCAGATAGAGAGAGAGAGAGAGAGAGAGAGAGAGAGAGAGAGAGAGAGAGGAAAAAAAAAACTTCAATTAAATTGTCAAGGTACCATAAATATGACAGCATTGCTGAATGTGTAATTTCAGTTTTTGATTTTGTGTTGAGGTATGGGTGAGACCATTCAGACAGTTAAAAAAACACAAATGAGGGACAGAGACTACAGGTGTGTTCTAACCTTTGTGTGTGAGTATTTATACTGTGTAATTTCAGGAATAGCTCTTTGACTCATTATTCTTTACTAGATTTAAGAGACTTGCTGGTAAAAGTTTCAGTGCTTTGTGTTTGCAGGGTAGATTAAAGCTGTGTTCATTGTGCTAAAGTTCAGATAACGTGCTACTTTTCAGCTTGTGGTTTTATATTCTTTCGGTCAAACCAAGATGTCCTTCAGCCACCTGCAGGTGTGATAAAAACAGGAAATAGGTTTTCAGTGCCAGTAAAGACAGACTTTCCACCATAAAATAATTCTATAAATTGGTGTAATATATGAAAGATTAAACTCTTATACTGTACATAGACCCTGACTGACCTGATTGAAGCGTCGGATCTTTAATATAATTCACCCAAAAATTAAAATTCTATTGGACTATTGAATCTCATCCCCCATTTACTGCCATTATAAAGCTAACTCTGATGGTATTCATATGACAGAACATTCATATATACATATACATATACACCTAGGATGGGTAACTCATGGGGTCATTATCAGTTTTGGGCATACTATTCATTTAATAGTCATGATTTATTTATTTATTATTTATTATTTATTTGTAAAGAAAATAATTAAATAGGTCTAATTGTTCAAGGCTGGCTGAACATTGTGCTTTAAATGCTAATGGACTTTTATTCAAGTCTTCTGAAATGTTTAACAGAGGTCATTACGCTATTGTTTGCATGTAGAATAGTGTCGTTGTGTAGATGATGAATAGATCATTATGCAGCTCTGGAACTATTCATGTTTTAAAACTGTATTTTGAAATATGTGCATGAGGTGCTGTATAGCAGAGAGAAGAAATTAATCTGTATGTGATAGGTGGTCAGATTACAATCAAATTAACATTAGCTCTATTTAAGTTTAGCATAATCAACCCAGTAAAACTACACTATGGAAAAAAAAATAAAGTGAATTTTAAGTATATTAAGTGCATATAAAATTTGAAAACCAATACTCTCTAGACACACACAGACATCAAGAACCAGCATATGACTCTCAACGGTGGCGACAATCAACAAAATGTTGCATGCTGGGTAAAACCTTAGTAAAAACTCCCGTCATGCACTGCAATATGAAAAATTGGCACCACTGTTGAGAATCTTGTGATAAGTGCATTTGTCTAAAAACCTGAAGTGATAGTCTCCTTTTTTGTTTTTCAACATTAAAGCGTTGCAATTTATTTTATTTTTTTTTTCAATTCAGTAATTGCAGATCGTCAGTTTACCATCCAAAGATAAACACCATTTCATGATGTTCAGTCATCATGACTTATAAACAGAAAAAAGCAAAAGATCATCTGTTACTGCAAGGTTCAACACAGCAATGCATACATGTTTGCTGCATAAACAATATTGCAATTGTTTTGAATCAAATTGCTTTGAGTTAGTAAAAGGGTCAAGACACTACTTAAAGCAAACCTTGACCACAATTATGGTGGCATGTGTTTTTTGTTGAAGGCTGTGGCTAAATTCAGTTGTAGTTCTTTTTTTTTCGCTTTTCTTCAGTGATGTTGATTGCTAACAGCAGAAGTTCATCAATAATGTACAATCATCATTTAATTAGTCACTTAATTATCTCATTAACTTTAACCCTTTGAGGACTTGGATGTGACTTGAAGACTTGCTTGTGACTTGAAAGTCCCACCTCTGCTGGAAACGTCATTTGCTCACAATACCACCTGGGGGCCAACAAGTGTAAAACAAGCAGATAGATTACAGAAAGAGGTGTAAAGTCCAGGGATCAGAAAGTAAAATTCCAGGCATATTTTTGTTCCACCCATGAAGTCAGCCACTGATTTCACCAGAGGTGGAACCAAGTAATTCCTTTCAAGTCACAAACGAGTCTCAAGTTAAATCCTAAGTCCTAAAAGAGTTAAAGTTAGTGAGATAATTAAGTGAATTATTAAATGATGATTGTGCAGTAGTGATAAAGACCTGATGTTATTGATAATGACAGAGGATCGGATGATTTATTGTTAAAAATGATGCCACCATCATGGAGATCAGTGTTTGCTTTAGTTGGGCTCTTGACCTTTTTAATAATTCAAAGTAATGTGCTTTTAAACACTTGTGGTTGTGTTACATAGTAAATATTAACACATAGGAAAATTAAGGGGAATAAGACACGATGATAATAAGGCACAACACCGAACACCCCGCCCACCGCACAGATCCGGCTGCTCGAACTTCTTATGCCAAACATACAGCATCCACAGGTGCTGGCAATCAGTCCCTAATAAAACAAAGACAGAAATTAAAAAGAAATTATCCTTACCTCGAACGTGTCTGATATCGAGGTCATATGGTTGTAACGTCAAACTCCAACGCATAAGACGCTGATTAGTGTTGCGCATTGAATTAAAAAAAAGAAGCGGATAGTGATCACAATACACAACAATTGAATGAGAGCAAGTCAAATAGACCTCGAAATGACAGATGGCAAGGACTAAAACCAAAGCCTCCTTCTCAATAGTGGAATTTGGGCAGCAACAAACTTTTTTGAAAATTAACAGACAGGGTGTTATACATCATCAGAACGCCTCTGCTGAAGAACCGCTCGCGCACCCACGTCACTCGCATCCACGGTAAGACTAAAAGGTCTCAAGTGGTCTGGTGCCACCCAAACAGGTGCTGAAATCAAGAATTTAACATTCTCAAAAGCAGTCTGACACGAGTCTGACCAGTGAAACAACGCCTTAGGACTTAGCAAATCGGTAAGGGGAGAAACCACAGTTGCAAAATTTTTACAGAATGCTCGATAATAACCGACCATCCCTAAAAAATGGCGCAGTTGTTTTCGATCAACAAGTGGTGGAAATTCACAAATTGCGGTAACCTTTGCCGCAACTGGACGAACCTGTCCCCCTCCAATCACTTTACTTAAATTAGGTTAGCTTTACCGAACTCACATTTATTTAAGTTAACAGTCAGCTTTGCATCTGCCAAGCGAGAAAATACCTCCCCAAGCAAGTTCAAATGCTGATCCCAAGAAGAACTGTATAATACTAAATCGTCCAAGTAGGCCTCACAACCAGTGACGCCAGTGAGAACAGTATTCACATGTCTCTGGAACGTGCTAGGAGCATTTCGCATTCCGAAAGCCATTACCTTATAATTAAGGAATGCATCAGGAGTTACGAATGCTGAAATCTCTTTAGCACGACCCGTTAAAGGTACCTGCCAGTATTCCTTTATCAAATCAAGTTTTGAAACGTACTTAGCGGAACCTACACAATCTACACAGTCATCTACTCTCGGCAACGGATAACAATCAGCCTTGGTTACAGCATTTACTTGCCGGTAGTCAGTACAGAATCGATAACTACAATCAGGCTCACCCACCAGCAAACACGGTGAACTCCAGGGACTAATACTAGGCTCTGCAATTTGATTCTCTAGCATATACTGAACTTCTTTATTCAAAAGAGATCTTTTATATGGATTAACATGATACGGATGTTGCTTCATGGGTCGAGTGTTAAATCCTACATCTATATCCTGCTCTATAACAGACATTTGAGTAGGAATGTCACTAAACAATCCAGAGAAGTTCTTCACCAAATAATTTTGTTGCACAGCAGATAAGAAGTGAAGTGAAGAAGTGAAGTGACATTCAGCCAAGTATGGTGACCCATACTCAGAATTTGTGCTCTGCATTTAACCCATCCGAAATGCACACACACAGAGCAGTGAACACACACACACACTGTGAGCACAAACCCAGAGCAGTGGGCAGCCATTTATGCTGCGGCACCCAGGGAGCAGTTGGGGGTTCGATGTCTTGCTCAAGGGCACCTAAGTCGTGGTATTGAAGGTGGAGAGAGAGCTGTTCATGCACTACCCCCACCCACAATTCCATCCGGCCCGAGACTAGAACTCACAACCCTTCGATTGGGAGTCGAACCCTCTAACCATTGGGCCACGACTTCCCCAAAAATCAAATAAATTATATAATTGACTAGACAAGGTTACTAACACTTCAGAGTTTCTCAACCGGCCTTCAGCTACACATCTAGAAGGTCCCAGCTCTTCATACAACGGTTCATGTACTGCCAAGCCTACAGATCCAGTCACGTCAGCTGGCTTGATGCTGAGAGGAACACACTTCCGAGACTTCTCAATACTCAGCTCCCTCTCATGATAGATCTTAATCATATTAACATGAAAAACTTTAGAAGTTTTACGGCAATCTGGGAGATGAATAACATAATCACGGTTGGACAGTTTCTTTTCCACTACATAAGGACCACTATACCGGGCTTGCAGCGACCCTCCCCACACAGGTAACAAAACCAGCACTTTGTCACCAGGTCTAAAACTTCGTTCTCTAGACTTTTTATCATACCAGACCTTAATTTTAAGACCAGACCTTGTGCTTTCTCAAAATTTTGTTTAGCCAATTCACAGGCTCGATGAAGACGGGTACGAGAATCAGTGACATACTTAGGAAGAGATTTAGATTCTTGATCGGATAGCCCACTTTCTTTCAATACTGTCAAAGGTCCCCGCGGAGTATGGCCAAAGACCAATTCAGCAGGACTAAACCAAAGTGATTCCTGCACTACCTCGCGTGAAGCAAAAAGTAGCCATGGAATTCCCTCCTCCCAATCTCGTTCCATCAAATGCTCAAGGGAAGCTATAAACTCTTTTAACTTGTACTGGCATGTAACATGTTCTAGTGTTGTCAATTCTATCTGCTTTATTTTATCTCTATATGTCATGCATTTTATTTTGTACAGCACTTTGGTCAGTCGGGTGACTGTGTTAAGTGGTGCTTTATAAATAAACGAACTTGAACTTGAACTTGATAACGAGCAAATTAGTTAAACTCAAGGAGGTTAATCAGTATACAGTATAATTCAAGAAACCAAGACTTCACTTTTTCAGTTGTTTAAAGCTTGATATACATTTGTAATTAGTTTTTTGTAAATTGTTTAAATTTTATCTCTGTATTTTGAATAAACTTATTTTATAAAATATAATAAAAATACTCCTGAAATTAAATGTCTTCCAAACTATGTATGTACGAACTAAACCACCTGGGTCTTATAACTGCGGTCCTGAAACTGTAACCATTGCTATATCATCCAGTTCGGTAGGTGGTGCGGTCACAATAGTGAATGTGGTTTCTGTAAGTACATAATTAGGTACATAATTAATCTGAAAAAAGTCTTATCAAGGCGCAGATATCCCAATACTAGTGATGGGAAGATGAAGCCTCATGAATCTTTAAGCTTTTCAGCCAAGTGGTTCACAAAAGGGTTAATTTCTGGAAACTTTACTTCGCTCACAATACCACTTGGTGGCCAACAGGTGTAAAATAAGTAGATCTATTACAGACAGAGGTGTAAAGTCCAGGGGTTAGAAAGTAAAAGTCCTGCCATATTTTTGTTCCACCCATGAACTCAGCAGCTGATTTCACCAGAGGAGGAACCAAGTCATTCCTTTCAAGTAACAAACTAGTCTCAAGTTAAATTCCAAGTCCTTAAAGAGTTAAAGTTAGTCACATAATTAAGTGATTAATATTAAATTAAATGATGATTGTGCAGTAGTGATAAACACCTGCTGTTGTTGAGAATTACAGAGGATCGGATGATTTATTGGTAAAATTATGCAACCATAATGGAGATCAGTGTTTGCTTTAGTTGGGCTCTTGACCCTTTTAAAAGTTCAAAGCAATATGTTTTAAACACTTGCGGTTGTGTTAGTAAACATTGAACACATTGTTGAATAAAAAACTTGAAATAGCAAAATAAATTGCATTTTTTTAATTCGTTATAACTATTAAACAATGGTTCATTTGCATCTGGCAGTTCCACAAGGTAGGTTAAAAACTGATCATAAGTTAAATGAAATAAACATGTTTTGGAAATAAACAGACTTATGCCTAACAATTACTTCATCATGTGAAACCAGCTAGCAGCAGTTTTCTGCACAGCACTGATGGCACTGTAAAAAGTGTTTCCCTATATTTATTCAGTAAAATTGTGTCAAAATTTTACAAGCAATATTATTAATTAAATGTAAAAATTTTAATTAAGTAGAAATAATCATTAAAAATGAGTAGAATAACATGAAAAAAATAAGTAAAATTTACTTAAAAAATATTGATTTCATTGGACAAAAAACAAACAAACAAAACAACACTATGCTAAAGAATACTATGTTATGCATGCCAGGCCAGTAGTTGGCGATCATCAAACACCCTTCAAAAACATTATATGCATGCACATGACATCAGCCTTTTTACAAATTAACATTTTTGTTGCTTACATAGATATGATAAAGGCATCATGTTCAAAAGGCTGTGTCTTAAGGCCCCCCAAGTTATTGAAGACACCTAAAGTTCACAAACAGAATCAAAGGGTAAATTGTTGGTTACCATTACAGTGGTCAGTGTTTGCTTTAGTTGTGTTCTTGATCCTTGATGTTTTAATATTACGTTTTGCATTGCTGTTGTAACTTAGTTATAACAGCTAAACAAACAAAGAATAAAGATGATCAGGTAGTGTTGGTCATGCTATTACATCATCTTTGTTCTTCCTGTATATCTGAACTCATTCAGAGTTGGGTCTCTGAGACAAGATAACATTCATTTTGGCAGCCCTGTGATTCAGCAAAAAAAAAAAAAAAAAAAAGTGAAATTTTCAGTATAAACCAGAGTTTGAGAATTCTGTTTAAAACAGAGAAAGGGGAACTTTCTTTTGACACACAGTCACATCAAGAACCAGCGTATGAATCTCAAGAATGGTGACAAACAACATCATTTATTGCTCATTATTTATTCATGCCGCAAAGCATGATGTGAGCCATAAAATGAGTTTTGATTGGTGGCACCCAGAATGCAGTGCAACATGCTTTTTGATGGTCACCATTGTTGAGGTTCTCAGGCTGATTCTTGATGTCTGTGTGTCTAAACGAAAACATCTTTCTTTCTTTTTTTTTTTAACAAGGTTTTGATCAGAGGTGCTTCTAAGAATTTCTCTGATAATGCTGAAAACACTAGAGCTTATATTGTTCAATCACAGGACACATGTTATTGATAAAACACACCCAACTCAGACCAAATGATGACGTAAAAACAAATAACACCACGTGGTCGCATTTCCTTCTTGGCTTATCTAGCTGCTATATCACAACTAGCAACCAAAAAAAAAATCTGTTTAAAATTGTAAGGGTCAAGAGTCCAACTAAAGCAAACACTGACCACTACAATGGTAAGCAAATTATTATTATATTTTTTTCATTCAGTGATTCGGTTTGTGAACTTTAGGTGTCTTCAATAACTGTTTTGGGGGCATTACAACCTTTTGAACATGATGCCTTTATCATATCTATGTAAGCAACAAAAATGTTAATTTGTAAAAAGGCTGATGTCATGTGCATGCATATAATTTTTTCGAAGGGTGTTTCATGATCGCCAACTACTGGCCTGGCATGCATAACATAGTATTCTTTAGCATACACTGTAAAAAGTGTTTCCCTATATTTATTCAGTAAAATTGTGTCAAAAATTTACAAGCAATATTATTAATTAAATTTAACACATTTTAATTAAGTAGAAATCATCATTAAAAATGAGTAGAATAACATGAAAAAAATAAGTAAAATTTACATAAAAATATTGATTTCACTGGACAAATATCAAACAAACAAAACAAAAAAAAAAAACACTATGCTAAAGAATACTATGTTATGCATGCCAGGCCAGTAGTTGGCGATCATGAAACACCCTTCGAAAACATTATATGCATGCACATGACATCAGCCTTTTTACAAATTCACATTTGTGTTGCTTACATAGATATGATAAAGGCATCATGTTCAAAAGGTTGTAATGCCCCCAAAATAGTTATTGAAGACACCTAAAGTTCACAAACCGAATCACTGAATGAAAAAAATAATAATAATTTGCTTACCATTGTAGTGGTCAGTGTTTGCTTTAGTTGGACTCTTGACCCTTAAAATTTTAAACAGATTTTTTTTGGTTGCTAGTTGTGATACAGCAGCTAGATAAGCCAAGAAAGAAATGTGACCAGTTGGTGTTATTTGTTTTTACATCATCATTTGGTCTGAGTTCAATGTGTTTTATCAATAACATGTGTCATGTGATTGAACAATATAAGCTCTGGTGTTTTCAGCATTATCAGAGAAATTCTTAGAAGCACCTCTGATCAAAACCTTGTTAAAAAAGAACAGTGCTTTCATTTAGACACACAGACATCAAGAATCAGCCTGAGAACCTCAACAATGGTGACCATCAAAAAGCATGTTGCACTGCATTCTGGGTGCCACCAATCAAAACTCATTTTATGGCTCCCATCATGCTTTGCGGCATGAATAAATAATGAGCAACAATTCTATAGTAGCTTGTTTTGTGATTCTTAGAGTTCGTCTGACTATGCTGTTTATCACCATTCTTGAGATTCATACGCTGGTTCTTGATGTGACTGTGTGTCAAAAGAAAGTTCCCCTTTCTCTGTTTTAAACCAAATTCTCAAACTCTGGTTTATACTGAAAAGCCCACTTTTTTTTCTTTTTTTGCTGAATCACAGGGCTGCCATAATGAATGTTATCTTGTCTCGGAGATCAGACTCTGAATGAGTTCAGATATTCAGGAAGAACAAAGATTATGTAATAGCATATCATCTTTATTCTTAGTTTGTCTAGCTGTTATAACTGAGTTACAACAACAATGCAAAATGTAATATTAAAACACCAAGGGTCAAGAACACAACTAAATCAAACACTGACCACTGTAATGGTAACCAACAATTTACCCTTTGATTCTGTTTGTGAACTTTAGGTGTCTTCAATAACTCTGTTCGGGGGGCCTTAAGACACAGCCTTTTGAACATGATGCCTTTATCATATCTATGTAAGCAACAAAAATGTTAATTTGTAAAAAGGCTGATGTCATGTGCATGCATATAATGTTTCATGATTGCCAACTACTGGCCTGGCATGCATAACATAGTATTCTTTAGCATTGTGTTTTTTTTTTTTTTTTTGTCTATTTGTTTTTTGTCCAATAAAATCAATATTTTTATGTAAATTTTACTTAATTTTATTCTACTCATTTTTAATTATTATTTCTAGTTAATTAAAATGTGTTTAATTTAATTAATAATATTGCTTGTAAATTTTTGACACAATTTTACTGAATAAATTTAGGGAAACACTTTTTACAGTGTAGTGTTTTTTTGTTTGTTTGATTTTTGTCCAATTAAATCAATATTTTTATGAAAATTTTACTTAATTTTTTCATGTTATTCTACTAATTTTTAATGATTATTTCTACTTAATTAAAATGTGTTAAGTTTAATTAATAATATTGCTTGTAAATTTTTGACACAATTTTACTGAATAAATATACACTGTAAAAACTGTTACTTAAATTCAACTAAAAAAAAAATAAGGCAACATTTTCCAACTACTTTTTGTAAGTTTAGTGAACTTCTTGGTATTTTGAGTTGGTAAAAATCAGTATTATGTATTTTACTGTATGCTAAAAAATCAAGTAGAGTCTACAAGATTAAGCAAAACATTTGAGTTTAACCATTGTGACAAAGAGCAGCATATTAACCAAATCATACTTAGTTAAAATAAGTAACATTTAAAATAAAAAATTAAACTTTTTGATTTTAATTCATTTAGTCTCATTAATTTAGAAAAGATATTTCTTCAATCCACTTGAAATAATTAGTTAGCATTGCCATAACTTTAATAAATAAGGAAAGAGAGGTATTTGTTTCCAATTCCAACGTTTATTGCAAACTAATTTTCTGTAATCAACTTTAATGTTAATGTAACAATAATGGTAATGTAAACATTTTAACATTAAAAATTACAGAAACTTCTGACCTCATCTTTAAGTGCAGAATGGAACACCTTCAAAGTGCAATCTGTGTACTATTAACACTGACATTAAAATACAGTGACTCTTGACCTGAGCAATTTACATAAAAGGACTGACTTTAGTGCACAGTACAGTACCTTTTCATATGTATTAAAATATAAACTAATACAAGAACATGTTTTAAGTACAATCTGTGCCATATTCTACTAAAACATTTGACAATGAAATAAAGGGCCTCTGACCTCAGCATTTGACATAACAGAACTGAGTCAAGGGCTCAAGTGCCCAGCAGCTGGAGGCAGGCACGTGCACAGGTAGGGCTCAACCTGTGCAGAGCACATGCCCTTTTTGCCCTTACACTCCGAAGTGCCCTTTTTTTGGTGGTGTTTTTTTTTTTTTAAATCAATGCTATTGGTCACCCTTTACGTCTGTCTGTCTGTTTTACCAAATGAAAGTTCTTAAAACGAGCTTGTGTAAATCTTATTCGATCCTCAAGCTGTCAGTAAGCTGATAACTCCGCCCCCTCCATATTAATTGAATCAACTGAAGTTCCACAGCAGCCGCACAGTAGACAACAGCTGAGCTGAACAAAGTTTTGCGAAGGGTAAATAAATATCTTGTTGTTTGAATAAGTACTACTAAACACTGTCTATAAAGGCTCATATTTTATTTATTTGATGTCTGACTGACTCACTGACTGAGACATGTGGGACGTCGCCTGAGAGAGAGGGCAAGCATTTGCCATCTAGTCAATACATAGCCAACACTTAAATAGCCTGTGCATACAGTAGCATTTCATCTTTTATAAAATGCTAATTTGGCCAAATGCATTTTACCACAGGAAAAACTGAGCGCTCCGTCTATATAGCTAAAAAAACTAGTTTGTAACCTAGATGAAAAATGTAATTTGATGCCCGCAGCGGCAGGCGCCGTCGCCGTTTTAATGACGGACAGAAAAAAAAATCACATTTGCACACATTCGCTGGTCAAAAACGATATATTGATAAGTAATACAACAACATATAATTTGTTTTTACCATCGGAAAATCATAACAGGTGCGCCCCCGCGCTGTTTCGTACTGGAACTTACACAAAGCGACGAGCGATCCTCGTCACCTAGATAACTATATTTCTAAGAAATTTCTTCTTTGATTTATGATTGCTGATACACTTAATTTATTAACATTTAGGCTAATCATGTTATGGTATACTCTCTGTATACTCTCGTTATAAAATGTTGTAAAACACGGTTTTACTACAGTAATGTTGTAGTAACTAAAAAAAAAATTACAGATCACTGAAATCTTTATATTTTATCATGCAGAATGTAATTCATGATTCATTCCAAGGCTTCATTTATTTGATCCAAAATACAGCAAAATCAGTAATATTGTGTAATATTTTTACAATTTTAAATAACTGTTTTCTATTTGAATATTTTAAAATGTAATTTATTTTTGTGATCAAAGCTGAATTTTCAGCATCATTACATCAGTACTCTTCAGTGTCACGTGATCCTTCAGAAATGCTTTTCACTGCAACTGTACTTTTCACACTATTTTTATTTATTTTTTCATTGCTGGCTTATTTTAGGGAAAGTTTAGTGAATAAGAGACCTTCAAGAGACCAACATCCCTGGTCCACCACAGTATCAAATTTTTGCCAGATACATGGCTCACAGAAGGTTGCTGTTGTATTAGGTTTAAAGAAGCCCTTAAAACCCTGTTTATCTATATTATCTAATTATCTAATATTATTATTATGGTTGTTATTAATCGTGAATAAATCTAAAGCTTTTGAGACTATTATTTTGTGTTATTGAATTTGTCATGAAGATGTGACCATTTCTTCCTTTTATGCAGGCTTACTAAATAATCTTGATATAAAAAAGGGGGGGGGGGTGCCCTTTTTCAGTTTCAGCACATGCCCCTCAAAAGGTCTGTGCACGGCCCTGGCTGGAGGCTTATCCAGGAACTGAAAAAGTCTGTGCTTGACTACCACATTTTTCTCAGTTAAACTGCCCACCGAGCAAGAGTGGTGAAGCAAAGAAAACAAAAATTAAACAACAATCTTACATATATCCTTACAAGGACATTAAAATAAAACACAGGGAAGCCGGATCACGGCATCTGACACAAAATAACTGACTTCAGCTTCAATCCGTAAGTGCACAGTACATCTTAGTATGTATTAAAACATTTTACCATAAACTGGTTTATATAACAGAACTTCTGAACTGCAGCCAATTAACAAATAAACATTCAGAACAATCTTCTGAAAAGCTCTCTGAAAAACACAATGAGATTGCCATTTATGAGTGCGAGGCTGGCATTTGACCAACTAACTCAGAAGTTTGTTTTTTAGTGTCATGAATCGGGAGGAAGGTTTTGGGCGCAGTGTGTCAAGTCCCACAAAAAGTCTTTGGAACACCTCAAATGTTTTGCAGAGTTGTGGTGGATACTGCAGGTTCAGAGCATATGTCATCCCCAGAAGCAGGCAACATGCCCTGGCCAGATTTCCAAGATCAGTAAGCACTGGGATTCCCTCAATGATGATGCCCACTGCATCTGGTTCACGGCAGACGTATATCTGCATATTGCTCATTTTCAAGTCCTCGTGGACACTGCTCTCTGTTTTTCCCTGTACGAGACATAAACAGCACAATAAGTGGCAACAGAGAACGATCTTCAAAAGCCTTTAATAAAATCACACATAAAAAGTTCAGAAAAGGTTTTAAGTTTGGTCAAGCCAGCTCTTGCACAGAAAGCCTAGCCTGTTGAACTGGCTTCATAGTACAACTTTCAGTACAGTCTCACTTGACACAACAAACCTGCTAGACTACATCACATACACAAGTCACCTCCAAGGCCTAAATCCTTAAAGGGCAGAGGGGTTCAGCTGGTAACACATAGGTGTGGTTAAGTAAAAGTATCTGAAAATGCCACTCTTACAGTTATATCATCAGATGATTATGACTCCTGCATTAATGTAAAACAAGGATTTTACTTCTGTGAAGCTGCAGTTGAAAAATATGACAGTATTTTTTAAATCAGGTCTACTAGTCACTGGAAGACCAAAAGGTTAATTTTGGACACTGGTTCCTGCACATACATTTGGGTGTTTGTAGGTGTGTTTTTGAACCTTTGACAGATCCAGACTAGCCAACTCTACCCAATTATAGTATATGTTCTATGTCCCCAACTCCAGCTCCGTACTAAACTCAGACAGACATAAGATTGATATCTGAGGAATAAGTGCCCCCCCCCCCCAAAAAAAAAAACGAACTATGCTTTTTAAACAATACTTACATAGTAGTCAGAGATGAGCTCTTGCCCACTCTCTCCCATGTATTCAACGAGGCATCTCAGAGTCACGTCTCTCTTCTTCACCACAGAGGTACTTGGATCCTATAGTTGGTGAGTGAATAATGAAAAACTGAATCTTGCAGGCAATATAACAACAAATATACAATGCCATTATCAGTGTGGGTCTGTACTACTACCTATTCAACAGAGCTCAATTTACTATATATATATATATATATATATATATATATATATATATATATATATATATATATATATATATATATATAAACTTAAAATTAATTAGGATTCACCCAATTAGGCAAGACAAGAGAAAGTACTTATTGTATTAATATGCCCCTGCATTGTTACACTTTTGCCTCACCTGTGTCAGTTCCATTAACAAGTTCTTGATGCGTTGACCAACCGCTCCACCCTTCGCACTAAACAGGTCAAGAAGTTTTGGAGTGTACTTGTCCAGCTGGGACATAAACACTGATTCTAGTGGAACTGCAGCACACCTTCGGAATTCTTCATTTATCTGTAGTAATACATCAATTGTTTGACTGTTATTTGGAACACTCAAGATGTGTAAAGAATTGGCAACCTTTCATTTTTATGCAATCCAATACTCCATAAAATATGTTAGGTGGGTCTTCAGTATGTGTTCAGCAAAAAGTGCGTCTAGCATCACATAAACTACTTTGTTCACTATTATTTGCCTTTTTTTAAAAAAAATGAGTGAGCAGCATGTCAGTAATAAATCATTTACCTGGGATGGTTCAAAGAGGGCAGGCCATCTTTCTTTAAATTTTGCCACATCTGGGGACTGGACAACCACTTCCATTCTTCTCCAGCTATATGTTCTGGCCATCATGTCATTTATGCTTTTGACGTCCCTTTTCTTGCTGGCTTCTATTAGGTCAAGCCTCACATTCTCAAGGCTGCTGTCTGTTTCACCAGAAGGGTGCTGAGGCAGGTAATTTACTTCTGCCCTCTTTGGTTTCTTGATGTTTTTAGCAGGTTTTCTGTCATCTCCCATCTTGTATTTCATTGAGTTTATCAGGAGTTCAGGGCTTCCCAATGCTTTACGTTTGGTACGATAGTTTCCACATTTGTATTTCAGGCTTTGTTGCCACCCATAAATTCCATTAAAAGAGCCAGGCTCCTTCAAACAGGGATGCTTTTCTATTAGTGCCTGTGCTACTGCAGACCTCTGGGCATCATTGGGGTACGCTGTGTAGCTAAACATGGCCTCTGCCAGGCGCTCCAAGATATCCGCTTTGACACTGGGTGATGTCAGTAGGGTGCCATCTCTTAAATAAATCTCATTACCTTGACTCAAAGCCAGCTCAGTGTTGTGTGAGAAAGTTGGAATGGGAAATAGAGCAGGCCATGGTTTTTGCCTTTCAGAGGGTGAAGGAGACAGAATCACAGTATCATCTGAGCCGTCAGAGTGTGTCACAGACTCGGATAAAGAGTACACACTGGAGGTATCAGGGGTGCTTTCCTGGGGAACAAGGGTCAGTGTTATGTTTAGCGGTACACACACTACTTTCAGTGTGTCTTTATCTTTGAGTTCCTTTGTGGTCGTTAGGGTGAAAAAGTCATCAAACTCTTCATCTTTGTACTGAAGACTGATTTCTGTGGTGATGGCAAATTGTTTTTTGATGGCTGCAACCAATTCATCCACAGTTGAGGGTATGCCACTGTTGAGTGTAAGTTTTTTGACCTCGTGATCAATGAGGACCCGGAATCTGACTGTTGGTTCCATGTCTAGAAAGACATAAGAAACAAATATGTTATACAAAGTCATACTCAACACTGGAGACAGATGTGGCGCTTTAATGTCACCATGAGCTTTCCTGCAACAATATAGGCTGACAGGGGACAAACATCACTAAGGTTTTGTTGTTCAACAAGAGTTATGTGATCGGTCTTCTCAAGATGAAATCCACGATAGTGTTCATCATACCAGGACATGAGTGTTTTCACAATAAAATGCACCTTTTCCCCAAAAAGGGCAATTTGAACAATCTCTGCAAAATCAGGAAGACCAGCAGTACAACCATAGGCCACGATCATGCCTTTTGAGTACCTTGTTCCATGGAAGGTGACTGTATCAGCCAGCTGTACTTGAGACTGACAAGGAAACAGATGCTTGATTGATTCCTGAACATTTACATGCAGGACATCTAAAGGCACTGATGTGACTCTTACAACACTCAGAGCAGGCACAACTGTTGTGGAATGCCGGTGGTGACTTATCAAAAGCTGATGCTTTGTGGCCAGAGAAAGGAGAATGTTCTTAAAGTTGCCAGTATGTCTCACAATCTGCTTAAATTGGCTGTGTTTCGCTTCAAACCTCATTGTCCAGAAAGCAATCACAGGTCCAAAAGCATTTATTAATGCAGGATAGTGTTCTAAGAAGTGGTGCTTTGGGATTAACCCTTCATTAGGAAATACTTCTTGGAATCTGTGTCGGTGTTCAGAAATTTTTGAGTCAAGATAAGCAACACTTTCTTTGTTGTGGACTGGGGCAACGACAAGTTCAATAATGTCTTTTAAAGACATGAGTAGAAGCCAGGCTGGATCATTCAAAGGTATTCTGTGTCCAATAATGAATGGCAGCAGTCGTATGAGGGCCCAATTTTCATGTGCGTTTCCTCCAATCTTCTTTTTTGAGGAAAAGGTTGTAGGTAATGGCTGAGGACAATCAGTTTTGTCAGCCCATTTATACGGAAATTGTGTGATGGCTCTGTTAAGTTCACTGAAAGTGAAATATTTCTTTGAGATAAAAACACTGAAGCACAGACCCAATTCCAAGGGAACGATGCCTTCAAAAGTGTTGTGCAATATATCGGGTGGATAGCCAGTCACACAGTGGAAATAGCTCAGATTTTCAGTAAGTGGGCAAGCATTTTTTACACCGTAACAGTGTGTCAAAGCAGGATTTTCTTTAACAGTCAATAAATGAGTGGCATGATTCTCTTTGGTCCGAGCAGGAAATGCACCTGACCTCACCTCCTTTCTTTGAAATTCTGATCGCTCTCCAAGGCAAAATCTACAAATGAATGGTCCACAAAAATTTTCCACAAGTCCACAAATTGAATGTGCCCCAAGATTATCAGCGACTACAGAAAACACAGAGCCTTTAACATGTTGTCCAACACTGGAAATGTAGACACCGTCACACTCCAAAATAGCAATGTCTTTTAAGAGTGGATCGCGATGAATGAGGGATGTTGCCAAAGACCCAGTATATAGCTGTGATTTTATGCTTTTTTCTTGATTTTCCCAGTGGGTTACAAATTTCAAAGTCATCTACATACAGCACAAGTGCAATTCTTAGCTCTTCAGAATAAAAGGGATTCTCTTTATAGACTGTACCATCACAATATGATCCATATTGAATATTTGACAACTGGTCCTGTTCTTTACTCAGAACTTTTTCTCTAAGATTGTCTTTACCTAAAATCTGAACTAAGGACTGGAGAATTGGGATATACTGGAAACTTCTCTTTTCATTTGGTTCAAGGATGTATTCAACGGGCTCAACAACTGCAAATTTTTCTTTATAATACTGTCGCCTTCTAAATGATGATGAAAGAGGACCACCAGCACTAAGTGCTTTGCTTAGTGGATTTGATTTGCACAATTCTTCCACTAGAGATGTTACAAACGTGTCAGCAATAGAACAATTATTTTTCTTTAAGTGTGAAACAACAATATCTCTTATTGCAGTTATGGATGCAGAACTTGCTATGAAGTGAAGATCATCTACCAGTTCATCAATGCACCGAATTGAAACATTATGAACACTTTCTAATTTCAAAAGGAGGGATGCTATGTACTCTACAACCACATTGCTTCCATCATCCTCTTCATAGTGAGCATGTGAGCGAGAGACTTGATAATTGGAATCATCATCCTCTTCAGAGGCTTCAAAAACAAGTGACTCCTCCTGTTCAGTTAACTGCCTTTCACAAATAATGCCTGGTTTGAAATCTTGTGAAGCATGTGGCGTATGCTTCCTGTGTTTGTGTGTCGCGAAAGTCCCATACACATTTGTTTGGTGATCGCACCCTGCAAAAACACACTTTACAGTCTCATTATTCTTCAGATGATGACCAATGTGTTCAAAAAACTCCTTTTCGCTAGGGAATCCAGATTTTTTACATAATAGGCAGGTAAAGAAAAGAGTTACTTGAGATGAGTTAAGTGAGTCAACTGCTGGATGTTGTCGTGATAAGTGACAGCGGAAGCTACTCCAATTTTTAAAAGAGCATGGGCAGTCCATATGTATACAAGGCAAGGCATGGCTATGTCCAAAGGTCCCATGATGCAGTCTATAATGTTTTAGAATATCAGTCTTTGCTGGTACAACAGCACTGCATAATTTACAAGGCCATCCCATCTGTCATTAAAAATTAGAAAGGGATGATAATTTAGTTATTTTTTTCTTTTTTCCCCGACTCTCAATAACTGACTCTTGGTTACCTTAATTCCCCTAAATGACAGATAACAACAAACCTCTGAAACATTTACCTAAATTCCACCTACTAAAGAGCTTACCTACTCACGTGAACTCCTCCTCCCAGTTGATCTGATGGTCTAAAGAAGCAACACAAATGAAAGTAGAGTTTATTTATGAAAATATCAGGATCATTGATGTTATTGCAATGCAAAAGAAATATTTAATCTTTTAAATATTAAAAGATTAATATTTAATTATTAATCTCAATGATTAATTATTAATCTTGGCTCAATTTTTTTGTGATTTTAATATGCAAATGACAATTTGCTGTTGGTGTATTAGCCTGAAACAACACGCTCGCCAAATTGTTTATCTAAATAGCCCTATGTTGTTAGAAATGCATCCCATGCAACAAGAGATTAACACAGTTGCCAAATTGCTTTATGTTAGACTTACTCTCGCATCAGCTATTGTGTAAACAGTAGGGTTGGGTACCGTTCACATTTTAATCGGTATCGGTACCTGCAATTCTGTACCGGTACCCAATGGTACCTTTTTTCGGTACTTAAGAGATACATCAATAACTGTAAAGAAACTGTAAGTTATTTATAGAAGTGTTATTGACATTATGCCAGAGCTGCCCTGGTCTGCCATTGTCTGTGATGTTTGTTCACTGTAATATTTACCTGTAAATATAGGCTATAGCTACTTAATTAATTGAATGAATAAAAACAACCATATTTTTATTTTTCTATTTTTAATTCAATTTCTATAAAAAGATTTCCCACAAATTCTGTGTTGTGTATTTTCTGGTAATCAAATGAAGATAATATTAATTTATACCTGAAACTTTTTTGTCAAACAAAGCTGCACAACTGAGCTTTATACTGTTAAAATCAAAACATGGAAGAAAATTTTTGATATATTACTTAAAAAATAAAGTGTTGATAGTTTATAATTATTACATTAGTGTTAGTATCATTATTACATTGAGACATCTCTAAACTCTACTGTACAATAATGACATATTTCTCAAGTTAAACCGAACTTTTATTTTGATGGGTTGCCCTGTATACCATCTCTGTTTCTGTGTGTGTATGACATAACGGTAGTTTTTCTCAAATGAAACGGTAAAATGCTGATGAAGTGACTTAACTCTCAGAGCTGCTCTGGAGATGACGGACATGCGTTTATGTCCTCGTATGAGACGGAAACACACGATTTTCACGCGAAATGTGGTACCGATTGATTTAATGTGAACTGGTACTCGGTCGTACCGACGTAATTCGGTCGGTGCCCTTAAAGGACCGAGTTTGGTACCCAACCCTAGTAAACAGTCACATTTAACTTCTTACCCACATCATGAATGACTGCCTAAAGCCTTGTTTATACTTTCGCCTGGCACCGCAGTGCGAGCCTCCGCTGACTGCGCGCGCATATCTCCAAACGGACGAGCCATTTACTTCAGACTGAAAACCAGATCATAACACTGATTTAGAGGCGCAAATTGGTTGTCTGTGTGATGATGAGATGTACTAATATCCGTCTGCTCGGGCAGATTCGGCTCCAAGTCTTGCATCTTTGGATTGTAACGTAGATGTTTTTGCCGCGCAACCACACCCCCCACCAAAAAAAAAATAATAAAATCCCGGTTGTACGCGATTCACGTAACGTTAAATGACCCAATTAACCAAGAAAACGGCTATTGTCGCCGAAAAGCGACAAGTTTTTATCCAAAAACAAAAATATTTTCATTTTAACCAATAAAACATCAACATCAGATCCTCTGTAATGCACAATAATGGCAGGTGTTCATCACTGATGCACAATCATCATTTCATTAGTCTCTTAATTATCTCATTGACTTTAACTCTTTGAGGACTTGGGATTTGATTTTAGACTAGTCTGTGACTTGAAAGGAATGACTTGGTTCCTGATGCTGAGTTCATGGGTGGAAAAACAATATGGAAGGACTTTTACTATTTGGCCCCTGGACTACCCACTTCTGACTATCCATTTAATGCTGTTATTTGGTGATAATGCAATTTGATTCTGTGTCATTTGTCCTCATGAACATGAAACCTGTGTGATCTCTCAGTATCAGACAGTGTAACTCCACTAGGTGTCGCTTTTTCAGTGTGATTAATGTGATATTCAGTCAGTGCTGATGGTGGGAGGAGCCAGTAAAGCTGCTCATTACTGATAAAGAGCTGAATAAAGAGGAAGTAACTAAAGCAGACAGATGTAGAGACAGAGAGATTCACACAGAGATCATTCAGCAGAAAGAAGACTGAACTCAACTCACAATGAAGATCCTCCTCATCTTCCTCACTTTCTACCTGATCTCAGGTCAGAGCTTTTCTCTTTCATCACTGCAGTAATGATGCTGTTTTCTGTTCATCATCTTTCTGATCACAGTATCAATCTGATTGACAGCTGCAGTGAGATGCTTTAGCGTCACGGGATATTCTGGAGGAAGTGTTCTGGTGGATTCTGGGAAACTTTGGTCCAGTGACTCTGCTAAATATATGGCCAAATTACCTGAGTGGAGTGTAATAATAAATGATAAGAAACATGAAAAATGGATTAATGAAGGACGATTCACACTTTATCGAAACAGTGAGGGAAACCTCATGATCTACATCAGAGAACTGAACACACAAGATACTGGACGATACGCAATTGATGTTCTTCAGAACCAGCGTATATATGTGACTGTGAATGTGAAAGAAGAAGGTCAGTTTTTTTTTTTTTTTTTTTTTTTGATGAAAGTCTTTGTTTAATAAATATAGTAATTTCATTTTTTTTTTATCTTTGAAAAATATCACAGATTCATGTTGTAAAGTGTCAAAGAGAGTGATGGTGAATGTTGGAGAAACTGCCAGTTTCAGCTGTGAATATTCACAGAATCATATTAATGATCCCAAGATCATATTCAAAGAAGAAAAAGACTCCATTGAGATGATTTACAGCAGATGGAAGAAGAAAGAAAGATTGAGTATTTCTGATGACAAACATAAAAACATATTCAGTGTGAGAATCACTGCTGTGACACCAGATGATGGAGGAGTTTATTTATGTGGAGTTTGGATCGACAAACAATCATACAATTACTCCATTATTAATACTGTTCATCTGCATATTATGAGTGAGTAGAGCAAGCATTCAGAGTTTGCAAAAAAATAAAAAATAAAATAAACTGTTTAACCCAGATTTAGTGATATTTGTGATTGACAGCTAAAGTGGGCGTGTCTAGAGTGAACGGCTCCTCAGGAGGTGGTTTGATGATCAAGTGTGAACATCCTCAATACAAAACCAACCCAAAATACATCTGTAAAGAACCAGACGGATGTTCAGAGAGGAAGAATCCAGGAGTTCAGGGTGAATGGGTGGAGAATGGAGATGTTTCTTTATATGACGACACCAGAGCAGGAGTCTTGATGGTGTTTTTTAGAGAGCTGAAAGCTGCAGATGAAGGAACATACAGGTGTGGAGTGAAAGTATCTGACTATACTGAGAGCTTCACTGAGATACAGCTGAGCGTCAGACACGGTGAGGAACCTCAGGTACTTTGTCTTATATATTTAAAAAAAATGTGTTCTGATTTTTGTGTGATTTCTTTTGGTTAACAGATGAAAAATATCCAAAGAGTGTGACTGAATCTGTGTATCTTGGTGGAGAAGTCAACATCACCTGTCAGATTCCAGAGCAAAATAAAGTTCATTTCTGCAAAGAGGATGATAATCACATCTGCCAAAGCATCAGCTCATCTAAAGTGACAGAAATGAGTGTTTCATCAGAGAGAAATGAAGAGAGAGTTGTTACAGTGAGCATCAGTAATGTGAGTGTGAGAGATGCTGGAGTTTACTGGTGTGGAGCAGAAACCAGAGACACAGATCTGACTTTCATCTCCCTGAACACTCAAATTCAGCTCAACCTCATCAGTGAGTCCTTTCAGATGGTCTCATTTGAATAGATATAGTGCATTCAGTAACACCAGTTGTTCTTGTTAAATGTTCATGTTTGCTTGTTAAAAGTAACTCCAGAAGTGAGACATGAAAGATAATACACAACTAGTCCTATTATAAACTGAGTCCTATACATATTTATTGAATAGAAAATGTTAAAACAGACATATATGTTGGAATAGGAACGAGTATGAACATCATACATTTTAATAACTGTGTAGATATATTGTGAAATATATAATTTATCTCTGGACTGTGTTTGTGTGTTTAATTTTTCTCAGATTACTCCATGATCATCATTATTAGTGTGTGTGTGATTCTGCTGCTGATCGCTGGATTCACTCTGATTGTGTGCAAATTAAGACACAAGAGACGAGGTGACATTTGCTTGCATTATTTATCTCTTGAATCGTTTAACTGAATCGTTTGAGTGTCTCTGAGCTGCTTCAGATAATCTCAATCACTCAATTAGTTTTTATCTTAGATGCTGCTCACATTTAATCTTGATCGAGTTTGTCTTTCACTTTCGGACTTATTTTTTGGGGTTAATCAGGAAGAACCTCGACGTCAGACAAGAGAAAAAGGGAGAAAGATACAATGGTGAGTCACAGTGTGATTAACACATTACTCCAATTGTAAAGTCCTTGCTCTAACCTCTGGTCACTTCTATACTTACACTCCTCACAAGCTGCTCTACTTGCCTTCAGAAGCTGCTTTACACAGGCGTTATAAAAACAAGTTATAATCTTTTATAAAGTATTGTCAGTTATTATGTCTTTATCCATGTTTAGTAGTGCACAGCAAAAAAAAAATCTGAGTGAAATTAACTCTGCTGGGAGTACATGTTAGACCACACTCGAGTGTGAAAGTGTTAAAATAGGAGTATTAAATTAACACTGAAGCAGAGTTAAAGTTAATTAGATAATTAAGTGATTAATTGAGTGATGACTGACCATTATTGACAATACCTGATGTTAACATGCAGAATCAGCAAATGCAAATATCACTATTTTAATGTTGTCACCATTATAGTGGTCAGTGTTTGCTTTGGGCTTTTGACCCCTAAAATGTTAAAACTAAGTTTTAAAACCGATGGACAAGCAAAGACTATAGTTGTTCATGAATTACAGAGTTAAAATTACATTGTTGATTATTGCAGCACTGCGATTCTTCAACAACGTATTTCAACAGAGTCTTTTAGTTAGACATGCAAACATCAAGAATCAACCAGTAAATCTCAACAATGGTGAAAATCCAAAAAACATGTTGCAGTGCATTCTAGGTGCCACCAATCAAAATTCATCCATGACTCCCATGATGCATTGCGGCATGAATAAATTATTAGTTGAATTTTTTCAGTAATTTCTTTTATTCTTACTATTCTATTTTAATTTTTTTATGTTACTTTTAGTAGTTTGTTTTCTAATGTTTAGAGTTGTTCCGTTTTTCTGAATTTGCTTTGTCACCATTGTTGAGATTCCTACACTAATTTTTGATGTATGTGTGTGCCTAAAACAAGATTTCTTTTTTTTTAATTAACAGAACATCTTTCAAGAAATCATTTTAATTAGCGCGTACTGTCCAATCAAAGGGTTATTATAATCAATGAGGTCAATCAAATCTGTTCAGGCTTTAATTGAGTTTGGTGATTCAGGTCAAATGCCCATGTTATGATTTTTTTCTTGTCTGTTCGTTACAATTCAGTTGTAACAGCCAAAGCAAATCTCGCTTTAAAATTGTAAGGCTCAAGAGCCCAACTAAACCAAACACTGACCACTATAATGGTGACATAAACATAGTGATTTTCATCTTTGTTGATTCTGCATGTTAACATCAGGTCTCGTCAATAATGGTCAATCATCACTGAATTAATCACTTAATTATCTAATTAACTTTAACTCAGCTTCAGTGTTAATTTAACACTCCTATTTGAACACTTTCACAATCTTGAGTGTGGTTTCACATGTACTCCCAGCAGAGTTAATTTCACTCTGGATTTTTTGCTGTGTGCATTATACAGTTGTGTGATAATCACAAGTGTGGTATTGTGTTGCCACAGCTAATTATCAATTTTAATTTACACCTCTGCCTCCTCAAAAACTTCCCCACCAGCTTCCGTTATTTTAATGTACTTTCTCTCTAGTTTATCAGCATTCAGTCATCATGTGCAGACAGCAGACGCGATTCTCTCTCAGATCCTGGATCAGCTCAAATAAACAGTCATGATGAATTACCCACAATCCCCTCTGATGGGCTCCTGTACACTGCTGTCAATTTCCAGAAGCATGAAGAGTCTCTCAGTGAAGCTGCAGTCAGATTCAGTGAGGAGGAGGAGATTCAATCTGAATACGCTGCTGTCAGTCACCGCATGACACTCAACTAATTTACTGTACACCAGTATTTTACAAAACATCTTTCTTTTTTTCTTTTTTTCTTTTTTTTACATTTGTTTAAATTCACAGTTCATTGATAAAATCTCTTCATAATCCATAATTTAGTAATGAGCAGTTGTTGGGTTTAATGAGAGTCGTTCAGTTGAGACACTTTATCATGAGACATTTCAAAGTTTCCGCTGCTGCTCATGTTGCTTCTTTCACATGTTTAAAATAGTTTGTCATGTCAGTTTATGTGACGGTGTGGTGAAAACAGGAAATAAACCCTTGACTGACACTTCTAAAAGTTACTGTAGAGTTTCCACTCCACATACAGCAGCTTTTAACAGTTAATAAAGACTCTTTAATAGCAGCTCTTAAACAGACCTTTATGATAAGTCGCATGGAGTTTGAGAATCATCATTCGTACTCCATTCAGTTTAAATGGCTTGTTTTAATTTCTTTAAGTAAGCTATATGCTATGCTATTTGTCCTGCTTTAGATTTGTACATAAAAAATAGTTACACAGACAGTATCAAGGAAGACATTAATATTAACAGCAGTGGGAGTGAATCTAGTTTGAAATACCAGATCCCAGAAATACATCCAGAAATAGAGTATAAGAACATAATGATCTGATTGCTATCATGAAAGCTTGTGAGAAAGTGTGTGTGAGCGTGATGGACAGGCTGTTTCTCTGTCCATCTCAAAGCCACATAACACTTGTGAAGGTTCAGGGTCTAAGTTTAGTTTGATTGTGAAGATTAAACAGCTTTATTCAGGAAACCCACAGCGAGACACATGAGACTGAACTCAGACAGAAGATGAACATCTATTGTGAGCAGAAGACAATAAAAAGCTTTAACAAAAGCCTGAAAAACATTTCATGATTAACAAATTATCCATGTGTGCTTTGAAAGTTTTGCTTATAAATAATAATAAAAAGGCATGTCCACAAATCACAGAATGTCTGAAAAATGTTTTGCATGTTATATATTTGTATTGTTAAAGAGGTCAAATGATTTTATTTTAAAGATAATTATTTTGTGTAACAGAATATGTTGACATGCTTTTATGTTCAAAAAACACATTATTTTTTCAAATACTTTACATTATTGTAGGTCCTCTAAGCCCCGCCTCTCAAACAAGGACAGTCTGCTCTGATTGGCCAGCTTCCCAGTGCATTGTGATTGGCTGAACACCGCAAGTACTCATCGGAAATGTAACGCCCCTTTCCATAATCATAAGCTTCATCTTTCAAAATAAATGTAAAGACAATTAATAATGTCCTTAGTTCAAGCTTAAAGTGGACACATTGTCTCGTTACAGACAAAGTGATGAAGCTCACATGTGTTTGCAGAACACAAGCCATGGATGTTTAAGACAGCTGACTACACTGTGTGACCCTGTCTCTCCCCCCCTCCCCCCCCCCACACTCACACTCACACACACACATACAACACACAAAACTTTGTATTTGAATATTCAATAGCAAATACTTAAACTAGTAACAAAACATACTTACAGTAGCTGATTCAGAAGCACCAGATTGTCATAGCACAGTCAGAATGACTTCGTCTCCTACGATCAGGAAAACGGTCGTCCATAAAATGCATTGCTGTTCTGTTGTGAGTAATCTTATAGATGCATCTACTTTCAGAAAGCCAAACAGAGTGCTTTTGGTTTCTCCTGGATACACACACATCTCCCTGACATGACTGCTTCAATACTTACTGTGTTCCTGAAACCATGCCTTCTTTCTTTGTGTGAACATTTGGGTGGCATTACACAAATATATCCACACAGTGATGTAGAGATGTGGGAGTGTGTTTAAACGAGGCGTTTTAGGGGTCATGGCAGAGTCTTAACTTTGATAAAGAATATCTCTTTGGATTTGAGACTTTAATCTTTGCAACTTTACAGATCTTCTTCATACACCAAGAGCTTGTAACAATTGTAAAACTCAGAAAAATGTAAATTGCATCATATGACCCCTTTAAATATAGTTACTTTATGTTAATATCACATAAACAAGCATCTCCGGGTTTACTGTAATAATAAGTATTTTACTACTTTATTAAAGAGACTTGCATGTAAAGGTCTCAGCAGTTTGTGCTTGCTGGGTTGTTAACACTGTGGTCAGTGTGATAAAATCATCAACATGCTGCCTTGTGGTTTTCTTTTGCATTTAAGTTACTTTGATCAAACCAAGATGCCCTTTAATATGGTAAATGGTAAATGGACTGCATTTATATAGCGCTTTCAACAGACCACATGGCCATCCAAAGCACTTTACAAGTTGCCTCACATTCACCCATTCACACACTCATTCATACACCGACTGCGGTGTCAGCCATGCAAGACGCCATCCAGCTCATCGGGAGCAGCTGAGCAGCTAATAACCTGCAAAATTCTGCTAATTTGTGATCAGTAAGTCAGTTCACTGTTAAACTATTATTTTGTGAAATTGTGTCTGAAATACTATAATAAAGCACAGACTGTAAAGATATTTAACTTTTTTATAAAAAAAATTCAGTGAGAACATCTTGATCTAGACTCTAAAAATGAAGTTTTTTTATGTTCATGATTTTAAGTTTGTTCTTAAACCGAGGTCAGTGAGTACATTTTTGTTATAACAAATAGGAGGAGAGTTAACGGTGATTGGGATGAGTATCGACTATGTGGATTATAAAAGGGGCATTCTGACGTGAAGATGCAAGACGGAGCGGATGGATTAATGCCGAAGGAAGGTGGGGGAATGGAGCGGACGGATTAATGCCACGGCAAGGCAGTGGGAAGGTGGTGGTAATGGATTAATGTGGTGTGAAGGTGGAAGTTTAGTCTCTGTGTCTTGGGGAACTGGAAGGATGGATCTATAAAGTGAAAGTGATAAGGATCGAAGAGTGGCCGAGCATCCACATCATCTATGCAGCAGTTAAGTGCCTTTTCTTCTGTGCAGTCCTTTATCTTCAATATTCACTGGGTGTATCAGACTGTGGACAGTGTTTCTAAATTGGTCAAGATAGTGACTGAAAACTCTTTGTAGTATACTCCTTACAGTGTTGGATATTCAGATATATTAACAATAGGACCTCAGAAAGAAGGCTGGAATGGCACAAGAAAGTCATCACCTCTATTCAAACGCTTCTATTCCTTAGACCAGTGGTTTTCAACCTGTGATGGTATTGCAGGTTGGTATTGCAATTACTATTAAATAAATAATTAAAATAAATAATATTGTTAATATATGTCAAAATGTCTAAATCATAACATAATATCATTTCATATAATTAAATAACAAAAAAAAAAAAAAAAAAATGTAACCATGCTTCCACTATTCAAGTTCGCTGATTGGTTTAAGAATAAACCACCAATTTATCTTAGATATTTTTGCTTGGGAACCACTGCCATAGACAGTAAAAGTAAACCAAATCTAGTTTTGGTTTCTTAATAAGAGGCTTGATAACCACCAACTTGAATGGCTTTGGGACGTGACCTAAAGATAATGACGAGTTAATGATATTGAGAAACGGTTCTTCGGCTACAGATAACAGCTCTTTCAGTAATTTAGTGGGTACAGGATCTAATAAACATGTTGTTGGTTTAGATACAGTGATAAGTTTATTTAGCTCTTCCTGTCCTATGGTTGTAAAGCGCTGCAGTTTATCTTTGGGTGCGATGGATGAAACTGAAGTGTTAGACGCTGTAGAATCTACATTCGCTATTGTATTTCTAATGTTATCTATTTTATCAGTGAAGAAATTCATAAAGTCATTACTATTTAACGTTGGTGGAATATTTGAATCAGGTGGCGTCTGGTAATTTGTTAACTTAGCCACTGTGCTAAATAAAAACCTTGGATTGTTTTGGTTATTTTCTATGAGTTTGTGTATATGCTCTGCCCTAGCAGTTTTTAGAGCCTGTCTATAGCTGGACATACTGTTTTTCCATGCAATTCTAAAAACTTCCAATATAGTTTTTCTCCATTTGCACTCAAGACTAAGTGTTTCTTTCCTGAAAGAGTGAGTATAACTGTTATACCATGGTACAGTACGTTTTTCTCTAACCGTTTTCACTTTGATAGGGGCAACAGCTTCTAATGTATTAGAGAAAAAAGTGCCCATGTTGCCAGTCATTTCGTCTAATTCATGTGTATTTTTGGGTACAAAAAGCAGTTGAGATAGATCTGGCAGGTTATTTGCGTCTTTGGTGGCTGGAACAATAGTTCTGCCCAGACGGTAACGCTGAGACATATAGTTAATATCAGTGATACGCAGCATGCACTATACAAGGAAATGGTCTGTAATATCATCATATTGAGGTACAATATCTATAGCAGTAAGATCAATTCCATGAGATATAATTAAATCTAGTGTATGATTAAAACGATGAGTGGGCCCGGTGAAGTTTTGCTTGACTCCAAAAGAGTTTATTATGTCAGTAAACCCAAGTCATAATGTATCATTTGTATTATCAACGTGAATATTAAAATCTCCCATAATTTGGAGTCTCCAAAGCCAAATTTTTGTAGTGTGGTGTATAAAAATTTCCAGTTGACCCTATCAAAAGCTTTTTCAGCATCTAATGTGGCAATGAGAGTATCTTTCTGTTGTACTGATGAGTACTGCATTAAATTATATAATCTGCGGGTATTGTTAGATGGGTGTCTACCTTTTATAAAGCCGGTCTGATCGGGATGGATAATATATGATATAATTTTCTCAATTCTATGAGATAATGCTTTGCTAATCATTTTTATGTCGACATTTATAAGTGAAATAGGACAGTAGTTAGATGTGAGGGTGTGGTCTTTATTAGGTTTAGGAATGAGTGATATAAGCGCTGTATTCACGTGGGATGGGAATCTAGCATTTTGTTTTATTTCCATTATTGTTCTACTAAATAGTGGTTATAAAGTTGACCAAAAATGTTCGTAGAACTCAGCAGGGAAGCCATCCGGTCCTGGTGTTTTATTATTTTGCATGTGTTTAAGCGCGGCGTGAAGTTCTTTTTCAGTGATTGGTAATTTGAGAGAGATAGTTTGCTCCGGGTTGAGTTTTGGTAGAATGGTGTTATCGAGGAATTAGTTTATGTCTTTTTGATTTGGGTCCATATCAGATGAGTATAATTTTGTATAGTATTCTTCAAATATTTTGTTTATCTCAATAGGTGAATTGGTTAGCTTCCCTGCTGAGTTTGTAATGGATGTTATAGCTGTTTTTTCTTTATTTCTTTTAATTTGACTGGCTAAATATTTTCCGGATTTATTGCTGTGGTGAAAAGATTCGTGACGAAGTCTCTGAATCAGAAACTGTTTTATTTTGGTCATTATTTCATTAAGCAAGAATTTATTTTCTCCTAGTTCTTTATAGATGGTTTCCGATTGGTTATTTGCATGTAAAATACCTAATTTTTTTTCTTTTTCTTTTTCCTTTTTTTTATGGACTGAATATGATATGATTTTTCCCCGCAATACTACTTTCCATGTCTCAAACCGCAAACTTTTTAAATCTACAGTACAGAGACCAAGAGCAATGGGTTTCATACATGAAAAAAAAAAATACACAAAATAAAAAATAACTTCATAACCTCAGGTACTTAATATGTGATGACTTTTTTCATCTTCAACAAAGAACTGATACCACCTGAGTTCTCTTAATTTTGTTTCTCGTTACAGCAGTCTTTCACAAAAACACAGTTACAGCAGTCAGAGACAGGCTAATTGAAGAAGTAGCTTGACCAAGATCCTAACTAAACCAAACACTGATCACCACAATGGTGACTTCAAATGAATCAAATATCAACATTTAAACCTCCGTTAATTCTCAATAAGAGCTTCTTTAGATGTCTGACAGAAATAAATCAATCTAATGATTCCATGTTTGTGGAAATGTTTGATCCTCCTCTGCTGAGATCTTCAGAGATTTAATGTCTTTGATTTGCAGTTGATTTTACCACATGCTCAATTGTCAGTTATTTCATTATTTCATAAAGATTATTTTATTTTCTTGATCTAGATACAGTATGTTATGCCTAAATGAATAAATTAATGTAAATGATGTTGAAAATATTTATTTTAAATATTTATTTTTTCTACCACTTTAAAACTAGTTTTTAACCTTGTAAGGAGGTTCTCTGAGCGTCTAAATCGGACGTACAGAAGACATCAAAAAAGACCTCTTGGGCTTGAGTATAGACTTACAAACTCAAGCTACACAGCTAAATGACTCAGTATCAGACAGTGCAACTCCACCAGGTGTCGCTCTTTCAGTGTGATTAATGTGATATTCAGTCAGTGCTGATGGTGGGAGGAGCCAGTAAAGCTGCTCATTACTGATAAAGAGCTGAATAAAGAGGAAGTAACTAAAGCAGACAGATGTAGAGACAGAGAGATTCACACAGAGATCATTCAGCAGAAAGAAGACTGAACTCAACTCACAATGAAGATCCTCCTCATCTTCCTCACTTTCTACCTGATCTCAGGTCAGAGCTTTTCTCTTTCATCACTGCAGTAATGATGCTGTTTTCTGTTCATCATCTTTCTGATCACAGTATCAATCTGATTGACAGCTGCAGTGAGATGCTTTAGCGTCACGGGATATTCTGGAGCAAGTGTTCTGGTGGATTCTGGGAAACTTTGGTTCAGTGCAAATGTTAAATGCATGAACAAATTACCTGACTCTGCTAAATATATGGCCAAATTACCTGAGTGGACAAATATAATGAATAATACGAAACATGACAAATGGATCAATGTTGGAAAATTCACATTGTTTCAAAATAATGAGGGAAACCTCATGATCTACATCAGAGATTTGAAGGAACATGATGCTGGAGGATACTGGATCGGTGTTCTTTACAAGTGGGGTATAGATATGACTTTACATGTGGAAGAAGGTCAGTCATTTTAAGACAAATAATAATAATAATAATAATAAAAATAATAATAAAAAAATAATAATAATAATAATAATCTGAATCGACTGATGATTTTAAATCCTTTACAAAAGTAAGGTGTATATATATATATATATATATATATATATATATATATATATATATATATATATATATATATATATATATATATATATATATATATATATATAGATATATATATATATAGATATATATATATTGATATATATATTTTTTTTTTTATGTAAATCCCAGATTCATGTTGTAAAGTATCAAGGAGAGTGATGGTGAATGTTGGAGAAACTGCCAGTTTCAGCTGTGAATATTCACAGAATCAAATTAATGATGCCAAGATCATCTTCAAAGAAGGAAAAGAGTATATTGAGATGATTTACAGCAGATGGAAGAAGAAAGAAAGATTCAGTATTTCTGATGACAAACATAAAAACATCTTCAGTGTGAGGATCACTGCTGTGACACCAGATGATGGAGGAGTTTATTTATGTGGAGTTTGGATCGACAAACAATCATACAATTACTCCATTATTAATACTGTTCATCTTCATGTTATGAGTGAGTAGTACAAATAATCATTAAAATATTGTTTATGAAATTGCCTTTTGTTGCAGAATTGATTATACACTATTTTTCTGAAGACTGAAGAGTGTCTGAAGAGTGTCAGGTTCATGGTTTTGTTTCAGCTCTCTTCTGCCACCTTGTCAAGATTTGAGTTTCCTTGTTTGTTTACTGACTGAAGTTACTGATTCTGTTCACCTTTTGGGTTAATTATCTCATTAATTCTCTTTCCCGGGTCAGTTGTGACCTAATGGTCTTGTAACCTGAAGATGACCGATTCGATTCTTAGTGCTGGCAGGACATTTAGGTGAAGAGAGTGAATAAAGAGCATTCTGTTTCACACGCATTACCTGCCACTGAGGGACCTTTTGCACCAGAGCAAATGGATGTGTTTGTGTGCGTTTTCACTTCTCACTGCTGTGTCTGAGTGTGTGTTTTCACTTCTCTCTGCTGTGTGTACTGGGTGTGTGTGTGTATGCTTGTATGGATGAAATTCAGAGCACACATTCATATGGACAAGTATGTTGTCCCACATGCGTCACTTTCATTGTGTGTGTGTGTGTGTTGGTGTGTATTATTAGCCTGGTGTTTCTTGAGATCTTTGTTCAATGTTTTCTATTGTGGGTGCGTATACTCCTGTGTTTTCTGATGTTTTCTAAGTTGTATTATTTAATTAAAGACTCTTCAATTTCCTTTTTTGTGTGCTTAATAAATCACAACAATGCATGACACTGAGCAGTTTAAATATTATTGTTTATAAGAGGTACCAAATATATAAATGCTTTATAAGAACGATAATTTATGTAGAATTTTTTTTTTTTCTCAAGTGCCTCCAGTAGTGAGAGATGAAGGAGAATCAGCTGAGATCATCTGTCCTTATGATTCAATCTATAAATCAAAGCCAAAGTCTCTCTGTAAGGGGAAGTGCTCCACTAGAGACAGAAATCCTCTCAGTGAGACTGTGAGAGAAGAGAAAGAGACCAAGACTGGCAGATTGACTCTGAATGATGACGTCACTGCAGGGGTCTTCACTGGGACCATCACTGGACTGACAGCAGAGGATGCTGGGAAATACTGGTGTGCAGTGACATTAGAAACAGAGCTCAATTATCTTTACACTCATCTGATCGTCATCATGAACGAGGGTGAGGAAGGTTTCTGTATCTGAATATGTGAAACTACGGCAGTGAATTGATGTTCTTGTGTCTGTAAACATTTCCAGAGCTGAACTTGACTAAGTATGAAGGAGAGGACGTGTCAATCCAGTGCAAACATCATGATGAAGATCAGAAACGCTTCTGCAAAGCACATGAAGCCTCCATGTGTGTGAAGGATGGAGTTTCATTGGAGATGATCAGAGATGATCGATTCTCTTTCAGTGATGAAGCATCTACTGGAGTCTTTACTGTGAACATCACTGATCTGAGAGAAGAGGATTCTGGGACATACTGGTGTGGTGCTCACATCATCATTAAAGTCAGTCTCACTGTTAAAACAGGTAAAATATCTTTAGATGAAAACATCACATCAACTTTATGTTCATTCATAAGTGTGTCTTATTTGTCGTCGTTTTCGTTTTAATGTTGTGTATGTTTATGTCTGTGCATGCTTATTTCTCTCTCATTAGAGGATAACTGTGTGTGTGTGTGTGTGTTTTATTTTCAGATTTCACCTTGTTCAACTTGATTTGTGTTTCTTCAGCTCTGATGCTGATTGGGGGATTCTGTCTGATTATGTGTAAATTAAACCTGAATGAGAACATTGTGTTATATAAAGCATATGTGACCCGTCACGGAAACCAGTGACACAAATCGGCGGCACAACTTTCGAGCAAAATGAGAAAGAAGCTTTTTTTTTTTTTTTCAAAATTGGTGATTTTCGTTTTTTTGCAGAATGTGTTAGTTGAGATCACAAAGAAGCCTCTCAGAGTTTGAGATAGCAGTATTGGTATATTTAAAAGCGTACATTTTGAGGTTGAAATCAGCTTGTTTGTCGGAGATTCTAGCATTGCAGTGGGGGCGTTTCATTGTCTGTGTATTTCCACACTGGATAAGCCGGCATTTGTTTCTTTTGTTATTGCCCCCGCCCTCCGAGGGAAGCGTGGCTACTTAGTATGCAGCGCTCTGACCGGCTCTAGCTGATATCAAAATTCAGTGAAGATGGACGCCGCAAAGATGAACGCAGACGAGCTGAACCGTGGCCGTTACACCGAAAATGTTTTGAAGTGCTTCTTTGACAATCCGGATGCTTATAAACAAGCACTCACTGATTCTGAAGACGATCTGAGCGACGATGAAAGTGGCATAGTAAGACTGTAATATCCCAAAGAAGACCCCGACAAAGAGAAAGTGTGCCCGAACGAATTATTTCATTGGAGGCAGCGAGATCTGCGAGAATACTTTTGTTTCTTATGGGGTGAGTTTCCATAAACATCAAAGTTTGTCGTTTTGTGTTCATTCTAAGAACGCATACATGTTATCTCATGTTGTTATTGTCAATGTGATCTATTGTTATTAGCTAGCTCATCGGTTATCACAGAATCCTGTTAAAAAAGTCCTAATGCTACCAATGAAATCAATTCACCAAGTTGTATGTAGAAAACCAGAAAATAACAAATAAAATGAGCATCAATATGTACTTTTTTTTACATAAACATTAAAATAATAACATTAAAAATTAGGGGCAGATTTGAAAGATTAAAGATTTTTTATAAAAAGATAAAACTCACATATTTCAGCCTCTAAATAATTTTTATAAAAGTCAAAAAAGATAAATTACTGACATTTACAATACACATTCTCCTTTATCATTAATAGTATGCGGTCCGATTTTTCCCGTTGTGTCTGTCGTTGCTATGCAGGGGGTATGGCTTATCTAAATGAGATGTAAATGAGCCCCATTGTCACTCGCAGCAGTGAGAACTGCACAATCTTCAGAGGCTATTTCTGCTTTTTGAGCTTTTTTGAGTGCCTACCTTCAAATGGCCACAACTTCTCCAAATATTATCAGATTTCCATGTGTTAGTTGGAAAGCTTGGAGACTACACTTTCAGAATCTGTGAATAACTCAAAATGCCCCAGAACCGACTTGTGTCCCTACTTTCCGTGATTGGTCACATATATTAATCACTACTAATCCAGTCACTGGAATAAAGGACGAAATGCTTTTGTCCAAATGAGGGAACCCCAAAATGTCTTCAAAGGGATGTTTTGTCTCAGGTTTGTTGTGAAAGTAGGGATGAGCAGATCATCAGACAGAAGAGACATGGTGAATCCAATCTTCTGCTAAATTAGTGTTTAATCTGTAGTACAGTGTTTATTTCTCCACATTCTGGATCCAATTCTGGAGCAGATGCACTTTTTTCATCCTCTGACAAACATCTCTACACCTACCGGAAGGCATGCAGTTTCCAGAAGTGTGAAGACTGTCATCCATTGATGATACAATGTTTGCTCTGTTTCACTCTGAGTCACCATACAAGACTCAGATCCTTTGTGTTCACAGATCCTCACACCTTACAAATAATTGTGTCTGAATGTTTAAAAAAATGTTTTATATAATATTTATATAAAGACAGTTTGTTTGATTAACATGTTTTCAAACAAATGTGTTAATAATTTCATAAATTAATTATTTCTAGTATTTTTTGTAGGTTAAGGAGATTTGCTTGGAATAGTTCCTCAAGTATTGTCTAAATGTAATGTAAAATGTAATGTATTGTGGCTGAGTGACTGTTTTATCCAGCGACCGTGTGTTAAATATCACCCTACATACTCTCCAGCTTGTGGTTTTCTTTACTGCTGTTTGAGTCATAACCAAGAAACCCTTCGGCCACATTCAGGTGTGAAAAAAACAGGAAACTCTTTCTTTAGTACAAATGGACAGAAAAGTTTCCACACCACATATACATAATAATTTTGTGAAAATCAAATATCTTAATTGCATTTTTTTACAGCACTGTTTTATTGTAGCCATCTGAAATACTGTGATTAGAGAATTTAGAAGAAATATTTTTAAATATATTTCCCATAATGTATCTCTGATCCACCCTTTCTCCTTAAATTGCACTGCTTGTCTGTTTGAATCAAGTGTGACATGCAAATCTTTAAAAGTGAAACTGAAGCGTTTAAATCACTCCCAGGGGACTGGACCCAGCAGAGGTCACACGACTCTCTTTAATGTCTGCATTATACATCTACATCTTTTTTAGAGTGTTTCCTCCTCTGCAATACATCAATAGTTCATTCCCTATCAGATGTCAAATAGACGTTTAGAAGATGCCTTTAAGATGTTTATGATGTCAAATATATGTACAACTGAGATCATAAAGAATATCAGATGTTTGTCCACAGCAAATGCTTTAAAGCCATCTTTAACAGATATCTTGCAGATGTACCTGTGCTATCTGGGCTGAAGTAAGTTCAGATATTATTATTCTTTTTTTTTATAAGTTTGGTTTTAGTTTGTAATGTGATGTTATAATAAAAGGAGTGTGACGTCATGGCAGGACATGGCTACACTTCACTCACTACTGCACAGACTCGGGTCCCGAATCAGCACAAGATGTCAGCACCTAACTGATTTTACTTCAGTATTGTGTCATACTTCTGAGAGAAGCTGAAAAATGAATGCGGAAAAAGGAATGGTGTAGCTTGTTTTTTTTTTTTTTTTCTACTGCTAACTGATTTGGGTCATGCATGCCTAATGTGCTGGAGTGAGGAGACGCAGAGACGTAGGACATTCCAATAATTACAGAACTTTATTTACAGAACTTTATTTAACAGAACACCAGGAGGAAATACAAATGCCGGACCCTGGATATGGAAAAACGCAGGACTAAAATAGGAGGCAAACTCAGACAGCGGAGGATTCCTTCCCTCCAGCTCAGTCCTGTGATGCCTGGGAGGTCCACAGGGGGATAGTAACTGGTCCCCATCCAAAACAGAGAGTTGAGCATTGTGTCATCTAGCGCCGTGCACACAGCAAGCCCGCAGAACCGTGCATACTCCACCAATGGGAGATCTCTGCAGGCTAGGGCGGAAAATCAAGGGGAGAAACAGGAAACTGGAAAACCAAAAAACATAAGAAGAAAACAGACAAACTCAAGTTCCATCAATCAGAGGTGGAAAGAGTACAAAAATATTCTACTCAAGTAAAAGTACCATTACATTAATGAAATTTTACTTAAGTACAACTAAAAGTACCAGCCTAAAAATTTACTCAAGTAAAAGTAAAAAGTAGCTCATTTAAAATTTACTCAGAGTAAAAATTACTTCGTTACATTTTAAGAGTGGGAGGGAGTCAAAAATGGGACAGGCCAAGGGTGTCAGACTCAGTTCCTGGAGGGCCACAGTCCTGCACAGTTTAGATATAACCCTAATTAAACACACCTGATCCAGCTAATCTAATCATTTAGGTTTATTTGAAAACTACATGATATGTGTGCTGGAGCAGGATTAGAACTAAACTCTGCAGGGCTATATGGCCCTCCAGGAACTGAGTTTGACACCCCTGGCACAGGCCTATTAATCTCAAACTAGTTGTTTTTAATTAAAGGAATCAGTTATTTAAAATAATAAAACATTTGGGCTGTTACCAGGCAAATCAGTATCAACAAACTCATCTTTTAATGCAGAGGAAATGCAGAAGATTAATTGGAAGTGGCATTTAGATGTATTACACTGTTTAGTGCAGGAGAAGAATACATTTAACCTGCAGTTACAAATGCATGAATAATGTTTTGATATTCAAGACATAAAATGTTGAATACTCATATGAAATGATAAGAAAATAATTATAAATAAAAAAATCAAAAGATACTTTAAATGTGAAATTAAAATGGCCAGTATGTGTCAGCAAGTCACTGTTAATAAGTGAGTCATTGCGATTGAACCGAATCATTTAAACGGTTGATTCATTCAGGAACGAAACACTGTCACGTTGCTCAGAGACGCAGAACTGTGCTTTGGTGGCTGTGTTTGGAATTATTTTCTGTTGTAGAAATAGAGCTAAAAAAGGCAATATGGTTTCTAAAACGCAAGTCTCTTAATTACAATTAAACTTGTTTACTGAACTGTTATATATTTGTATATATTAATAATGATTTTTCAAGGAAAATATGGCATTCTTTGTGTGATTCTGATTTAATATATGAGATTATATAAATATGTCAATTTTCTGCCCCTATATCTTCGATTTTGTGATCATTCTAAATGCATTTTAGGAGACTGAATCAGACAGTGAAAGAACACACTATAAATGTGCGCGCACATCATTAAAACAAAATTTATGATATTATTGCAGACAACATAGCACACTCCTCACCACTGTTTTTTTGGCTAATTTGTGCAAAACCTCTTGCTAAAATGTCAAAGCTTCATTTTAACCACCAATGCAACGATGCAATTATTTAGCTTACCTCTACATTCTTGCAAAGGGTTGATGTCTTGTCGAGATTTTATAAGCTGCTAGTTTTGTCTTCCTAGGCAAGTACAGCTTACACTGAATAATAGAGCATAAATATGTCCAGGGGTTCACTTCATTTCCTTCGAGTTAGACTTCAGAATATGACGGGGTTTCGTTTTCAGCAATGTCTGCACCACTAACGCCTGTTTTGTCCGTCTGCATCTCTCTTGTGATTTTAGCGCCAGTTTGTTCTCCTGGCCATTATTTACTGCCGCAGTTTCCAGGGAGCGATTTATTTATTTATTTTTTACTCAGCAATTAATGTGTTTTAAAATGTAGCGAAGTACAATACTTCAAACAAAATATACTTAAGTAAAAGTAAAATTACAGATAAAAAAAAAAAATACTTTAAAAAGTATTAGTACACAAAAAAGCTACTCAATTACAGTAACGCTGTTACTTTCCACCTCTGCCATCAATTAACCTTTTGTGTTTGTTTTGTTGATCTGTCATCAGTGATGTTGAAGTCTGTTTGAGAGCTGCAGTCTGTGGTTCTGAATCAATTTAAATATATCATATATGTTTTAAGCTTGTAAAATAATAATAATAATAATAAAAAGTCCAAATATCAGTAAGATCTGGTCTGTTTGCTACTAAAAAAGTGTTTAATTTTTCATACAACTGATAAAAGTATCAAAACAAATCAGATGTATTTTAATTTTAAGGTATTCCTGGTAGGGCTCTAGATGACGTCAGTGAATTTACATATTCAGTTTACTCTCGCCCTCTAGTGGAAGATTTATTAAATTCAATTAAATTCAATTCAAGTTTATTTGTGTGGCGCTTTTTACAATACAAATCATTACAAAGCAACTTTACAGAAAATTAAGTTTCTACAATATTTAGTAGTGGCTTATAAGTGGTGACTGTCAGTTTGTGCACGTACGACAGGATTTTTCAGAAACATTAATACAAGACGTAGTGAGCCAGCCGATGAACATTATTAATAGCAATTATTATATGATGCAGTCACACTTGTAGTAATAATTGTTAGTTATGTTTGTTGATTCAGGGTTAGCATCATCTGAGGTCCTCTGAGGGTCAGCATCATCTCTTCTCAGGTGTTCTGGATCCAGACTGGAGCTTGTGTAAATCCTAGTTACCACGGGATGAAGATCCAGCAGAAACAGAGAAACAAATAGAGACATCATTAGCATAGCTGCTGTTGAACAAAGTAAAATTAATTAGTTTAACCCAAGCTAAAGAATAAGAATGCACATTTGATCAGATGCAACTACATTCACAATTTAAGAGATACATTATTCGTATGCTTGGTGAAAGAGATGTGTTTTTAATCTAGATTTAAAAAGAGAGTGTGAGTCTGAACCCTGAACATTATCAAGAAGGCTATTCCAGAGTTTGGGAGCCAAATGTGAGAAAGTTCTACCTCCTTTAGTGGACTTTGCTATCCTAGGAACTACCAAAAGTCCAGCGTTTTGTGAACTTATGGATCATGATGGATTGTAACGTAAGGCTAGTTAGGTACGCAGGAGCTAAACCATTTAGGGCCTTATAGGTAAGTAATGATAATTTGTAACTGATACGGAACTTAATAGGTAGCCAGTGCAGAGACTGTAAAATTCGGGTAATATGATCATATTATTATGCTTTTTTTGGAAGGGTTACCTTGGTAAAATTCGCATTTTAGGGGCTAAATATCACGTTATTGGTATTGGGGTTGCTTCAAACCACGGACATGAAAAACAATCGCAGACTTGCAAACACTGGTTCAGGTGGAGCAGCATTTAATACACAGAGTCGTAGTCTACTGACAACTAACACAAAATCGTGCTGGAGATATACTTCTAATTACAGGAGCGTCTTTACTGATGAGATGTGCATGAAAATCGCATTCCATTTTTTGCACAGCCCTACCTGTAGCTTGTTTATTGAAGAAGCAGGACAACCACCTAGAAGTGCATTACAATAGTCCAGTCTAGAGGTCATGAATGCATGAACTAGCTTTTCTGCATCAGAAACAGATAACATGTTTCGTAGCTTGGCAATGTTTCTAAGATGGAAAAATTCAGTTTTTGTAAAATGGGAAATATGATTTTCAAAAGACAAGTTGCTGTCTATTATAACACCCAGATTTTTGACTGTAGAGGAATTAACAGTACATCCGTCTAGTTGCAGATTGTAATCTACAAGATTCTGTGTACTGTTTTTTTTTTTGGTCCAATATTTAATATCTCTGTCTTTTAAGAATTGAATAGGAGAAAATTATAGATCATCCAATCTTTTACATTGGGTATCATCAGCATAGCAGTGGAAACAAATCCCTTATTTTCTAATAATATTACCGAGGGGCAATATGTATATTCAAAATAGAAGGGGACCTAGGACGGATCCTTGTGGCACTCCATATTTTACTGGTGATAAATTAGATGACACGCCATTTAAATAAACACAATGGTAGCGATCGGACAGGATCTAAACCATCTTAGAGCCTGCCCTTGAATACCTGTATAGTTTTGTAATCGATCTATGAGTACGTCATGATCTATGATGTCGAACGCAGCACTAAGATCAAGTAAGACTAGAAATGAGATGCAGCCTTGATCTGACACAAGGAGCAGGTCATTAGAAATTTTAACAAGTGTACTTTCTGTGCGATGGTGGGGCCTGAAACCTGACTGAAATTCTTTATACAGATAAAAAACATTTTGCAGGAAGGAGCTCAATTGAGCAGACAAAACTTTTTCTAAGATTTTAGACATAAATGGAAGATTTGAAATAGGCCTATAATTTGCCAGTTCACTAGGATCTAGTTTTGGTTTCTTAATAAGAGGCTTAATAACCGCCAACTTGAATGGTGTAGCAGAAATGAGTCGAACAGACAAATTAAAGAGTCTATCAGAGCTGTGTGCATTGAAACATGAGCTGAATTCCTCAGGAAGTCATAAATCAGTTCTAGTGCCACAAGAACCAAGCAGGATAACCAACCAACCAACTTGTTCACACAACAGCTTTCAACATTAACACCAATAGAACAATTATTGACAATCTTAATTCGAAGAAGAGATTGTCAAATTTATTGTTCGTGATTGAAATGCAACGCTGGACATCACATGTAAACCCAGGAGATCAAGTTAAATACTTGCATTGACTTCTTCCCTCCAGCCAGTGAAACCAGACTGAAATTCCTAAGGGGGAAGGGCTTTAAACCTTTGTCTTCACAGAAAAGTCCTTTGCCAGAGAATGGCAAAGAAACCCCTTTTATACATTATATATGGACCAGAATGAACTCAAAAAAGACTTATGAATGAATCATTCCATTGCTTAACTCCATATTCATTTATGTGTAACCCACACATTTGACTATCATGTATAATCACTTATTGTGTATGTCTTTTGATAACTATAGGATACATAGCCATGTCTAGTATTGATATAATCGCATTTTCTTGCTTGATATTGTCCTGACAATCATTTATTTGTAAAATATATCATAATCGTGTTATAGGAATCATGTCCAAAATTAGACCCTGTGAGGCAAGAACCACATGCTTGGTAAGATAAACAATGATTTATGATACCCCAGACCCCAGGACCATATCTGATTGGTCAAGGCAACATTTGAGGGGTGGCCAACAAGAAAGTTTAAATACTTTGGACACGATTAAATTTTGCTTTTAGTTCTAGTCTTGCTTGTGCTATCAGTCATGCGGGCTTTTAGTCTGCTTTTAGTTCTAGCCTTGCTTGTGCTATCAGTCATGCCTGCTCTTAGCTTTTAGCTTTGCTACCTAGCCTTAGCTTGTAGCATCTACACTGTAAAAATTTTTGCCGTTAAATAACAGTAATTTTCTGGCAGCAGGGGTGCCAGTAAAGTACTGTTAATTTACAGCTCTTAACCATTAATTTACCGCTCTTATTTTTTAACAGTATTTTACCGTAAATTCTACCATGGAAATTAACTCCACTCCCACTGCTTCAAACAGTTCGAGTTTTTAAAACTAGCATTCCTACGATGTCAGTACTATGAACTTATTTCATTTGAGTCCACTGAGAAGGAATATTTCTTAATATAACGATGCAAACACTTAATGTGCAGTAATAAAGTAACTAAATACATGACTTTTACTCAAATCACTGCAGCTCATTGTCAGCTATAGCACACATGTATGTGCTGAAGTACTTAACACAGAGATCATCACTGTATCAGCGACTCCACATTTACTGCCTTTATATAAAGCAGCAGAAAATCTGAATTTGTGGCTCATCATTGACTGAAGCACCGGCTCTACTCTACAGCACAATGGTGAACAACCAAACTACATTAAACTAAACGATCTCTCTTGTGCAAACACACATTAATACAGTCAAGTTCAGTATTTACTCTCATTATCAGTGTATGACTTTGCCTAATGTTTTTTTCTATGGATGTTCACAAATATTTTAGTTAAATTAACTTTTTTTTTCATTTGGTAAATCTGACGTTTACATTTTACAGTATATTACTGTTTTTCCTTGACCTAACGGCAACAAACTGTAGAAAAACAGTCATTTACTGGCAGCAGGGGTGCCAGTAAATAACTGTTTTTCTACAGTTTGTTTCCTGTAAATTAATTACAGTTTATTACTGTTAAATTATATTTCATGCTGTTTTTTCTTCATCTTAAATCTTTAACCCTTTAAACCCCACAAGAAAATCCTCAGTTTTAAATGAACACTTATAATGTGTGCACACTACAGAGTGTTAGAGTAACACTGAATCAGTGAAGTTAATGAGATAATTCGGTGATTAATTGATGATTGAGCATTAGTGATAAACACCTGCAGAATCACTGAAGCAAAGAGAAACACAAGAACTACAAATTACTTCAACCACAGCCTTAGATGAAATCAACTGAATGAAAGAATGCATCAAATCTCTCAATATCTGATTAAACAACTACTAAAACAGCTTCACCAGATTCACATTACTTACCAGACTTACTTTATTTATGTCAGATGTCTACAGAAGAACTTATGGAGAGTTAAATAGGTTTAGGTGTTTTTTTCACTACCATGATGGAGATCAGTGTTTACTTTAGTTGGTCTCTTGAACGTGACTTTACAATAATTAAGGTTTTTTTTTTTTTTTTTTACATGCTGTAACAATGCGCCTTTGGAACCTGTTATAGCAAAACAAAAGTACACAGAAGAAAAAAAATCTGATATTGTTGTTTATAGATTGACAAGAACAAATACTATTATTTCTGATCTAATCCCATGTCTCTTCTCTTTATTGATACTACAGCATAAGAAGGAACACTGCTGAGCTAAAGTTATAAAAGACTGTTAAGAAAATTTTACTCATAATAAAAAAAAAAACCTTTGCTGAAATTTAGACAGAAACATCAAGAATCAGCGTATGAATCACAGCAATGGTGACAATCCATAAAATAAATGAACAGATCAGTTCTGAACATCACAACACATGCTACTAAAACTTAAAACAAATGCAAAATGATAAGCACATAAGAATTCAAGAAAATAAGTGAACAATTCAGTTGCATAATTTATTCATGCCGCAATGCATGCTGGGAATCATGGATGAGTTTTATCCTGTCCTGGTACCCAGCCTGCATTGCATCATAAACCTTTTGATTGTCACCATTGTTGAGATTCATATGCTGATTGTTGATGTCTCTCTTTGAGTGTTGTGGGGACTGCTGCCCGAAATACTTTTTAACTAAAACTAGTCGTTAAATCCATAAATAATGGTTATCACACTACTTTTCAATCTTACAAAATTGAAGTGTCATTCACTCAAATATTTCAACACCAAATTAATATTTGATTACTATAGCAACGTTTTAAGTCAGTCTAGTAGAGCATGCCTGTTAGAAACAACCATAATCACTTGACTATCAAAATTAATACTGCTGTAACAGATGCATCATAAAGATACAAATACAGCAATAAAACAAAATGTAAAGTGCAAAAGTCAATGGTCAGGAGCCCAACTAAAGCAAACACTGATCTCCACAATGGTGATGTCAAACGAAACAGTAACATTATCATCTAAATCTCTTTAATTCTCAATAAGATCTTTTGATCTCTGTTCTCTGATCTGACAGAAATAAAGTCAGTCTGGTTAGTAATGTGTGAAGTTGGTGAAGCTGTTTGTTGATCGTTTAAATCTTCAGTTGATTTCATCTAAGGCTGTGGCTGAAGTCAGTTGTATTTCATGTGTTTGTCTTGTTATGTTTTTTTTTTTCTTCAGTGATTCTACTCATTAACAGCAGCTGTTGATCAGTGTCTGAATTCACTCATTAGTGTTCATTCTCTCTGTCAGGTGGACTATATTAGTAAACTCATGTAGGGAATAGTGAATGAGGGTGTAGGGTGTGATTTGAAACACAGCCGCTGAGTGTCGACTTTGAACGTTGTTAATTTACGATATATAGCAGCAGGCTACTTCTCGAAAACGATGAATATTACCCAGAATGCACTGTTTTAATGAAAAACAGTATTTTACTGTCGAAATTTGGCCGTTTTTTTACAGCGATTTTTAACAGTGTAGCCATGCGGTTAGTCATCATTGTTCTTTGAGCGCGGTTCCAGCTGCCTGCCTGCTGCTACTATGCCACGATGAGAAGGAACACAACCTAGTCTCGTCAAACTTTATTTCTTTTCTTTTCCTTTTGAGAGTTTCGTGTTCTGAGTTAAGTTTTGTAACGTTGACCTCGTCTGCGCGTTTGAACTCCAACCAGCCACACGACTCTGCACTTTCAGCCAACGCCCAACAACCACGGGCTTCCCAAGGCGTCACTTCAGAGACTGAACTTCCAGCCAATCAACGACCTCAGGATAGCCCTTTCATCGAGGCTCCTTCTTCACAGGAGATGCAAGTAACTTTACCTCCAGACTGTGACCTTTACTGGTGTATCTAATATAATTTTTAACCTCATTGAGGAACTCAATGCGAGCGCTAATTACGTGATTGATGGTTGTTCATGTTTATGCAATTTAACGTATTGCTGTGAACTTGGGATTCCATATTTCCATTCTCTTAAACTCATCTTTCCCTAACTTTTGACCTTCCTGCAACTTGTGTGAATGTGTGTGTGCGTGCGTTTATGTGTTAGATTAGTTTATATGTCTTAGATTTATCTAATAAAGCCTTATTCATATTGAAAAGAGAAGTATCTTGTGTTTTTGTGCTTACAAGTTAATGTCTTAAACTGCCGATCTTGTTACTGTGCTAATTGATAGTGTTTCACTATAGTTTGGATATTAATATCCAGCACAGATTTGATGTTAACGGCTCGTTCACTGTACCGCAGCGCGTCTCCGTGAACAGCCGTGAAACAGTGATTCTGTTCAAATTCCCTTTAAAATCTTAAATGATTCCCTTTGAGCTAAATTGACCTGTTTCAGTTACAATGGCTTTGGGACGTGACCTAAAGATAACGACGACTTAATGATATTGAGAAGCGGTTCTTCGGCTACAGGTATTAGCTCTTTCAGTAATTTAGTGCGTACAGGATCTAAAAAACATGTTGTAGGTTTAGATACAGTGATACGTTTATTTAGCTCTTCCTGTCCTATATTTGTAAAGCACTGCAGTTTATCTTGGGTGCGATGGATGAAACTGAAGTGTTAGCAGTGTAGAATATACATCGCTATTGTATTTCTAATGTTATCTATTTTATCAGTGAAGAAATTCATAAAGTCATTATTATTAAATGTTGATGGAATATTTGAATCACGTGGCGTCTGGTAATTTGTTAACTTAGCTGCTGTGCTAAATAAAAACCTTGGATTGTTTTGGTTATTTTCAATGAGTTTGTGTATATGCTCTGCCCTAGCAGTTTTTAGAGCCTGTCTATAGCTGGACATACTGTTTTTCCATGCAGTTCTAAAAACTTCCAATATAGTTTTTCTCCATTTGCGTTCAAGACTACGAGTTTCTTTCTTGAGAGAGTGAGTATTATTGTTATACCATGGCACAGTACGTTTTTCTTTAACCTTTTTCAATTTGATGGGGGCAACAGCTTCTAATGTATTAGAGAAAATAGTGTCCATGTTGCCAGTCATTTTGTCTAATTCATGTGTATTTTTGGGTACAAATAGCAGTTGAGATAGATCAGGCAGGTTATTCGCGAATCTGTCTTTGGTGGCTGGAACAATAGTTCTGCCCAGACTGTAACGCTGATACATATAGTTAATATCAGTTATACGCAGCATGCACGATACAAGGAAATGGTCTGTAATATCATCACTTTGAGGTACAATATATATAGCGGTAAGATCGATTCCATGAGATGTAATTAAATCTAGTTTATGATTAAAACAATGAGTGGGCCTGGTGAGATTTTGCTTGACTCCAAAGGAGTTTATTAGGTCAGTAAATGCAAGTCCTAATGTATCATTTGTATTATCAACGTGAATATTAAAATCTCCCATGATTAGCGCCTTATCAACTGTAACTAGAAGGTCTGAGAGGAAATCTGCAAATTCTTTTAGGAATTCTGTATACGGCCCTGGTGGTCTATACACAGTAGCCAGAGCAAGAGATACATTAGATTTCTTTTGCATGTCTGACAGTGTAACATTTAGCAATAACATTGACACTGGGCAACAGTGAGAATATCACTATATATTGTTGCAACACCCCCGCCACGACCAGTCTGACGGGGCTCATGCTTATAACAGTAGTTTGGTGGAGTAGACTCATTTAGACCAAAATAATCATTTGGTTTTAGCCAGGTTTCAGTCAAGCAGAGTACATCAAAACTATTATCTGTGATCATTTCATTTACAATAACTGATTTGGGTGTGAGTGTTCTAATATTTATGAGCCCAAACTTTAAAAATTGTTTTTGTTCATTTACTTTACATGTTTCTGGTTTAATCACGATAAGATTTTTTCTAGATCCTACATTATATTTATATTTTGACCTCACTATTCAGGGAACAGACACAGTCTTAATAGATTTTACAGCACAAGTACTTTTATCATTTAAGCGGGTGGAACAAAAGTAATCATAATAGTTATTTGAGAATTGTCTTAATAGTCACATGGAGCGAAGTGTCCTGGAGATGTCCTCAGAAAGCAGCTCCGCTCCAATTCTGCTGGGGTGTAATCCATCAGCGCAAAACAGCCTGGGACACTCCCAGAAAAGATTCCAGTTATTAACAAAGAGCAGTTTCTGTTCTTTACACCATGACAACAACCATTCATTTAAAGCAAAAAGTCTACTGAACCTTTTGTGTCCTCGTCAATACATGGGCAGTGGTTCTGACAACCGTTTGCGAACCGTCTCGATCAGGCTGCTGAAGCCCCTCTTCAGCGTCTTCGTCTACAGCGTGCCAAGCTGCTGATGCTAATGGGCTATAAGCTTATAGCGGACCCAAGAGATAAAAATAAAACTAGTGATAACCAGGCGGTCTGATAGTTTTTGTTGTAGAATACAATAGAGGATATATTCACGTGTTATAGAAACGGAAACGATGGTGTATAAAATTGATTTTTAAGATAAAAATAGTCGATAAAAAGAAAATAGTGACTGAGTTCAAAATGCAGTACAGACGCCAACAATATATAATTATATGTTGCTGATCAATTCACTTCTGTGTCATTTGTCCTTTACTCTACTCTACATGAGAACATGAAACCTGTGTGATCTCTCAGTATCAGACAGTGTAACTCCACCAGGTGTCGCTCTTTCAGTGTGATTAATGTGATATTCAGTCAGTGCTGATGGTGGGAGGAGCCAGTAAAGCTGCTCATTACTGATAAAGAGCTGAATAAAGAGGAAGTAACTAAAGCAGACAGATGTAGAGACAGAGAGATTCACACAGAGATCATTCAGCAGAAAGAAGACTGAACTCAACTCACAATGAAGATCCTCCTCATCTTCCTCACTTTCTACCTGATCTCAGGTCAGAGCTTTTCTCTTTCATCACTGCAGTAATGATGCTGTTTTCTGTTCATCATCTTTCTGATCACAGTATCAATCTGATTGACAGCTGCAGTGAGATGCTTTAGCGTCACGGGATATTCTGGAGGAAGTGTTCTGGTGGATTCTGGGAAACTTTGGTGCAGTGACTCTGCTAAATATATGGCCAAATTACCTGAGTGGAGTGTAATAATAAATGATAAGAAACATGATAAATGGATTAATGAAGGACGATTCACACTTTATCGAAACAGTGAGGGAAACCTCATGATCTACATCAGAGAACTGAACACACAAGATACTGGACGATACGCAATTGATGTTCTTCACAACCAGCGTATATATGTGACTGTGAATGTGAAAGAAGAAGGTCAGTCATTTTTTTGATCAAAGTCTTTGTTTAATAAAAATAGTAATTTAATATATATATATATATATATATATATATATATATATATATATATATATATATATATATATATATATATATTTATCTTTGAAAATTATTACAGATGAATGTTGTAAAGTGTCAAGGAGAGTGATGGTGAATGTTGGAGAAACTGCCAGTTTCAGCTGTGAATATTCACAGAATCACATTAATGATCCTAAGATCATATTCAAAGAAGAAAAAGACTCCATTGAGATGATTTACAGCAGATGGAAGAAGAAAGAAAGATTCAGTATTTCTGATGACAAACATAAAAATATCTTCAGTGTGAGGATCACTGCTGTGACACCAGATGATGGAGGAGTTTATTTATGTGGAGTTTGGATCGACAAACAATCATACAATTACTCCATTATTAATACTGGTCATCTGCATGTTATGAGTGAGTAGAACAAGCATTCAAATTTTGCAAAACAATAAAATAAAATAATAATATTAAAAAACCTGTTTAACCCAGATATAATGATATTTGTGATTGACAGCTAAAGTGGGCGTGTCTAGAGTGAACGGCTCCTCAGGAGGACGTTTGATGATCAAGTGTGAACATCCTCAATACAAAACCAACCCAAAATACATCTGTAAAGAACCAGACGGATGTTCAGAGAGGAAGAATCCAGGAGTTCAGGGTGAATGGATGGAGAATGGAGATGTTTCTTTATATGACGACACCAGATCAGGAGTCTTGATGGTGTTTTTTAGAGAGCTGAAAGCTGCAGATGAAGGAACATACAGGTGTGGAGTGAAAGTATCTGACTATACTGAGAGCTTCACTGAGATACAGCTGAGCGTCAGACACGGTGAGGAACCTCAGATACTTTGTCTTGTATATTTGGAGAATCTGTTCTGATTTATATGCAATTTCTCTTGATTAACAGATGTAAACTATCCAAAGCGTGTGACTGAATCTGTGTATCTTGGTGGAGAAGTCAACATCATCTGCTGGATCCCAAAGGAGCATAAAGTTCATTTCTGCAAAGAGGATGATAATCACATCTGCCAAAGCATCGTCTCATCTAAAGTGACAGAAATGAGTGTTTCATCAGAGAGAAATGAAGAGAGAGTTGTTACAGTGAGCATCAGTAATGTGAGTGTGAGAGATGCTGGAGTTTACTGGTGTGGAGCAGAAACCAGAGACACAGATCTGACTTTCATCTCCCTGAACACTCAAATTCAGCTCAACCTCATCAGTGAGTCCTTTCACATGATCTCATTTGAATTAGTTATAGATTCAATAACAAAAGTTGTTCTTGTTAAATATTCATGTTTGTTCAAAGTAACTCCAGAAGTGAGACATGGAAGAGAATACACAACTAGTCACAAAGATCACAAGTGTAGATAATGATAATGACAGAGATCACAGGTCATCAGATATTACAAACCCTAATGCATATTTATTGAATAGAAAATTTTAAAACAGACATTTATGTTGGAATAGGAAAGAGTATGAACATCATCCATTTTAATAACCGTGTAGATATATTGTGAAGTATATAATTTATCTCTGGACTGTGTTTGTGTGTTTTATTTTTCTCAGATTTCTCCATGATCATCATTATTAGTGTGTGTGTGATTCTGCTGCTGATCGCTGGATTCACTCTGATTGTGTACAAACACAGGAGACGAGGTGAGACTTGCTTGCATTATTTATCTCTTGAATCGTTTAACTGAATCGTTTGAGTGTCTCTGAGCTGCTTCAGATAATCTCAATCACTCAATGAGTTTCTGTCTCAGATGCTGCTCACATTTAATCTTGATCGAGTTTGTCTTTCACTTTCTGATTGTTTTTTGGGGTTAATCAGAAAGAACCTCGATGTCAGACAAGAGAAAAAGAGAGAAAGATACAATGGTGAGTCACAGTGTAATTAACACATTACTCCTCTGGTCACTTCTATACTTACACTCCTCACAAGCTGCTCTACTTGCCTTCAGAAGCTGCTTTACACAGGCGTTATAAAAACAAGTTATAATATTTAAAAAGTATTGTCAGTTATTATGTCTTTATCCATGTTTAGTAGTGCATTATACAGTTTTGTGATAATCACAAGTGTGATATTGTGTTGCCACAGCTAATTATAAATTTTAATTTACACCTCAGCCTCCTCAAAAACTTCCCCACCAGCTGCCATTCTTTTAATGTACTTTCTCTCTAGTTTATCAGCATTCAGTCATCATGTGCAGACAGCAGACGTGATTCTCTCTCAGATCCTGGATCAGCTCAAATAAACAGTCATGATGAATTACCCACAATCCCCTCTGATGAGCTCCTGTACACTGTTTCCAGTTTCCAGAGGCATGAAGAGTCTCCCAGTGAAGCTACAGTCAGATTCAGTAAACATACTTTTTTTTAATTTCTTTCTTTTTTTTCATTTATTTATTTTTACATTTGTTTAAATTCACAGTTCATTGATAAAATCTCTTCATAATCCATAATTTAGTGATGAGCAGTTGTTGGGTTTGATGAGGGTCGTTCAGTTGAGACACTTTGTCATGAGACATTATTTTGCTGCTACTCATGTTGCTTCTTTCACATGTTTAAAATAGTTTGTCAAGTCACTTTATGTGACGGTGTGGTGAAAACAGGAAATAAACCCTTGACTGACACTTGTAGAAGATACTGTAGAGTTTCCTCTCCACATACAGCAGCTTTTAACAGTTAATAAAGACTCTTTAATAGCAGCTCTTAAACAGAACTTTATGATGAGACACACATGAAGTTTGAGAATCATCATTCGCACTCTGTTCAGAACTGTTTAAATGGCTTGTTTTAATTTCTTTAAGTAAGCTATATGCTATGTTATTTGTCCTGCTTTAGATTTGTACATACAGTACAAAATAGTTACACAGAGAGTATAAAGACATTAATAGTATTAACAGCAGTCAATAGGGAGTGAATCTAGTTTGAAATACCAGATCCCAGAAATACATCCAGAAATAGAGTATAAGAACATAATGATCTGATTGCTATCATGAAAGCTTGTGAGAAAGTGTGTGTGAACGTGATGGACAGGCTGTTTCTCTGTCCATCTCAAAGCCACATAACACTGGTGAAGGTTCAGGGTCTAAGTTTAGTTTGATTGTGAAGATTAAACAGCTTTATTCAGGAAACCCACAGCGAGACACATGAGACTGAACTCAGACAGAAGATGAACATTTATTTTGAGCAGAAGACAATAAAGAGCTTTAACAAAAGCCTGAAAAACATTGTATGATTAACAAATTATCCATGTGTGATTTGAAAGTTTTACTTATAAATAATAATAAAAAGGCATGTCCACAAATCACAGAATGTCTGAAAAATGTTTTATATGGTATATATATATTTGTATTGTTAAAAGGGTCATATGATGCTATTTTAGGATAATTAGTTTGTGTATTTTGTATAACAGAATATGTTGACATGTTTTAATGTTCAAAAAACATTATTTTTCAAATACTGTACATTATTGTAGGTCCTCTAAGCCCCGACTCTCAAACAAGGACAGTCTGCTCTGATTGGCCAGCTGCCCAGTGCATTGTTCTTGGCTGAACACTGCAAGTACTCGTCGAAAATGTAACGCCCCTTACCATAATCATAAGCTTCATCTTTCAAAATAAATGTAAAGACAGTTAATAATGTCGTCCATAAAATGCATTGCTGTTCTGTTGTGAGTAATCTTATAGATGCATCTACTTTCAGAAAGCCAAACAGAGTGCTTTTGGTTTCTCCTGGATACACACACATCTCCCTGACATGACTGCTTCAATACTTACTGTGTTCCTGAAGCCATGCCTTCTTTCTTTGTGTGAACATTTGGGTGGCATTACACAAATATTTCCACACAGTGATGTAGAGATGTGGAGGTTTGTTTAAACGAGGCGTTTTAGGGGTCATGGCAGAGTCTTAACTTTGATAAAGAATATCTCTTTGGATTTGAGACTTTAATGTTTGCAACTTTACCTATCTTCTTCATACACCTTAAGCTTTGTAACAATTGTAACACTCAGAAAAATTGAAATCGCATCATACTTTATGTTAATATCATGTAAAGAAGCATCTCCGGGTTTACTGTATTAATAAGTACACTGTAAAACATTGTGCCGTTAAATAACAGTAATTTACTGGCAGCAGGGGTGCCAGTAAAGTACTGTTAATTTACAGCTTTCAACCATTCATTTACCACTCTTATTTTTTTACAGTATTTTACCATAAATTCTACCATGGAAATTAACTCCACTCCCACTGCTACAAATAGTTTCGAGTTTAAAAGCTAACATTCCTATGATGTTAGTACTATGAGCTTATATCATCTGAGTCCACTGAGAAGGAATATTTCTTAATATAAAGATGCAAACACACATTTACTGTGTTTATATAAAGTAGCAGTGGCTCATCATTAACTGAAGCACAGGCTCTACTCTCCAGCACAATGGTGAACCACAAAATTACATTGAACTTAACTGATCTCTCTTGTGCAAACACACATTAATACAGTCAAGTTCAGTATTTACTCTAATACTAGGAGGAATGACTTGGTTCCTCTGGTGAAATCAGCTCCTGAGTTCATGAGTGGAGCAAAAAATATGGCAGGAATTTTACTTTCTGACCCCTGGACTTTACACCTCTGTCTATAATATATCTGCTTGTTTTACACTTATTGGCCACCAGGTGGTATTGTGAGGAAATTGAGTTTCCAGAAATTAACCCTTTTGTGAACCACTTGGCTGAAAAGCTTAAAACTTCATGAGGCTTCATCTTTCCATCACTAGCAGCAGGCTACCTTCTCGAAAATGGTGAATATTACCCAGAATGCACTGTTTTAATTAAAAACAGTATGATACTGTCGAAATGTGGCCGTTTTTTTACATCGATTTTTAACAGTGTATTTTACTAGTTTATTAAAGAGACTTGCATGTAAATGTCTCAGCAGTTTGTGTTTGCTGGGCTGTTAACAATGTGGTCAGCGTGATAAAATCATCAACATGCTGCCTTGTGGTCTTCTTTTTTTACACCAATATAAAGTCTTTTAAAATTCCCACATAATAGAGCATTAGGCATGAACAAGTATCCTTATTATCACATTTTACTAAAAACTGCATAAAATAACACTTTATTTCAACATTTTCTCTCCCCATATCCAGTCCTGTGCAAAGCATGATGGGAAGTGTAAAACTTATTTTGAGGTACTTGATTGAAACATGTTCTTTCAAAATGAAAACTTTATGTTAAACCAACGAGTGACAGGTTTATGTCAGTTTAACATGACACAATCATGTTGAACTGAAAAATAGCCAAAATGGCATTAATTCAACATGAACTGTTCAGGTAAAGTGAACAAAACGCAAAATCATTTTTTTTTGAGTGCACAAAACAGTGCTGATGCAAGACACACACTCACTCCACCCACATAGTGCAAAACCCGAGACCATGGTCTACCAACCGTGACAGAAAGAAAGAAAGAAAGAAAGAAAGAAAGAAAGAAAGAAAGAAAGAAAGAAAGAAAGAAAGAAAGAAAGAAAGAAGATAAAACCAAGTCTTAGCATTTCACTCTCTTTAAACTGTCATCAATGGTGCTGAAATTTTACAGATGCTGTCCATGGTACTGATATATATATATATTATGTTTATTTGCTTTTGGATTTTTTTTCAATGATGCTATCACTGCCCCTAAAGTATCCAAACAAATACAAGTATGATTGATCCTAAAAAGGTGTTGTTTCTTACAAGTGAAAAAGTAACTACAAGAATGAGATTAATTTTGTCATTTCTAAGAGTGTCTTGTGTCTAGTGAATCTCAGTGAACTTACATGTTCATGTTCTAGTGGAAGATTTAAATAGTGCAGAACAATTTACATGAGTGTCATTTCTCCTCATATAGAAAGCATGACACCTGTATGAGCTCTGAGTATCAGACACTGTAACTCCACTAGGTGGTGCTCTTCAGTGTGATTCATGTCAATCAGTAAAGACTATCTCATTGTTAAAAAGATTTTGCACTGGGTAAAATGTGTCTCGACTGCAAATTCACCATACAGGGCATTTTATCATTATTAATTAACATGTATGATCTCATTGATTAGTCGTTGTAATCATAACAGCAACATTAGAGAAGCTTCATAACTATGTGTGTGTGTGTGTTTCAATGTTTGTTTAAAGATACTGCAAGCACATTTTTCTTTCCAATTCAAAGCCACAGAAAACAAATGAAGGTCCAGGGTCTCGGTTTAATTCGATTGATTGTGAAGATTAATCAGACTTCTTCAGGAAATTCAACAGTGAGACACATGAGACTGAGATGTATTTGCATGATTTTGCATAGTGTGTTTGTGGTTTGACTTCACTCTTGCACTTCAATTATTGGGGTCAAACCAAGGAGCCCTTAACCCACCTGCAGATATGAAAGGACCAAAAACTGGTTTCCGTAGACACACATTTTCCGATGCTGTGTGAATTGGTGTAATACATGAAAAAATAAAATGTGTAATATCTCAGTTCTTCCTTCAGAATGTTTTATTCAGGTCAAATGAAATACTTAATTCAGGTCAGATATAGATAACATTATCTGCAAATGTTTTAAGCAGCGCCTGGTCAGGAGAACTAGAGACATGTAAACATTAAAACATAGTTTGACTCTTTGTAGGAAGATCAGAGACCAGCAGAACCCCTTTACTGACAGCTATAGTGAATCTAATCAGTAAACAGCTGCCATCATCTTCACATTAAAAGGCTAATACAATGCAGATCACCTTAGAATTCATCAATGTTATGTCAGGATGTAGGATCAAAATTATAAACAGATTCTTAAATTTGTAAAACTGGTTTTGCTATTAAGCTCCATAAACTGCAGTCATAATTTAGGGTGCATTATAAAATGTCTGCTTGTTAAGCCCTAAAAGTCCCATCGATCAACCCCCTCTGCATCCTTGGAGCATTGTTTTACTTCAGTATTGAACTCTGTGTGATTAAAAAGACCTAATAAAACTTCCTCAGTAACAGAGGGACTAATAATGAGTCATATTTGTGACCCTGTGTATCTTATCACACACGGTCAATTCTTAATTTAGAAACTAAATATTGAAATATTGCACGTCAACAATCCATGCAATGAGGTTTATTTTCAACTCCTCCCATTTCTCTAAATGTGCATCTATTCAAATGTGAAAGTTTGTGGACGTCTCGAAATTTGCACAGAGCAGAGAGGAGAAGATGTTCTGTGAGTAATCAATTCAGCTTAGACCTGTTTTCACACAGACCTGTTTTATGTCATCTGACATTTCGCAGTAATATAGCACAAAGCATATGGATATTTTTTATGGTTTCATTCGGAGTTTGACAGCAGTAGTTGGTTAAAGGTCACCCTGCTGGGCTTGAGTATAGACTTACAAACTCAAGCTACACTGCTAAATCTCTCAGTATCAGACAGTGTAACTCCAGCAGGTGTCGCTCTTTCAGTGTGATTAATGTGATATTCAGTCAGTGCTGATGGTGGGAGGAGCCAGTAAAGCTGCTCATTACTGATAAAGAGCTGAATAAAGAGGAAGTAACTAAAGCAGACAGATGTAGAGACAGAGAGATTCACACAGAGATCATTCAGCAGAAAGAAGACTGAACTCAACTCACAATGAAGATCCTCCTCATCTTCCTCACTTTCTACCTGATCTCAGGTCAGAGCTTTTCTCTTTCATCACTGCAGTAATGATGCTGTTTTCTGTTCATCATCTTTCTGATCACAGTATCAATCTGATTGACAGCTGCAGTGAGATGCTTTAGCGTCACGGGATATTCTGGAGGAAGTGTTCTGGTGGATTCTGGGAAACTTTGGTTCAGTGCAAATGTTAAATGCATGAATAAATTACCTGAGTGGACAAATATAATGAATAATACGAAACATGACAAATGGATCAATGTTGGAAAATTCACATTGTTTCAAAATAACGAGGGAAACCTCATGATCTACATCAGAGATTTGAAGGAACATGATGCTGGAGGATACTGGATCGGTGTTCTTTACAAGTGGGGTATAGATATGACTTTACATGTGGAAGAAGGTCAGTCATTTTAAGATGAAATTCAATTCAAGTTTATTTAAATAGTTCTTTTAATGATGCAAATCATTGCAAAGCATCTTTACAGAAAAAGTATAAAAAAATACAGTATATTCAGTAAAATCTTATCAATGGTGACTATCTCACGTTGATGTCCATATGGCCGAAATGTACGGTAAAAAATCAAACAGTTAATGTCATGTAATCAAAACAGACAGTGAACACTATTAACAGCAATGAGTATATGTTGGGATCAAACTGATAGTCATCTCAGGTCTTTACAAGGACTGGATCCAGACTGAAGCTTGTGTAAAGTTACCTCGGGATGCCAGTCCCACGGTGGCAGATATAGAGAAGGAAATAGAGACTTAGTTAGTGTTACTGCTGTTCCAACCAAGTAAAAATTATGTGTTCATCCCAAGCAAAATAATGTTAATGTGCATTTGATCAGATGTAACTGAAGTACAGGGTTATGAGATGCATAATTTGAATGCTTGGCTAAAGAGATGTGCTTCTAATTTAGATTTAAAAAGAGAGAGTGTGTCTGAACCCCGAACATTATCAGGAAGGCTATCCAGAGTTTGGGAGCCAAATGTGAAAAAGCTCTACCTCCTTTAGTGGACTTTTCTATCCTAGGAACTACCAAAAGTCCAGCGTTTTGTGAACTTAGGGAGCGTGATGGATTTTTACGTGGCAGAAGACTAGTTAGGTAAGCAGGAGCAAAACCATTAAAGGGGTCATATAGCATTATTAAAAAGAAAATTATTTTGTGTTTATGATGTTTAAGGTTAAAAAAAACACATTATTTTACACATAGTGTACATTATTGTTTCTCACACCGGCACGATGTGATAAAACCAATGAAACCCATTATAAACCAGCCATTTGTTGCATCCAGTGGGTACATAATTACTGATTATTATGACTTATACTGTCTTTTTACGCGTTGCATTTCATATTGCGCCACGTAAACATAAAATCATGTCTGCATTTGTGACTAGAGAAAGGACAAATTACAAGCTCCTCTACACTGTTCAAAACTCATGTTTGAATAATAATTGGCAAATACTTTTAATATGTAAACGTACCTACAGGATGTGAGTCAGAAGTGCCAGACTGTCCTTGCAAAGTTGAAATTGCTCCACTTCATCGTAACAGACAGCAGCATTGTAGGCTACTCTCACAGGAAACAGTCCTCTGTAAAATATTTGGGTTGAACTGTTCGGGAAAAGTGTTGTGAATACTGATTTCTAGTCTTATCCTCTTTTGGAAACCAAACAAAGTATCTTAGCTTTCACAACAAAGCACACAGCGTCTCCAGGACATGGCACTGGCTCAACAGCTAGAATAAAAGTTATACCTTCTTCCTTTGCGTGAACATGTGGGGGTGTGTTAGAACAAGGTGTTTTAGGGTTTTTGGTTGACTCAAGTCAAGTCTAGTCACTTTTATTGTCAAATCACCACAGCACATGTGCCTTGTTGAGTGATATTCTTGGGAGCGTGCTGCAGAAATTGCAGAAACAATTAACATATAACCATACAGACTTCAACAATGAAAATGTGCAATATGCACATACATATAGTCAGTACACACGTCAGTACACACAGTGTACTATTAAACATACTTATTGGATGGTATACAGTTTTATCAGATAGATTATTTTATTAAATGTCATGTGTATGTATAGTTCAAAGTGCAGTGTGTGACATACCATGTTGTGTGAGTATGCTGTAGGGCAGGCCCGTCGCGACAAGGCAGGCAAACCAAGACAACGACTGGTTAAGAATAAAATGCAACGACACTGTTTGAGCGCCTCTTTGATTGTCAATGCAGTAACGTGCAATGACACTGTTATCGGGATCCCCCTCAAGGGGGCCCCTCTCAGTAGTCGCTGACGGCAGTCAGCCAACACGTGATCTCTGCTACCGGCAAAATACAAAACCTCCTCGGCAGTCATGAAGCGGAATTATGCTTCAGGAAGCCAGAAGAGAAAGGAAGAGGAGGATAAGAAAAAAAAAAAAAAAACAAGATAGTGGTAAGTGATAAATTACACTGGATATAATAGCTCTACAAATTGTCAGTCTTGTACAAATGGTGTAATTTTGCAGCAGGTAGGCTAGCAAAAAAAATGTTTATGTTAGCTACCTGCCTGAGGGCAAATGCTGCTTGTAACGAACAGTTTTTTCTTTTTTCGAAAGGAAGAAATATGGTTAATGTAACATGTTTTTTAACGGGATGAGGAAGACGCAGAACAGAAAACGCGTACTGCAAAAGAGTCAGCAGTGTTTTGATTTGAGGGCGAGGGCAAATGTAAAGAGAACGTTGTGGCGTGTGTCGATTTTGAATGAATGAATTAAAAATAGGTCATTGCACTTACATCAAATCACGATATGTACTAATATCTGTAAATATTAAGCCGGAACAGTCTATTTAAATATGAATCCTGCATGTTCTGCTCGTCTCTGTTAATGAATCGACTTCCTTTACACTGAAGCGCACGTGACGCTCGCGGTAATTTCAGCATCTGCAGTCTCACTAAAGACGTCAACACATGAACAACATCTCCAGAACTGCTCTGACAGTCACTTCATGAGCATTTGAGCATTTGATATGAATAAATGGTACGCCAACCCGTCAAAATAAAAGTCCTGTTTTAGACAAGTATTTGCCAGAGATGTATTACTATTGTTCAGCAGAACATAGCCTACTGCTAAAAAAAATCTAACTTTTTTTTTAAGGTTTAATCACACAAAATTTCTTCCATGTTTTATTTTTAATAGTAAATCCCCTTTGTTTACCAAAAAGTTAAGTTTGCTTAATTTTCAATAATTTAAATAGAAATTAAATTAATGTTTTGTGTTTAATGTTTAAACAAAATGCAATATTTAAAACCCCAACTGAATGGCACTTAAATGCACTTAATTCATCTGTCAACTTTATTGTCATTGTTCACAGTACAATATATAATTATAGCTGATATCCTGCACAGCCCAGAGTTTAAACTGATAAGTGTGTGCTGTCATATTATTGCAAATCACTATTGAATTCCCACCAAACTATTTTTAAGCAGTATTTGCACTGTAAACCTTTTTTATTTATATAAAGTGTAGGTGAACTTAAACTGTATGTCTATGCTGTGGTTCCTGTAGGATTTGCGTGCGTGCAGGGGTCGGGGGGCCTCTATGTCCATTTTGCTTGGGGCCCCCAAATTCCTTCAAACAGCCCTGCTGTAGGGTGCTGTAGGGTGTATTAGTTCTGACTGTTCATTAGTCTGATAGCCTGAGGGAAAAAGCTATCCCTTAGTCGATTAGTGTGGGATCGGATGCTGCGGAGACGTCTTTCTGAGGGCAGCAGAGAGAGCAGTCCGTGGGATGGGTGGATGGAGTAACTGATGATCCTCCGGGCTTTCCTTATGCACCACCTGGTGTAGAAGTCCTGGAGGGATGGAAGCTCACCTCCAACAATGTGGCTGGCAGTTTGCACGACCATTTTCAGAGCTTTACGGTTGCCAGGAGTACTGTTTCCGAACCAGGCAGTGATGCAGCCCACCAGGATGATCTCCGTAGTGCATCTATAGAATGATCTGAGGATGCTGGGGCTCATTCCAAACTTCCTCAGCCGTCTCAATAAGAAGAGGTGTTGATGTGCCTTCTTCAGTACTGTGTCAGTGTGTGTAGACCAGGTGAGATCCTCACTGATGTTAACGCCGAGGAACTTGAAGCTGCTTATCCGCTCCACAGATGCCTTGTCCATGGTGATGGGTGTGTGTTCTCTGCTCTGTCTCCTGAAATCCACCACCAGCTCCTTGCTCTTGTCGATGTTGAGTGAGAGGTGGTTCTCCTGACACCATTCAGTCAGGATGCTCACCTCCTCTCTGTAGGCCGTCTCATCGTTGTTGGTGATCAGGCCTATCACCGCTGTGTCATCAGAGAATTTGATGATGACATTGGAGCTGTGTGTGGCTGTACAGTCATGTGTGTACAGGGAATACAGGAATGGGCTGAGGACACAACCCTGAGGAGCACCAGTGTTGAGGGTCAGCTTTAACTTTTATAAAGAATATCTCTTTGGATTTGAGACTTTAGCCTTTGCAACTTTACAGAGCTTCTTTAAGCACCAAGAGCTTGTAACACTCTAAAGAGAAAGGGAAATGTTTAATCACATCATATAACCCCTTTAAGGCCTTATAGGTATGTACAAGTAATAATAATTTGTAACTGATAAAGAAAGGTAATATGATCATATTTTCTTGACCTGGTAAGGATTCTAGCTGCTGCATTTTGGATTAACTGTAGCTTGTTTATTGAAGAAGCAGGACAACCACCTAGAAGTGCTTTACAATAGTCCAGTCTAGAGGTCATGAATGCATGAACTAGCTTTTCTGCATCAGAAACAGATAACATGTTTCATAGCTTGGCAATGTTTCTAAGATGGAAGAATGTTGTTTTTGTAAAGACAAGTTGCTGTCTAATATAACACCCAGATTTTTGACTGTAGAGGAAGTAACAGTACAACCATCTAGATGCAAATTGTAATCCAAGAGATTCTATGTACTGCTTTCTGGTACAATAAACAATATTGTATATACAATAAAGTATTATCCGAAATTAATAGATGACAATTATTAGTCATCCAGTCTTTTAACTCTATTAGCTTAGATAATTTAGGTCTTGTTGAAATATATATTATATGTTATACATTTCTAATCACTTCCAAAGCCTGATTAAAAGTAAAATATATTTCTAACAGATTCATGTTGTAAAGTGTCAAGGAGAGTGATGGTGAATGTTGGAGAAACTGCCAGTTTCAGCTGTGAATATTCACAGAATCATATAAATGACTCCAAAATCATATTCAAAGAAGGAAAAGACACCATTGAGATGATTTACAGCAGATGGAAGAGGAAAGAAAGATTCAGTATTTCTGATGACAAACATAAAAACATCTTCAGTGTGAGGATCACTGCTGTGACACCAGATGATGGAGGAGTTTATTTATGTGGAGTTTGGATCAACAAACAATCAAACAGTTATTTCATTATTAATACTGTTCATCTTCATGTTATGAGTGAGTAGTACAAATAATCATTTTGCATTTGCAGGAGAGTTGATAAGTTGTGATATTATTTAGAAGCAGGAACCTGAGCAGTTCAAGTATGATTGTTTACATTATAAACCAAATACAGAAATATGTTATAAGCACATTAATGTTGCAATTTACTTGTTTTTATACAAAGTGGCTCCAGTAGTGAGAGATGAAGGAGAATCAGCTGAGATCATCTGTCCTTATGATTCAATCTATAAATCAAAGCCAAAGTCTCTCTGTAAGGGGAAGTGCTCCACTAGAGACAGAAATCCTCTCAGTGAGACTGTGAGAGAAGAGAAAGAGACCAAGACTGGCAGATTGACTCTGAATGATGACGTCACTGCAGGGGTCTTCACTGGGACCATCACTGGACTGACAGCAGAGGATGCTGGGAAATACTGGTGTGCAGTGACATTAGAAACAGAGCTCAATTATCTTTACACTCATCTGATCGTCATCATGAACGAGGGTGAGGAAGGTTTCTGCATCTGAATATGTGAAACTACGGCTGTGAATTGATGTTCTTGTGTCTGTAAACATTTCCAGAGCTGAACTTGACTAAGTATGAAGGAGAGGACGTGTCAATCCAGTGCAAGCATCATGATGAAGATCAGAAACGCTTCTGCAAAGCACATGAAGCCTCCATGTGTGTGAAGGATGGAGTTTCATTGGAGACGATCAGAGATGATCGATTCTCTTTCAGTGATGAAGCATCTACTGGAGTCTTTACTGTGAACATCACTGATCTGAGAGAAGAGGATTCTGGGATATACTGGTGTGGAGCCCACATCATCACTAAAGTGCTTTTAAATGTCAAAAAGGGTACATTAACTTAATTTAATCAACGTATTTGATTCACTCGCAAGACTACATATATTCAAACAGAAACAAAATACCAATAATACAATCAGTATTTTTTTTCTTTGTTATTACTTGTACTTGTTTTGTAGAATGTATTTATAACCAATAATGTTGTATAGAAAAGGCCTGAAATAAACACCATAAAATGTAATTTTTCACCATTAATTAATATGTCTACTGTCTTTAACATTTAACATGTGTGTGTGTGTGTGTGTGTGTGTGTGTGTGTGTGTGTGTGTTTTATTTCTCAGATTACTCCATGATCATCATTGTAAGTGTGTGTGTGATTCTGCTGCTGATCGCTGGATTCACTCTGATTGTGTGCAAATTAAGACACAAGAGACGAGGTGATGCTCACACAAAGCCCAGTTCAGTCTACTGCACAATTACCCACAATCCCCTCTGATGAGTTGAAAGGTGTTTATTTTCAATAAACATCAAATCAATATTAGAAAAGTGTAAATTAAGTGCCTCATGGGAATTTAATAAAAAAGAGTTTATCGGGTAGGCGTATGACCTTTATTGTCCCAATAAGGTGGCAATCTATTTACCGGTAATCATTTTAATAAATATGATAATTTACACTCAATATGTTTTTGCAAACTCTACTACAGTACTGAGGTGCAAATGTGTTTGAGACTATAATAATTATTTTATCACCATAAAAGAGAGTGAGATATAATTTCTGCAAGTAATAAAAAAATATATATTTTCACTTGCATCACTCTCATGACTGATTTAAATATATAGGAAACCAGGTCATTTTGTATGATTGTTCATAATTTGAATAATTTAAAATTAGTTTCTTATTTATTATTGAACAATTATCGGTAGTCTTTAGTGGTGGAAATTATGATTCTTTCTAGAGATTCGTTCATTTTCAGTTCGTTCACCAAAATGATTCGTTCAGAATCGTTCACTTATTCGTTCAGTGACCATTTCTTCGTATTACACAAAATAAACCAGCAGGTGGCAAAATAGAGTGTATTATGTGTTTTGTCTTAAGTCAACGAGCGTATTCACTTGTTACAAAAAATGATCTGGCTTTATTCAAATGTGTGTATAATCGCATTCAATATATAAAGTCTAATTAAGTTGTTCAGATGAACAAAGCACAAGGTTTTCTTGCCTAATTAGCATTTTATTTGTTTGGTCAGACAGTTTGTATATTATATATTTACATTCATAAATCGGGGATTAAACGTGGAGTTGCTAAATATCAAAACAAGCGTATGTGCACAGTACAGTACCTATAACTGCGCTTTGCATTTTTGCGAGATTGACATGCTAAATGGCAGATTAACCTGGTTTACTCTCATTTTTTTCGTTCACGAACGAGACAACGTACCAGTTCATTTCATTCACGAACGACATGTGTGCATCAGTTCAGTCATTTCATTCACGAACGAGATGTATCAGCTCATTCAACTCATTCACGAACGACATGGGTACCAGTACAGTCATTTCGTTCACGAACGATAAGATCTCTAGATCTAGTTCAGACTCAGTAGTATTCGTTCACTACATTCAACAAATCAAATACTCTGTCACATCTCATACTCGAAGGCTATCGGCTCGAGGTTGAGTAATTCTTTGACAGGATGAAACAGTTGTTACCCGGTTCACTGAGCTGCGCATGCGCTGCTTATAGCGCCGCGCTGCTGTGGAGGGAGGAACTTCACTGAACGAGAAATATGAGTCAGTGGATTACGTGAACGAGAACGATTCGTTCACCTTAAAGATTCGTTCAAAAAGAACGATTCGTTCACGAACGACACATCAATAGTAATCTTATTTCAGTTTAAACATTTAATGTTCAAATGTATATTTGTATTTATTTATTGTGAATATCTCACAAAATGTTTCTAATGAATGCTGGAGGTCTTTTAGTGTGGTGAACATGTTATTTTTCCATCAAGCTCAAAACCACAAAACAACAGACAGGTTCTGTGTCTCAGTTCAGTGTGAATGAGAAGATTAAACAGACTTTTTCAGGAAACCCACAGCGGGGCACATGAGACTGAACAGAAACAGACTGAAGTGGAATGTGGGCAGATCTGCTGATGAAAACAGCAAAAGAGAAATGGTCATTTTTTTCTCAAAAGACAATACAACCAAACCCAAATACACAAAGGGGACAGCCTTTCTATCTATTTGCATCAATATTAATGTTACATTTGTCTTTCAACATACACAAAGTCACTGCCATTTATTGATTCCTGTGCTTAAGATCGTGTGTTTCTTTGAATTCTGCACTTCTTGTTTATTCTCAGATTCTACCACACATCTGGAAATATTTTAGGGTTCATTCAGTTTCCAGAAGCATGAGTCTCTCAGCGATCCTTTAGTTAGGGCAGGAGCACAAGACTCAACTAGCTCCCTCATGACATTGTTTTTGAATGTTTACATTCATATTTTAAATAAAAGGTACTTATGATGGATTTGGTGATTCATTATTATTATTATTATTATTATTATTATTATTATTTTTTTTTACAATTGTGTATTTTCATAAAAAGGCTACTCTTAAACCCAGTAGTTTTATAGACTGAATAGCCTTGTCTCAGTGGTTTGTGTTTTCAGCTTTTAGGTGTGCTAAAGATCATCCGTGGGAGATGCGCTCCAGCTTGTGGTTTTCTTTTGCTCTATTTATATTCTTTGGGTCAAACCACAGCACTTCAGCCACCTACTTATGTGACACAGGAAACCGTTTCTTTAGTAATGATGGACACAGACTTTACACTTCAAGAAAATATAAACATTTGTGCAATATATTGTATGAACTTTTTAAAATTGTAATAATATATCTCAGTTCTTTAGATTGTAAATATGAAAATTATGGTATGATACACACACAAGCCAATGAGGTTTGAGCACCATTTGGACCGTGTCTTCAATGAGTGCTGCGTGAACCTTTGAAAGGAAACAAACTTTGCATGTGAATCAGAATTTGAACAGAGATCACAGAGGGAGGGCGTTTCTGTGGGTAAACACTTACAATTTTATTTGATTGTCACACAGAACTATTTTATTCCCTCAGACCAGCAGTTCTCAAACTTCTTGGGGACATGGACCCCTTAGAGTGGAGAAAATGGACCCCCCATAATTATAACCGTGACTGCAGTTTGTACTCTCAGATGCCATTAACTCAAGAGATCTAGAAAATGGTCATGCAGAATAATGCATTAATATGAGCTTTATAAGTACATATAAACAGTTGATATGCTAGTAATAGGTATGCTAAAAAATAAATAAATAAAAAATAAAACTAGTTCATAGTGAGAATTTGTCCCTGTACCAAAGTGTTACTGATAGTGTTAATTATACTGTATTTTGTATTGTTGCACTGTTATAACAAAGTGAATAAATGTTTTGTTTTGAGATGCCTGTTTACCGTTTCATTACATTATTGTAGAAACATATAGAAATATTTAAATACAGATTGTGTAATTTAAAAAAATGTGGCTTGTAAGAAATTGGTAAATATTACTTTAAAAACATCAAGGATCATGTTTGAAAAAAGAAAAAATTTAGTTTGTAAACTGATTTTTTTTTTAGTTGCCATAGTTTAAAATGTGTAAAGTCTTTAAGAACAAGCAAAGATAAATTTAGTTAAGAATACTCAAAAAGATGATGCATATAGTTGCCTCAATTTTATTGAGTAAATGGGCATAATTTATGTTCTAGTTATTTTTTTCTGAATTCTCTCTCTCTCTCTCTCTCTCCTCTCTCTCTCTCTATCTGTGTGTGTGTGTGTGATATTTCAATAGTTTTCTCAAAAGAAACTAAGAATTGCTGGTGAAATGGCTGTAAGTCACTGAGGTTAAACCTCAACATGAAGCCTTCTGTTAAAAACTTCTGTAGATGTCTTTCCCAAAAGCATCGTTAGCGAACTATGGTGGTAATTTCCACTGAACTCTATTGATAATGACGGTTGTTTTTTTAGGAAACACATTCCTGGTTAGTAATGTGTGAAGCTGTTGCTGTTGTTTAATCGTGCAGAGATCTTGAGAGATTTAATGTATTTTATTTGCAGTGCACAGCAAAATCCCCAGTGTTAATTTAACACTCTGAGTGTGGACACATAAACACTGAAGCAGTGTTAAAAGTAACACTGAAGCAGAGGTGAAGTTAATGAGATAATTAAGAAGTTAATTGAGTTATGATTGACCATTATTGAAGACACCTGATGTTAACAAGCAGAATCACCAAACGAGAAAATCACAATTTGTGTGTCACCGTTATAGTGGTCAGTGTTTGCTTCAGCTGGGATCTTGGCTTGTAACTTTTTAATTTTCAAATTTTGTGTGTCAAGCCAAGAGCAAAAATCATCGGGTGGTGATAATTATGTTTTAATGTAATTGTTGCTTGACCTTCACTTAATCAACTCATTTACAGTTTCTTCTCTTCTTATCAATCATTATTGATTGTAACAGCTTTGATTCCACAACAAAAGAGTCTGTATTTTCTATAAATTTTATAGGCATCTCTTGTGATTCTGATTTTTTATTTTTTTTTTATGAAGGAGTTTAAGTTTAGGCACACAGAGATAACAAGAATCAGCGTATGAATCTCAACAACGGTGACAAACAGCATATTCAGATAAACAGGATCTACTCTGAACATCACTAAACTAGATACTAAAAAAGCTCATAATTTATTCATTCAGCAATGCATGATGGGAGCCATGGATGAGTTTGTATTGGCTACAACATGCTTTTTTGATGCTCACACTGATTTTTGATGTCTGTGTGTCTAAACTAAAGAACTCTTTCTTTATGTAGAACTAACTTTTAAAAACATGTCATATTATGCCAAAAACGCTGAGTCACTTTTTTATCCACCTAATTTATGTACACAGTAAAGAAATCTGAACTCAGGCATTCAGGTCACTCCATGACAATTAGTCCAAACCACAATCAAATCCATAAGATTGCCTTGGCTCTGGTCTGTCTTTATGTTATAACTCTGTTACCACAGCCACACAAAAGCTAAAGTAAATAAATGAAGGGTCAAGATCCCAACTAAAGCAAACACTGACCGCTATAATGGTGACACACAGATTTTAGATTTTCTCGTTTGGTGATTCTGCTTGTTAACATCAGGTGTCTTCAATAATGGTCAACCATAACTCAATTAACTTATGAATTATGTCATTAACTTCAACTCTGCTTCAGTGTTACTTTTAACACTGCTTTAGTGTTTATATGAGTCCACACTCAGAGTGTTAAATTAACACTGGGGATTTTGCTGTATGGTTTTGCAGGTTTTGGCTGAAGTCAATATTAGTTGTTGAGTTTCTGCTCATCTCTTTTCTGAAGCAGATGTTCCTCACTAATGCTCTATCAGTACTTCTTTGGCACCAGCTCCTTATCTGTCATGCTGCTAGCTCATGTTGAATTTTGTTTTTCCCTAATACATCACCACACATGAAAGACACAATACACATGGTATAATCTGGGCAATCAGCTCAACCATCTAGACAGCAGTTATTCTTGTAGTTTTGATAATATCATGAAGACATAAAAGATTGCAATCTCTACGATTCACTTGACTTGAAAAATAGATTGTGGACATCTTCAAGATCAATTACAGTATAAATTTGTCCGATAACCCACCCTAATGTACACCATTTAATAAAGTCTTGAAGTTGTGGTATTGCTAGATCAAGATTTGATGATTTATCCTTATATTTAAAACAGAGATGCACCAACATAAAAATGCTGGTCCGAAACCAAAAATTCTGGATACACTTGGCCAAAACCAAAATTTAAAATGCCTTTAAAAGGCTTTTAAAAGGCCATCATTGACACCCTCAAGCGAGAGGGTAAGACACAGAAAGACATTTCTGAACGAATAGGTTGTTCCCAGAGTGCTGTATCAAGGCACCTCAGTGGGAAGTCTGTGGGATGGAAAAAGTGTGGCAAAAAACGCTGCACAACGAGAAGAGGTGACCGGACCCTGAGGAAGATTGTGGAGAAGGACCGATTCCAGACCTTGGGGAACCTGCGGAAGCAGTGGACTGAGTCTGGAGTAGAAACATCCAGAGCCACCGTGCACAGGCGTGTGCAGGAAATGGGCTACAGAGAAGCAGCACTGGACTGTTGCTCAGTGTCCAAAGTACTTTTTTTCAGATGAAAGCAAATTTTGCATGTCATTCGGAAATCAAGGTGCCAGAGTCTGGATGAAGACTGGGGAGAAGGAAATGCCAAAATGCCTGAAGTCCAGCGTCAAGTACCCACAGTGATGGTCTGGGGTGCCATCCGCTGCTGGTGTTGATCCACTGTGTTTTATCAAGCGCAGGGTCAATGCAGCTAGTTATCAGGAGATTTTGGAGCACTTCATGCTTCCATCTGCTGAAAAGCTTTATGGAGATGAAGATTTCGTTTTTCAGCACAACCTGGCACCTGCTCACAGTGCCAAAACCACTGGTAAATTGTTTACTGACCATGGTATTAATGTGCTCAATTGGCCTGCCTGACCTGAACCCCATAGAGAATCTGTGGGATATTGTGAAGAGAAAGTTGAGAGACGCAAGACCCAACACTCTGGATGAGCTTAAGGCTGCTATCGAAGCATCCTGGGCCTCCATAACACCTCAGCAGTGCCACAGGCTGATTGCCTCCATGCCACACCGCATTGAAGCAGTCATTTCTGCAAAAGGATTCCCGACCAAGTATTGAGTGCATAACTGAACATAATTATTTGAAGGTTGACTTTTTTTGTATTAAAAACACTTTTCTTTTATGATGTCGGATGAAATATGCTAATTTTTTGAGATAGGAATTTTGGGTTTTCATGAGCTGTATGCCAAAATCATCAGTATTAAAACAATAAAAGACCTGAAATATTTCAGTTGGTGTGCAATGAATCTAAAATATATGAAAGTTAAATTTTTATCATTACATTATGGAAAATAATGCATTTTTATCACAATATGCTATTTTTTTTTAGAAGGAACTCTATATGCAACACCTTTTGTTCACTGTATCTCATGTACACCTCATGCACATCATATTGTCACCCTCCAGTGGAAGATTTAAATAATGCAGATCAGTTCACTTGAGGGTTATCTGTGTTATACCTGGAACATGAAACATGCATGAGCTCTTAGTATCTGTCACAGCCCTTGGCTTCCTTAATATGAAGTAGAGAGTCTCTAACGGGTGGGATCGGTTTTGTTATTTTGGAACCAGCATAACTACCGTGAAAACTAGAAGTAAACAGTAAACACACAAATAGATGGTTAATAAGCCTTTATGCTGGGTACACACCAAAATATTGTTTTTACATCAAACATTGGGATAAAATAATCATAGATTCAACTGTTTTGCTCCTATAGTGTGTGGTACAGATTTTCAATCTTGTGAGTCTTGACTGTGAACATAGGAAATCTCACAAAATCTTGTGAGACTTCAGAATAAGCATGGCAGACGATATGCAGGAAGAAATTGGCTCACCTTTCCTTATATGGAATGTTTTTTATACTGAGCTAATTAAATTTTCAAGCCCCAACCTGTTAAACACAGAAAACTTTTCTCCATTTTTACATTTGAATACATATGGGTACTCATAATGTAGGTCAAACCAGTGCACAATCTCACACTCACACACCCACACACAATCTACTCTGCTGCTATTTAGCTACCAGGTACATCCATTGTAGAAGCTATTTCTGACCAGCCTTTTTTTTCTCAGTCTAATATCGTAGGTTTTACATGACACGTTGTATAAAAATTTTTGCTATTGGCACAAATCAACAAGCTGATCTTCCATCATTTGATGTCCACATCAGTTTCACTCTGTGTTGTGCCACGACCATTTCTGTCTTCCAACATCTCGCTTTCTGATTGGATATTATTTATTTTCACTTGATAATCTCCAGAGCATGCGCGCGTTTGTACTCGCGGTTCCCCCCACACATCAAGATTTCTGATCGGAAAAATTAAACATGTTGAATATTTATGATTCGCGATCTGGGCAGCTCTGACGTTCTTCCGTTCAGGTTCGGACACTCTTAACACACTCACACTAGGGCTGGGATAAACGATTATTTTTTAAACGATTAATCTAGCGATTATTTTTTCGAAGCATCGATTAATCTAACAATTATTTTTCCCAGTCCGATTCAATTTGATTATCTCCCCATTAATTGACCAATAGCAATTTATACATGTTGATTTACATATCTGAATGAAAAAACATGAATTCCTTCACATTGCAATATATGTTTAACACTCACTATTCTAATTCTATTTTTTTTTTATCTAACTACCTTTCTAATCTTTTTGTATTCTATTTTCTTTTCATTTATTATGCAATTGTATACTGTATGTATGTGCAAATACCTCTAACTAGCTTGCTCTATTCTTTTTTTATTTCTATTTTTTATCCTATCTATTTTATTTTTATTTATTATATTGTTTAAAATCCCATGCTTCGTGTACTGTGTTAAACTAACTGAGACTTGTTATAGCACTTATGTATCATTGCTCTTTTTGTTGTTTTTGATTACTTCCACTGTCTTCATCTGTCAGTCGCTTTGGATAAAAGCGTCTGCTAAATGAATAAATGTAAATGTAAATGTAATATGTTTATTGCTCTTAAAATTCCAAAATAAAACATTATACAAGTGCAAAGTAATGCTTTTCTTAGTCAGAGGTAGCATTCAATAAAACCTTGAAGCCTTGAAAACACAAAGGCCTAGGTCACTGAAAAAAAGTGCATCTTGTTATTCTTTCAGATGAAAATAACAACTTGATGCCTAGCATTAAAACCTTAGGTTTCGACAACGTATCATAGCCTACTCCAACATCGAGTGCAAAGTGGGGAAGTGAAGAAAAACTAACGGTGCTCTGTCATCTGCAGCTGCTCCCGGGTGGCACCTCTTCAGGTGCTGATGCATTGCTGTGGTGCTGGAATGGAAGGCCATCTCCATTTTGCAAAGACGACATATCACAGAATTGTTTCCTTTTAAATTAAAGAATTCCCATACTTTAGAGCAGCGGTTCTCAATTCCAGTCCTCGCGTCCCACTGCTCTGCATATTTTGCACGTTTCTCTTTGTTAATACACCTGATTCAGATAACCAGCTCGTTAGAAATGAACTCCGTGCATGAACTGTGTTCCAATTGTCCATTGCTCCCTACTCCCTGAGAAGGGAAATCTGTTGAAGTTTACCTCACATCGAAATATTCATTCACTGATTTGTGCTGTGCAGCGTCTTTAAACATCGATAAGTGCGACATCATATACCTCTGTAAATCAATACAATTTAAATACACGTCTTGCACACTTCAATGCACTTTGATTGAAACATATAGCTCATTCGCTTCGAACTGGAATCATGGCTGAATATCCCGTGATGTCCACTTCGCAGGGCACTTATGTTCGAATAGAACAAATGTCTGAAGTGCTAAGAGAAACGTTCAAAATGTGCAGAGCAGTGGGGCGCGAGGACTGCAATTGAGAACCGCTGCTTTAGAGGAACGAGTGCGTGTCATCTTGCACGTCTGAAAGTCTGAGGAGCGAGTTGAGTTGCTTCTACTCTCCGACGACGCCATTTTTGTTTTGGGTCTGACGAATCGACGTGCATATTTTGCGTCGATGTATTTTTTCCGTCAACTTCATCGATGATGTCAACGCGTTGTCCCAGCCCTAACTCACACCCATAGACAGTAAAAGAAATGGACACAGCAACCCCAATGTAACTCAATTGAGACAAGTGAAGCCCATTTTTAGCAATTTTTAGCATTTCCATTTCTGACGCGCAGACTCAAACTAAGCTTGATGACGTCAGCAACCTGTCTGACAGATGTAAATCTTCTAAGTGGCTGTGCGTGCAAACTGCCATTGTTAATCTTTCAGAGATGGCGAGCTTGAGCGGGGAGTTCTTTGGCGTGAGTGAGCAGGAGTAAGTATTCTGATTAATTATTTTAAAATGTAACGCCAGTACGCCATTTTAAGTTAATTTCCTGCGAGCTTTTCCTCCTATCTGTACGGTAATTTCTCTACTGTGCGACAGAGAGTTGAGTGGTTATGACGCAATCGTTAGCCTATTTTTACAAAAACTGTTTCTACGGGGCCATAATGTAACATAGAAGGTAATGGAGCCCTTTATACATTGTCGTGTATCTTTAGAAATAAATAATGGACAAATGGAGTCTTTAAATGCCTCAGATGTAAAGTAATTCGCTGTCAAAGTGACGCCAAAATGAATGCAAAGTCAATGGGATGCTAACGCAAATGAAGTTCTGCTAAAAGATGGCGGCACGGGGCCGACTTCAACTTCCGGTTGACTTCCTTGCCGCCTGCTCACACCAAGGGGAAAATCTGATAAGATCATCTGTAGAACCATCAAGATAATCGGTAAATAGCTAGGATTATCGGAAGAGTGGAAATCGGCCCAAAATCAGCCAGATTATCTTTTGGTGTGTAACCAGCATTAATACAAATTTACAAATAAATCCTCACACCTTTTAAAGTGCATCATCATGCATTTGTATATATGCAATGCATATTCAATTTTAAATACCTTTTAAATACCTTTAAAGCTATTCCATATAGTACCACTTTGGCAAGTTTACTTGAGTTTATTAAACAAGATTTATCTTTGGCGGTATGGTTCCTTATGGGGGTTCTTGCTCCTAAAATAATTTAACGTTCAAGCGCTTTATACTTTAACCCACTGGAACCATCAAGTCTGAACCTCTGCTTCATGATGTAAATGGGAATCACTCAGGAGCCGTCCCAGCGGAGGGGAAAGATTTTACTCTAGCGTTTCATTCCAAGCTACTGGGCTGTCCCGGGGGACGAAATTCGCAGGCTAGTAGAGGGTAGTGAGTGTAAATAAATTGTGCCATTGTCCGGTGAGTCTCATAATCTTATTAAATGTTTTGGAGTTCCCGCCCCTATTTGGAGATCTTCGGTCTGCAGTTATACCCACTTGGCTAAATGATTCAGTATCAGACAGTGTAACTCCACCAGGTGTCGCTTTTTCAGTGTGATTAATGTGATATTCAGTCAGTGCTGATGGTGGGAGGAGCCAGTAAAGCTGCTCATTACTGATAAAGAGCTGAATAAAGAGGAAGTAACTAAAGCAGACAGATGTAGAGACAGAGAGATTCACACAGAGATCATTCAGCAGAAAGAAGACTGAACTCAACTCACAATGAAGATCCTCCTCATCTTCCTCACTTTCTACCTGATCTCAGGTCAGAGCTTTTCTCTTTCATCACTGCAGTAATGATGCTGTTTTCTGTTCATCATCTTTCTGATCACAGTATCAATCTGATTGACAGCTGCAGTGAGATGCTTTAGCGTCACGGGATATTCTGGAGGAAGTGTTCTGGTGGATTCTGGGAAACTTTGGTTCAGTGACTCTGCTAAATATATGGCCAAATTACCTGAGTGGAGTGTAATAATAAATGATACAAAACATGATAAATGGATTAATGAAGGAAGATTCACACTTCATCGAAACAGTGAGGGAAACCTCATGATCTTCATCAGAGAAATAAACACACAAGATGCTGGACGATACAGGATTGAAGTTAATGGCGAATGGTTCATTGATATGACTTTGGATGTGGAAGAAGGTCAGTTATTTGTAGAACATTTTGTCTTTATTTAACTACTGATCAAAGCATATGCAAAACAAACTTCTCTATTTTGTGAATGACAGATTCATGTTGTAAAGTGTCAGGGAGAGTGATGGTGAATGTTGGAGAAACTGCCAGTTTCAGCTGTGAATATTCACAGAATCATATAAATGACTCCAAAATCATATTCAAAGAAGGAAAAGACTCCATTGAGATGATTTACAGCAGATGGAAGAAGAAAGAAAGATTGAGTATTTCTGACGACAAACATAAAAACATCTTCAGTGTGAGAATCACTGCTGTGACACCAGATGATGGAGGAGTTTATTTATGTGGAGTTTGGATCAACAGAGACTCGTACAGTTACTACATTATTAATACTGTTCATCTACGTATTATGGGTGAGTAATATAAACTATCAATATCTTCTAGAAAATAGTGTTAAATTTGATTAATGTGATTAAGTCAGATATTTGTGTTTGACAGACAAGTTGAATGTTTATAAAGTGATCTGCTCCTCAGGCTGATGATTGAGTGTGAACATCCTCAATACAAAAACAAACCAAAATACAGTTACTGTTAAGAATCAGATGAATCGTCAGGGAGGGAAAATGTGTGTATGTGTGTGATGTTTTTCTTTTGATGTTTATGTGATTTCTCTTGGTTGATAGATATAAAGTTTGTGACTGAATCTGTGTATCTTGGTGGAGAAGTCAACATCACCTGTCTGATCCCAGAGCAACATAAAGTTCATTTCTGCAAAGAGCTTGATGATCACATCTGCCAAACCATCGTCTCATCTAAAGTGACAGAAATGAGTGTTTCATCAGAGAGAAATGAAGAGAGAGTTGTTACAGTGAGCATCAGTAATGTGAGTGTGAGAGATGCTGGAGTTTACTGGTGTGGAGCAGAAACCAGAGACACAGATCTGACTTTCATCTCCCTGAACACTCAAATTCAGCTCAACCTCATCAGTGAGTCCTTTCAGATGATTTTAAGTGCAACATGCATATATATATATGTGTGTGTGTGTGTGTATATATATATATCTATATATATCTATCTATATATATATATATATATATATATATATATATGTGTGTGTGTGTGTGTGTGTGTGTGTGTGTGTGTGTGTGTGTGTGTGTGTGTGTGTATATTAAGCAAAAGTCAAAGCTCCAGGGCTTTTGTTAAAATATTATACTTTGGCATTTTGTATCCATGCCCACAGAAAGAGGATTATTTAACAATCATTTATTGTTAGATTAGTTTTATCACTGGAAATTGTGACGCCATTATGGTAAAAATGTGTGGGACACCGTTTTGATTTGGTGGGTTCGGTGGAATGAACAGAATTGGCTTAAAACACTGTTTTGTACTCATTCAGTTTGAAATATTTACTAAAACAGAGGTTTTCCAGATTTACCATCACCCTGTTCTCACAGTATTTATGATTATTTACTGCCTACAACGTACAGGATTTTTAACTGGAAACAGAAAATGACTCACTCTCGCTAATTCTTGCATCCAGAAATGATGCCATTATGACCAAAAGTTTGTTAAAAAGTATTTCCTACTAAACCAAGGCAGTCTCACGCTATCTCATGACCAATTTGTACATATTTTACGAAGTTGCTAATAATTTGTATGACCTCACTTGTCAATTTGTCTAAACCCCTGTGCTGGTTAGGTTTAGGGGCGGGGTTAGGGGAAGATCATTAGTACAAATACATACCTTCTAAGATATGTATGAATTGCAGTGAGATCGGGGTTGCAAGGGGTTTGAGAATGCAGCACTCTGGGTGCGGGACTGTAGATGCAGCAGGCTCCGAGTCTGCAGCTTCATATTACTCGTACTACTCTGGAGATCTCCAAATATGGGTGGGAACTCCAAAACAGGGTGGGAGCTCCAAAATAGGGCATGGCTTCCTCCCATTGAGAGACAGGCACGCATGCACAATTTTTCCCCCAATCCACTTCAGTGCAAACTCCGCCCCACAGCTGATTCGAAAGATTTTATTGGTTGTTTCAGTTAAAGTGTTTCCTAAAGTATGCAACAAAAAAAATATATATAATAATAATTTTAACCCCTAAACCTACCTCACACCTTACCTTAACCAGTGAAATTGGCTGAATGGCCTGATTGGCGCTGAATAGTGTGGTAAAGAAAGTTGCAGTTCAGGACATAAACAGTTGATAAAAAATACGTTCCCTGGGATGGCCCTGTTGCTTGGAATAAAGTGCTAGATTACAATCTTTCCCCTCCGCTGGGACGGCTCCTGAGAGATTCCCGTTTACATCATGAAGCAGAGGTTCAGACTTGGGTCCAAACATCACTGGTTACAAGATTTGGGCTCTGCTCTCATGGAGAACATTTATTTATATAGCATATTTATATAGCATATTTTATTTTAGATGAACTAGAAACAATGTTTAATTTATAAAGTTTTATTTTGAAGTGTAAGTCAGTAACATTTGGTTAAAGCCACAGCCAATGGTGAAAGTCTTTGCGAAAGTAGACCAAGCCCCATTTTGGAGGTTCTGCCCAATTTTTGGAGTTCACGCCCCATTTTGGAGATCTCCGGTCTGCAGTTATATCCACTTCACCTATTTGGCATGAGGGAGGACATCAGCATTGTTTCTTTGTTTTCCTTCGTCAGGTAGCACTGATTTTAATGGATTTTTTCCCCCACCTTTTTCTGCTACATAAACAGCTATGTTTTATTGAAAGCCCATTTTGCCAGTAGTGAAATTTCCCTTTATTTGCAGTAAACACAGTATATTCACAATAATTTGTGTTAAATGTCTGTGTTTGATTGTTTTTAGTGCCTTCAGTAGTGAGAGATGAAGGAGAATCAGCTGAGATCATCTGTCCTTATGATTCAATCTATAAATCAAAGCCAAAGTCTCTCTGTAAGGGGAAGTGCTCCACTAGAGACAGAAATCCTCTCAGTGAGACTGTGAGAGAAGAGAAAGAGACCAAGACTGACAGATTGACTCTCAATGATGACATCACTGCAGGTGTCTTCACTGGGACCATCACTGGACTGACAGCAGAGGATGCTGGGAAATACTGGTGTGCAGTAGAGTTGTGACGTTCGCGAACGAACCGATTCTTTTGAACGGCTCATAAACATGAACGATGGGAGCCGAGTCGCGACTGGAGAGGAGCCGTTCTTTCTACCGTTCTTTTTTCCTATGCGTGTTCATACAAATGAGCTCCGCCAGGAGACAGAACAGTTATAGGGGGAGGGGCGCACCCAGCGCAGGCCAACCCTTTATAGCGTGATGATATTAGTTATTAGTTGTGCATGCATTTACATTGCATTTTGTGTTCATTTAAAACTTATTTTAAAATCATTAAAAATGTTCTTTTGTGATACTGTACTTGTATAGAAATGTTTCACTAAAAGCTGTTTTCCACAGACATTCATTGCAGCCCACTTTGTTATTGTTCATTGACTTGAAGGGGCTGATGTCCTATTTGCAAAGTTTACAGTAGTAATAGTATGTAGTATGTAGACATTTCCATTTTATTTATTCTAATTTTATCTACTTAAAAAAAATTTAGTTTTCTATCAAAATGTTCTTGTGTGATAACAATGTTCTTGTGTGGAAGTGTTTGTAGTAAAAGCTGTTTTGCACAGAAATTCATTGCAGCCGGCTTTGTTTTTTATGTTTATTTGTGAGTAGGTATTGTATGAATAACATAAGTCAACGTAGTTTTACACACACACACACACACTTTGTACTAAAGGTAAATCAAAATAATGATGTCACTGTCTAAGCAGAGGGATTTGTGCAACCCTATGGAATATAGTCGACACATGAGAAATGAGGTAATAATCAATATTTCAGAATAATTCAAACTCAGATATTGGTGTGTGATATCTGAGCTTTAATTATTTGACTACAAATCTCACCTCATAATACCTCCCAGTGATTATTTCCAGGATAAACTGAGATGCTCCCAAGCTGGCTTCTTAAAACTGACTTAATATTTAAAAAGAGCCAAAAGAGCCATTCTTTTGAACGGCTCTTTGAAAGGAACGGATCGCGAAGATCCGGATCCCCTCAAAGAGCCATAAATCCCATCACTAGTGTGCAGTGACATTAGAAACAGAGCTCAATTATCTTTACACTCATCTGATCGTCATCATGAACGAGGGTGAGGAAGGTTTCTGCATCTGAATATGTGAAACTACGGCTGTGAATTGATGTTCTTGTGTCTGTAAACATTTCCAGAGCTGAACTTGACTAAGTATGAAGGAGACGACGTGTCAATCCAGTGCAAACATCATGATGAAGATCAGAAACGCTTCTGCAAAGCACATGAAGCCTCCATGTGTGTGAAGGATGGAGTTTCATTGGAGATGATCAGAGATGATCGATTCTCTTTCAGTGATGAAGCATCTACTGGAGTCTTTACTGTGACCATCACTGATCTGAGAGAAGAGGATTCTGGGATATACTGGTGTGGAGCTCATGTCATCACTAAAGTGCTTTTAAATGTCAAAAAGGGTACACTATCTTTAATTAATATATTTGATTCACTCACTTGACTTCATATATTCAAATAGAAACAAAATACCAATAATTCGATCCGTTTTTTTTATATAAAAAAAAATGTTAAATTCTATATGTAACAATGCTTTCAACTTTTTTTCTGTTATTTATCATACTTGTTTTGTAAAATGTATATTTTACAATAATCTGAAAATTAACGTCACAAATATAGTATTTGTGTAGATAATGGTTTATGTATGTGTATCCCATCATTAACATTGTGTGTGTATGTGTTTTGTTCTCAGATTTCACCATGATCATCATTATTAGTGTGAGTGTGATTCTGCTGCTGATCGGTGGATTCATACTTACTGTGTGCACATTAAGACACAAGATAAAAGGTTTGGTAATTTATTATCTGTTGAAATACATTAACAATTAGTTATTTGAGTGTCTCAGCTGCTTTAGTACACTCAGTCAATGAGTTTGTGTCTAAGATACTGCTATACATCTTCAGTTTGACGCTTTATCTAGTTTGTCTTTGTCTTTCTGATTGATTGATTTTGTGCTGGGGTTAATCAGGAAGAACCTTGACATCAGATGAGAGAAAGAGAGAGAAAAATACAATAGTGAGTTACACAGCGTGTGCGCTTGTATGTGTACTTACATCATGCTTATGCAATGTTTTCTCATTTTAATATATATTTTATCTTCATTCAGTCATCATGTGTAGACAGCAGACGTGATTTTCTCTCAGATCCTGGATCAGCTCAAATGAACAGACATGATGAATTACCCACAATCCCCTCTGATGAGCTCCTGTACACTGCTGTCAGTTTCCAGAAGCATGAAGAGTCTCTCAGTGAAGCTACAGTCAGATTCAGTGAGGAGGAGAATCACTCTGATTATGCCATGATCAAATTCACCACATGAGACACAGCTAACTTGCTTAGAGATCACAGATTATCACACATTACACCAGTATTTGCTTACATTTAGTTCATTGATTAAAATCTCTTCATAAATCATAATTTAATGTTAGACTGGGGAATGAACTGCCTAGTGGTTAGAGAGTTTGACTTCTAATCCTAGAGTTGTGAGTTTGAGTCTCGGGCTGGCAATTCAGTTCATGATTGTTCAGTTCAGTGTGTGAATCATGAGACCTTTTAAAGTTGCCATGGCTGATCATGTTTTTTTTTTTTTTTCACATGTTTAAAATATCAAACATAAAAACAGGAAATGACTGAGACTTCTAGAATATAATGTAATGTTCCCACGCCAAATACCATAGTCAAGACCAGTCTTGATTGGTATTGGCATTGGTCTTAGTCTTGGCTTTGGTCTTGGTTTTATAGGCCTGTTCTAGATTGGTCTTGGCTTTGGTCTTGGTTTTATAGGCCTGTTCTAGATTGGTCTTGGCTTTGGTCTTGGTCTTGATCTGGATCTCATAGGCTTGGTCTAGATTGGTATTGGCTTTGGTCTTGGTCTTATAGGCCTGGTCTAGATTGATATTGGCTTTGTCTTGGTCTTAGACTTATAAGCATGGTCTAGATTGATCTTGTTTTTGGTCTTGGTCTTGGTCTTATAGGCCTCGTCTAGATTAATCTTGGCTTTGTCTTGGTCTTGGAATTATAAGCCTGGTCTAGATTGGTCTTTGCTTTGTCTTGGTCTTGGTCTTATAAGCCTGGTCTAGATTGATCTTGGCATTGGTCTTGGTCTCATAGGCCTGGTCTAGATTGGTCTTGGCTTTGGTCGTGGTTTTATAGGCCTGTTCTATATTGCTCTTGGCTTTGGTCTTGGTCTTGATCTCATAGGCTTGGTCTAGATTGGTATTGGCTTTGGTCTTGGTCTTATAGGCCTGGTCTAGATTGATATTGGCTTTGGTCTTGGTCTTATAGGCCTGGTCTAGATTGATATTGGCTTTGTCTTGGTCTTAGACTTATAAGCATGGTCTAGATTGATCTTGTTTTTGGTCTTGGTCTTATAGGCCTGGTCTAGATTAATCTTGGCTTTGTCTTGGTCTTGGAATTATAAGCCTGGTCTAGATTGGTCTTGGCTTTGGTCTTTGTCTTATAAGCCTGGTCTAGATTGATCTTGGCATTGGTCTTGGTCTCATAGGCCTGGTCTAGATTGGTCTTGGCTTTGGTCTTTGTCTTATAAGCCTGGTCTAGATTGATCTTGGCATTGGTCTTGGAATTATAAGCCTGGTCTAGATTTTTCTTTGCTTTGTCTTGGTCTTGGTCTTATAAGCCTGGTCTAGATTGATCTTGGCATTGGTCTTGGTCTCATAGGCCTGGTCTCGATTTGTGTTGGCTTTGGTCTTGGTCTTATATCCCTGTTTTCAATAGAATAAAAAAAGAATAGAGCAAGCTAGAAGTCTTTACACATACACATACATACGATTGCATAATAAATGAAAAGTAAAAAATTGAAAACAAAAAGATTAGAAAGGTAGTTAGATTTTTTTTGCAGCATATTCGGAAAGAAAGGGCTTGATCTTCTTGATGTTGAATTTTATTAAACACACTTTAGCAGCTCTTAAAAAAGTAATCTGATTACATAACTTGCTTTACTTGTAATGTGTTACCCCTGACACTGGTAATATCTCTTGCATGCAAAAATCTAAATCAGGTTAAAGATAAGAATCAATATTCAAATAGATGAGAAAAAAAAAACAGCCATAACAGCTCTTGGCAGATTCTCAAGCTTCATGTATTTCATCATAAAGTTTAGTTGAATTTGTGTCTGTATAGCGAATAAGACATAATTCACCTCAAAAAGATGTGATGTGGTTGAGGATTTGAGATTTGGATTTCCTCAGAAAAAAGAATGAAGCACTTTATTCAGCAGAGATCATAAACATGAGTAAGTCTCTTTTTTATTTATTAATATATTTGTACACTCTCTTGATTGCAGCTCTGACTTCGCTTTCCAAGATGCTCGGAAGCTCCTCGTGATGTTCATTTGGCCACAGGTTATTAAGCGTGTCCACATTACCGTCTAATTCAAATTCGTCTAATTCGACCGTTCGAACTTGTTCTTCAGTTCAAGTCTATATTGACGACTAGTTTCCTTGCAAGTAAGAAGATTCTTGATGTTCAGTTTCGGCTTAATTTCTTTTAGCTTTTCTTTACTAAATCGGAGCTTAATTTCAGCCATAAGAAGATTGTGATCTGAACCTGTGCTGGCGCTTGGGAAACTGCACGCATTTCTAGCCACGGTTCTCCATCGCTGCTCGCTGCAGCTGGCTATAAAACTCTTTAATTTCCTGGTCTTTGTGACTAGTCGTCGGGAGATATACTTGAATGATGGTAACATTGAATCCTTCTCCCGCAAAGCGTGCCGTCATGATACGTGACGAGATCGGCTTCCAATCGATCAAGCTATTGAACACGTTCTTCTCAATAAGCATACACACCCCATACTCATGTTTATTTTCTTTCCGCCTGAAAACAACAGCTTATGTCCTTGATGAGTGACTACTCCGTGCTTGAGTCGTCTGACTTCGGCGAGACCGAGTATGTGCCATTGGAAATGATTTAGATGTCAACCAGTAACTCGAGGCTGCCCGGTTGCCATAGCATATTGACATTCCTACTCACATATGACTTTTACCAACAAAAAGTGTTTTAGAAAATTTAGATCAATATATTGTTTTCTGTAAGTGACTAAACAAGATGATTTTCACACCATTAAGAAAGAAAAATTCTAGGCTACAAGTTTCAGTCCTCAAAAGTCCTGGGAACCAATGTTCTGTATGTGTTTTATTGCCTTAATTGCCTTTTTTTTTTTTTTTTTCAAAAACACAATCATGTACATACATGCTGCTCACATATTATCATAGCTCAGTTTGTGCTGATTACAGTGAGATTAGACTTTAGCAATTGTCAATGCATGACAAAACTTCTCCAGGCCCCAAAAATACCCTTAGACTCCAGAGGGTTAATCTGCTAGTATTGGTCCATCACTTGTAAGAAAATAAATAAATAATAAAAAAAAAAACTCCCTTAATTAAGGTGAGCAGCATAATTACAGGTTCCATGCAGAAAGGTCTGGAGGAACTTCATCAGAAGCATATCTTAAGAAGGGTTGACTTTATCTTGCAAAATAATTCTCATCCCTTACAGGCTGAATTTCAGATGTTGCCGTCGGGATTACATTTTAAACTCCCAAAATTCAGAACCAACAGATATAAACACTCTTTTGTGCCTGTAGCCATTCTGCTTTTCTATTCTATAAAGAACCACAGATAACTTAGTGTGTGTGATTGTGTGTGATTTGTTATATCTGTTGCACAACGAATTGCCCCATTGGGGACAAATCAAAAATTTGAACTTGAACTTGATCTTGTAAAAGCATGTCAGAATGACTCAATGCTGCAATCATTAAAATCATTTGTTAAATAATACAAATATCCTTTATGTATTTAAGACCATGGCTGCTGACCTTTGATGATCCAATTAAACCATTCTAATAAGCAAAAATGACCCAAGATAAACTAACATTTATTTTTCTTTTGTATTGCTGAAGAGTATTGAACTTTATTCTTCTGTGTTCTGCTGCACACATGTAAATTTATATTTCCTTTAGCCTGAGGCTTTTGGCATTTTTTGCCAAAAAAAATAAGTTTTTATATTAAAAGTAAATAAGTAAGCCCAGCCCAGATTAAAAAAAGTAATGCAAAAGTAACGTAACACATTACTTTCAATAAAAAGTAACTAAGTGACATAATTTGTTTTTTTTTAGGGAGTAACAATATATCAATGCAATACTTTTAAAAGTAACTTTCCCCAAAACTGGATATTACCTACAGAGTACTAATGAGAAAGATAATTAACATTGTTATTTTAGCACGTTGATGATTAATACTTTTGCTAATGTTTTTTGCAATTCATTCTTGTTCTGTTTGTTTCTAGTTCATTTTTCTGATGTAAAAACCTTGTATAACTTTTATTTAGAATCATTTTATTAATAGAAAATATTTTAAAAATAGAAAGTATTTTGTGCTTGTGTACTGTCTAAATCTGTTATTTAAGATATAACAGTAAGTTTATATACAGTCCGCGAGATTATTTTGACATTACATTTGAAATATTTCAAACATTTTCAAGGCATGAAATGTCCTATAACAGCATTAACATACTGTATAGAAGATGATGACTGAATGTAGTTTACTGATGATTACACTGATGACACTGATGTAACATATATAAATATATTCAGAATTTAATGAATTTAATATATATTACCAGTCAAATGTTAATGTTTTAAAGAAGTCTCTTATGCTCATTAAGGCTGCATTTATTTGATCAAAAACAGAGAAACAATAACAAAAACAACAACAACAGTAATCTTGTAAAATGTTATTGCAATATAAAATAATGGTTTCTATTTTAGTATCCTATAAAATATAATTTATTTTTGTTATCCAATGCTGAATTTCCATCAGCCATTACTCCAGTATAAAGTGTCACATGATCCCTAAGAAATCATTCTATTATGCTGATATATTATTAGAATTACCAAACAGTTGTGCTGCAAAATATTTTTCTGGAAACTGCAATACTGTTTTTCAAACACTGGAGGTGGGTGGTTGTGTGTGTGTGTGTGTGTGTGTGTGTGTGTGTGTGTGTGTGTGTGTGTGTGTGTGTGTGTGTGTCTGTGTGTGTGCGTGCGTGCGTGTGCATGTGTGCGTGTTTGGGTGGGTGGGTGGTTGTATGATTGTGTGGGTGCGATGAACAGGCCATTTTTCCATCCAGCTCAAAGCCACAGAAAACTGATGAATGTTTCTCAGCATCTGAGTTTAGTTTGATTGTGAAGATTAAACAGCTTTATTCAGGAAACCCACAGTGAGACACGTGAGACTGAACACAGACAGACAGAAGATGAACAGAAGACAATAAAGACTAAGAGCTGATCATTAACCTTCAATATGTTCTGGAAGTGAGTCACTGATGTGCATTAACAATGTGATTTGACTGTTAGTTTTATAAGCAAATCAAACCAAGGCCATAACCATGTCTTGAACATTGGGGGGACCAACTATATATATTCACTGATTTGTTTGATCAAAATTAATTACATTTTGTAAGATATTTTTGAAATGTAAAATTCCATACATACAAACATGCAACACAGATGTGCATTAAAATCGTTTAATGCATAGATGGCACTGCGCACACACAGATACATTCAGGAGCACAGAAACTTCCTTTCAAAGTTGCACTCAATACTGAATCACTGCATTATATTTCTTAGCAACAAAGAGGTAAAATCTGTGTTTTTGAAGTAAGTATACTCACAGCTTTATTGTTTGTGGAGAGGCATAGATGCAGGTAATTCACCCCACCCCCTCTCATTTTAAAATATCATGTAATATCTTTATATACCGTAATAGAAAGAGTTCAGACAGGAACCACTTTGGCAAGTTTACTTGAGTTTATTGAACACAATTTATATTTGGCGGTATGGTTCCATATGGGGGTTCTTGCTCCCAGAATAACTGAACATACAAGAGCTTTAAACATTACCACCCCCCCCCCCCCCCCAACATAATGAGAGGTGTTACTGCCTGTAGAAGAACCCCTGAAAACCAACCTTGATCAAATCCTGCAAAAGAAAAAAGACAGTGTTATTGAGATATCCTTAATATAGCCTACTGGCTAGGAGAGGGGTATTCTCCCCTCTAAACGCGAGGGAAAGAATAGCAGTTCCCTCTTTAATTTAAGTAGCAGGGTGTTCTTTCCAGCTGGAGAAAACAGCAGTCCCTTTTTCGTTTTTGAGGGGTGTTTGTTCCTCGCTGAGGGATAGAACAGCAGTCCCCTGTAGTTATAGTAGCAAGGGTAATTTTCATTCTCTTTCATCTTCTCATTCTTCTCCATCTCCATCTTCTCCATCTCCTATTTCTCATCCTCCATTTCCTTCTTCTCATCCTCCTCCTCATTCTTCTCATCCTCCTCCTCATTCTCCTACCTTCTTCTTGCGGTCGATGTCATAATATTTTGTTTATTTATTTGTTAAATGTATGTTTGTATAAAATATCCACTGGTTATCACCAACACACCATTACTCTGCCTCAGAAACCTGTCCAAAATCAGTTCATGAGGTTGAAAACAGACATGTCATCCGGACACTATGCTCCCGTCAGTAGCTCTCACGCGGTGTTTGTATACTTACCACAGATGAATACGCAAACAATTCTGTTTCAGAACGTTTCCATGAGCCACAGGGCTTTTCTACTGCTTAATATGGCGCCATATTTGTCAAGAATAGAAGTTCAACAAGATCATATGCTGTTTAAATGCTAATAGAGTGGGGTATATGCTTTGATCTGTGTAGTGTGGTAAACCAGTGCAGTGAATGCATGATCTGAACACAACTGTAGTGTTCAACGCCGTGTGTGATTAATTATAGTGCCAATAATACGTACCCTGATGCTGGGGAACCCTGCAAAAGATTGTATGCATTGCGGTCTTAGAATGTAGTTTACCTGAGCAGGGAAATTTTGTCTATCTTATACACTCTCCCATGGAAAACAAACCAAGCAGACTTTTTCTCTTCTATCGGAGCAGAGTCAATATTTTAACGTTTCTGTTCCTGCGTTTCTCTGATATTATTGCCATTACAAAACCGGTTCAGGTGGAAGAAATACTGGTTAATAACGTTATTTTTTTAAAAACAATATGGTTTGCCTTATAATAAGAATAATTTAATAATAATAAATACAGTGTTTTCTCTACTCAAAAGGAACAAAAATAGAGATCTAGCGTTAGCCAATAACCCGCTGTGGTTAGTCACAGCCAATACAGTGTCATCTTTTCTAGATTTTGGCAAAATGCAAGCTACTTTTAATATATACTTTTTTTATTAGCCCTATTAGGCCTACTTTCCGAGATAATAATGAAGGCTAAAATACCTGTAGTCTAAAACAAAATGTTTACAAACATTATAAAAAGAAATGAAAATATTCATTGACATAAAACATTATCCTTCACATCGGCTATATCAATAAAGTGAGGCGCAGTTGCGCTGAATGAAGCAGTGTAACTTTTTATTTCTTTCTGTAACTGTATTTTATTTTGATAATCAACAGGCTTCAATATAGCAAAATTATGTTGTGTGTTTGCGTAAGGCATCGGCATGATGGTCAACGCTTGTTGGTTTTACATAAGAAAGATATTATTCAAAGCTGTCAAGCTTTTGCAAAATAAAGAAAACCACAATCTGCTGTTTCGCTTTCCTATCCGAAAACTTTGGAACGTGTCACAATGAACCATAATTTAGCAAATGTTTTCTTTCGTTTCGTTAATCTGTCAATATGATTTAAGTGAAATACATTTTGTGTATATTCATTTTTATGTAATCCTATAGTTTTTCTGGTTTCACAGAAGCTCTTGCAGGTGCGTGTGATCTGTTGAATTCATCTCACACTATCCTAATATAAACTCTAAGGGGGGTGCATTGCCATTGCGACTTCCCTATGATGAGTTCACAGTTGAGCGGACATTTCACTCCTTGGCTTCAGCGTCACATTTGCATATGCCGTACTACTGGAATTTGTGATTGGTTCACAGCAAATTTCAAATATTTAAATGGAACGATAAAATGACGTTATTAAGAGGTTAATGGCCATGTCAAATTTTTGATTCTTTTCGGAACTATACAGTTTGATTTATTTTCTGTTTATGGTTCTGTTCCTATCAAAATTTAGTTCGTTTCTGGTTTTCATTTTCATTCCTTGAACCGGTTCGGAGCCCTGAAATCAAACCATGGTTTCTTCCTTGAAAACACTGCATTAAATTTCCAGCATTTTCGAGGATTTCAAGCTATTTATATAGTTTAGGTAATATGATAGCATGCCTCGCAACATAACTGAACAATTAGCTTTGTTCAGTAAGCAATGTCTGAAGCATGTTCACCAAAATAGCACTAGGCAATAAAATTAACGAGCTTTGCTTAGCTTCGTGAAGACGTCCAGAGATAAATTAAAGGTGAAATTGCCTAGTTGTTCATGGATGCTTTGATTCTTGTTGAATATATAGCTTCTTCCAGCAGGGAGCAGATCTCATGTAAAGTTGTGAGTCGTCGTATTAGTACAACTTCCCGATGAATCACGGGCAAAGTGTCTATATTAAGTGCTCGCTCATATCACTTTCAGTCCAGCGCTTGACCATCGCTTGACGCGGCTAATTCGCTTAAGTTCATGACTGAAATCTGGTGAGATACTCTGTGGGAATCCTGATTTTAACACTTCCTATGGAGATAGATTTGCCTTCTGATAGTTCCTGAGTGAGCGATAGCTCTCGCGAGCATTTTGAGCCATGCGAGCCATTGAGCATACTTACGGAGCAGTAGTGCCATATATATATGGCCCGTGTTAAATAGGAGAGTGGTAGTGATTGAAGCAGTTTGACAGCTGACCACATCAGCTGGTCACAGCCTATGCCTCCGTGACCTGACTGAACTAACGCTGCTCTCGATTTGTGTGCTAGTTTGCTTTTTTTAATCCAGCCAGAGAAAGATACAAATACAGTTGTGGGTTTAGACATGTAAATGTCAATGTTTGTAAATGTCACTTTCTGATGTTGTGTTGTGATATGGTTGAGATCATTATCAGACAGAAGGCAAATGAGACACACTGAAGTGTTGAATCTGTACAGAAGGTTTATTTATTTTATTTTTAATCAAGGGTGTGTATAATTTCAGGGTGAAAATGAAGCTCTTTATCCCACTTTTTTAATTACTGGCATGAAGTGATTTGCGTATAAATGTCTCAGTGCTTTGTGTTTGCAGGGTTGTTTATTACTGTGGTCAGTGTGCTAACGATCATCAATGTGTGCTGCTCTTTTGCTTGTGGTTTTATTATGCTCATTTTATCTTCTTCGTCTCAAACCAAGAAGCCCTTTAGCCCACAGCATGTTTGAAGAAAAAAACAATGCATATCTTATCATCAGACTTTCCACTACATAAAAACATTCTGTGACTTTGTTTAATATATGAAACATTTTCTTTATTGTATATCCCAGCTCTTCCTCTTTAATCCGGTCATCTGAATTTTTTTCTAGAGGGGAGTGCTATCTCAAAACTATTTTGCAAATAAGTCTAACCTACTGCTGTCGTAAGTGTTCATTATAAAATATCAGCTTTTCAGACGTTTCAAATGCTGAAAGATATAAACCTTCTCAGTAGAAGACAGTGAGAAGTGATGCCCAGATCACAAACAAACACACACACACACACACACACACACACACACACACACACACACACACATTTATTATATATATATATTTGCTTCAATAAGATAATTGTGTGTATATAACAATGTGAAATACACTTACAGTATAAGGTGCTTTCTTGGGTTACTCCTTTATGTAAGCACAGCTTTCAGCCATAAGCAGATGTCATCAGGTGGTTCCCAACATAACTGTGTGATTAGATAAACATACAAACTGGTGTATATATCTGTCAGAAAGAGAGGCTCTAGTCTCTTCCCTTCTCTCCTTATACTAAATTCCTCATTTCATATCTATGTAGTATATAAATGTGTGTATTAACCATTAGACTAAAATATATAAAAAAATGACTCAAATGCTGTTTGTAATGAATACCACTGTTTTTTTATTTTATTTTATTTTATAGTCTACTTATATTTTTCATTCTTGTTTTCTGACTACAACAGTACAACATGTAAATGATGTGTTGTGGAGTAAGGGGATCTAATATACATATTTACAATTTTTGTAAACAATTAATTTTATCTACTGGTATTTTACATGGTTTTTGAATGTAATAAAATTCAATTGATATGTGATTTATCATTGTTGTTTATTAGTAGTAGTAGTAGTAGTAATATTTTCTCTCTCAACAGAAGTTTGACTGGGTGTAACATACTTAAGTGTGACTTATTATTTGGAAAATAAGGTAAATTATAACAATTGTGCTGTATTATTAAAAAGTGCATATTTGCAAATGGGTTCAATACAACAAGTACATAATAACTCGCACCCACTGTAATTTGGGATTAATCACAGTTATTATTATGAGGTGGACGTATAGGCTATAAGGAGTCCCTGGCCTGAAAAAGTCAGAGAACGCTGTGTTAGATGAGGAAGACAAACTGGCTTTAGGAAGACATCCAAAATGAGCAGAGGTGACGTCTTCAGGACAGATTTGAGAAGTACTGCTCTGAAGGGCCTCAGTGAACTTATTACATGTACGTTTTACTGTCACCCTCTAGAGGAAGACATAAATGATGCAGATTAATTTACTTAATACAGAACGGTCTCTCAGTATCAGACAGTGTAACTCCACCAGGTGTCGCTCTTTCAGTGTGATTAATGTGATATTCAGTCAGTGCTGATGGTGGGAGGAGCCAGTAAAGCTGCTCATTACTGATAAAGAGCTGAATAAAGAGGAAGTAACTAAAGCAGACGGATGTAGAGACAGAGAGATTCACACAGAGATCATTCAGCAGAAAGAAGACTGAACTCAACTCACAATGAAGATCCTCCTCATCTTCCTCACTTTCTACCTGATCTCAGGTCAGAGCTTTTCTCTTTCATCACTGCAGTAATGATGCTGTTTTCTGTTCATCATCTTTCTGATCACAGTATCAATCTGATTGACAGCTGCAGTGAGATGCTTTAGCGTCACGGGATATTCTGGAGGAAGTGTTCTGGTGGATTCTGGGAAACTTTGGTCAAGTGACTCTGCTAAATATATGGCCAAATTACCTGAGTGGAGTGTAATAATAAATGATAAGAAACATGATAAATGGGTTAATGAAGGACGATTCACACTTTATCGAAACAGTGAGGGAAATCTCATGATCTACATCAGAGAACTGAACACACAAGATACTGGACGATACGCAATTGATGTTCTTCACAACCAGCGTATATATGTGACTGTGAATGTGAAAGAAGAAGGTCAGTCATTTTTCAATCAAAGACTTTTAATAAAGCCACTGACAATTTTAAAACATCTATATTCATAAAAAAATATTGCTTTATGTGAATGACAGATTCATGTTGTAAAGTGTCAAAGAGAGTGATGGTGAATGTTGGAGAAACTGCCAGTTTCAGCTGTGAATATTCACAGAATCACATTAATGATCCTAAGATCATATTCAAAGAAGAAAAAGACTCCATTGAGATGATTTACAGCCGATGGAAGAAGAAAGAAAGATTGAGTATTTCTGATGACAAACATAAAAACATCTTCAGTGTGAGGATCACTGCTGTGACACCAGATGATGGAGGAGTTTATTTATGTGGAGTTTGGATCAACAGAGACTCGTACAGTTACTACATTATTGCATGTAGTAACATTATTAATACTGTTCATCTACATGATATGAGTGAGTAGAGCAAACACTTGGTCATACTGGGTATAAAAATACTACAGACTGTGTTTATAGCCAATTTGAGTACATGATATTTGTGACTGACAGATAAAGTGGGCGTTTTTTTTTTTTTTAAGCAGACGTGCTATATTACAGGGTTTAGCTCCAATAATTAAACAAACCTGAACCAGCCAATCGAGGTCTTCAGGATTTCTAGAAACTTCCAGATAAGTCTGTTTGAACAGTTTGAAGGTTAACCTTTGGAAGCAGGATTGGACATTTCTGGTTTAGAGATAATGAGCTGAAGCTTCAGAGTCTCTAATGGTCTTTATTCAGGAAACCCACAGACCACACAAGAGACAGAGAGACGACACTGAACCTGTACAGTTCTGCAGACGAGAGACTGAAATACACTCATTCAGCTGCAGAGTAGTGCAGCTTTAATATAGCATGAAATACTGTACATATGAAGCTGTGTATAAAAACTCTCAGTGATGTTGGTCAGTCAGAGATCATCAGACGGCACCAAAGCCATGCTTTACATGTTTCATTCATGTACAGTTTCTTTAGGCTCACAGTTGCTCTTTATTTATAAGCTGTAAGTGTTAAATCAGACATTTGTAGTGGCTATAAAACAAAGAAGATGGATTTCATGTTCAACTGAAATGAACCAGAGCACCTTTATTCTACAGGTTAGATCACTTTAACTCACGTTCCCTTTCGAAAGCTACAGTCGATAGAGCACGCAGTTCTGGCTTTAGAGACATGCGAGTGTGAGCATTGTGAACTGCTCTCAGTGAAGATGCTTCGTTCTTGTCTGATCAATTTCCAGACCGCACCCACCTTTTCTTCGGGGGGCTCTTGTGGGGATCTGCGGGGATCTGCTTGACGAGCGAGCAAGGGGCCCGTCCCTTTTGCTTGCAGTGTCACCCGATCCACGCCTCCTCTGTTGTGAAATCGGTCGAGGAACTGCTCGAGGTGGTTACTCACATGGTGGAAATGTTGCAGCTTGACTGGCCAAGCAAACAAGAGACCCCCCAAAAGTAGTAAGCTGGAGGATAGGTTTCTGTCAGGTGGTAGGGGAGAGAGACCACAACAGCAGTCTCTTCCCTTTTTCGAGAACCTCCATGATGAGCTGTCGAAGTCATGGAGCAAACCGTATACTTCTCGCATCTTTGTGGCCTCGACGTTGACTATCGTGGATGCAAAGTCATGGAGGTATTCAGAGATGCCTCTGGCTGAAGAGGTGCTTGTGAGCTATCTTTCGCCCGAATCTGCATCCTTGATTAAGAAACCTACTTTCCCCACTAAACCTTGTAGAATAACATCATAGCTAGTGGGTAAAGCTTACCAAGCTGCAGGTCAGGCTGGTGCTGCGCTGCACACTATGGCAGTGTTACAGGCATACCAGGCTGACCTGTTTAAGGACTTGAGTGTGAGCAGTACAATCAATGAGGAAGCGTTCCTTGAGCTTTGTCGAGCCACAGATTTGTCTTTCCATGCGACCAAGCAGACGGCTCGTGCCATTGACTGTTCTATGTCAGCTTTAGTCAGCACGGAGAGGCATTTGTGGCTTAATTTGATGGGCATTAAAGAAAAATAATGTTTGTTTCTTTTAAACTCTCCTATCTCTCCATCTGGCCTGTTTGGTGATTCGGTTAATACGGTTGTCAACAGGTTTAAAAAAGTAAAGAAACATGAAGAAGCGTTCGTTCAGTTCCTTCCTGCCGCACTCAAGCGGAGGGGCTATCAGCCACCCAGCCCCACCCTGGTCCTTCAAAAACCAGGGAGGTTAAAATGCAGAGCGTGGCGGACCGTGCTCCCCCTCGTAGGGATTGGGGAAAGGTTTGCCGTACTCAGCAACCTCCCAAGCCAGACCTCAGGACTATCATTAACGAGAAGAAGAAGTCCTGATGCTCTGACGCCCGTGCTGGTGAGGGTAGTCCCTCACAGGGTGGGGTGTGCTCAAGAGCTTTTCGCCCCGCCCCGTTACCCTCACAAAAACCCTCCATCCCCGCCACTTCCTGCACTTCAGGGGGCAGTGGTTTCCAGTGAGATATGAGATATTCTAGTGTTTCCTGCCGTCATTCAGGACACAGAACATCTAACCCCCTTAAAAGGAAGTGTTAAAAGTGGTACCACTCTCAGAGAGTCTGACAGCGTGGAAACTTCTGCCAGGCATTTCTGCATGGGTATTGAGCACAGTTACGGATAGGATACAGGATCCAATATTTTCGTCATCCTCCACGTTTCAATGGCGTGGTCTCCACTTCCGTGAAACTGGAGCTGATGCAGGTGCTGTCACAAGAGCTACAAACTCTTCTGGGCGAAGAGGCCATAGAACATGGTCCTCTTCCAAGGAGAGAGTCGGACTATTACAGCAGATACTTCCTGTTTCCCAAAAAGGGTGGGGGAGTGAGTCCAATCTTGCATCTTCGAGGCTTAAACCGTACAGTAAAATCGCTCAAGTTCAAGATGTCAACCGTCAAGATGGTCGTGTCGCAAATCCAGCATCATGATTGGTTCATCATGATCGATCTGAAGGACACAAATTTTAACATAGAAATTTTGCCACAACACAGGAAATTCCTGGGGTTCGCTTTCGAGGGCGAATCGTACCAATTTTGGGTTCTTCCATTCGGCCTAGCCTTATCACCGCACGTACACAAAATGCATGGATGCAGCACTGGCTCCATTACGACTCCAGGGCATTCACATTTTGAAATAGATTGACGATTGGATGATCCTAGCACGATCGCAAGATTCATCCAAAACCCAATCCTCGAAGGCAAATAAAAGTGACGCGCCACGGGCTTCGTACACTATCTCTGTGGCTCAGACCCCGGTTCCTTGCCTTGGGTCCAGCTCTAGGGGAACCTTGTCGTCGCAGACTGCAAACGATGGATGCTTCCCTGATTGGCTGGGGAGCGGTCTTGGATGGCCACCCAGTTCAAGGGGAATGGGAGGGTCATCAGCTCGATTGGCACATCAATTGCCTCGAGCTGATGGCCGTATTTCTGGCTCTGAAATATTTCCTCCATCATTTGAGGGGCTGTTATGTCCTAGTATGGGTGGACAACAATGCAACAGTCTCTTATATAAATCACCAAGGGGGTCTGCGCTCACACAATCTGAACAAAATAGCGAGGCAGATTTTTCTTTTGGCCCAGGACAAGTTCCTGTCACTTAGGGCAGTTTACATTCCAGGGCGTTTGAATGTGGGAGCAGATTTACTGTCCAGATAGACACTACCAACAGGGGAATGGAATCTCCATCCAGAGGTATGGAAACAGATTTGGAGAAAATTTTATGAAGCAGAGGTAGACCTCTTCGCCTCCCATCCTACAGCGCAATATCCCCCCTACATCTCAGTAAATGGGGTGTCTTTGAGAGATGGTGTGTGGTACAAAAAGTAGATCCAGTCAACTGCCATATTGCTACAGTTCTGGACTTCATGCAAGATAAATTATCAACAGGCACAAGTCCTGCTACTCTTAAAGTGTATGTGGCCGATCTTTCGACTCACAATGCCTTGATTGACAGGGTGCCACTTGGGAGACACCCTCTGCTCTCTTGCTTCCTTCATAGGGCCAGACGACTGAGGCCTACATTGAAAACCAAGATGCCTTCTTGGGACTTAGCTATAGTTCTCAAGGGTCTGATTGAAACACCCTTTGAACCTTTAGAATCAGCGTCTGATAAACTGTTCGTCTGTTATGGTGATGGGAACACAGGAGCAGCTTCCACCAGGCAGACCATGTTTCATTGGGTCAGGGATGCTATTGCTTTGGCTTATGAGGCACACAGTCAAGCTTCACCTATAGGTCTTAGAGCTCACTCCACAAGGGGGGTCGCCTCCTCTAGTGCTTTAGCAAGGGTTTCCCCCTTACAACAGGTTTGTGATGCAGGTTGGTCCTCTCCGCACACATTCATAAGATTTTATATTTTACATGTCCATGCTACTCTGGGCTCTCATGTCCTTGAGTCAACATCACAAGCTAATGTCTGAGGCCTTCTTGTGGTTTGGTAGCACACCTGCACAACCTTAGGGGTCCAGACATTTTCAAGCACGGCGGCATGGGTATTCTCGTTCCCAATGCACTGAGCAGTGCAGCATCGACTGTAGCTTTCGAAAGGGAACGTTCCCGGTTACTTAACTCTAACCTTGTTCCCTGAGAAAGTGGAACGAGATGCTGCGCTGTATTGCTGTGCTGAAGATGTCCCAGGACTGCTCTTCAGACAAAACATCCTGTTGATGCACCTGTGGCTTATCTATTTATAGCCACGTGTTGTGGGCTCGCTCCGATGAGATCATCAACCAAGGCTATATTACCTGCGGGTCAATTCTATCGACGTGTTACACACATTATTCACAGCTGGTCACGAATAAGATGTTTCCCAATGCGCTGAGCAGCGCAGCATCTCGTTCCACTTTCTCAGGGAACAAGGTTACAGTTAAGTAACCGGGAGCATTCTTGACAAATGAGTGAATTGAATATAAACATCAGCAGTTAGAATATTTGTGTCAATGTCATTTCAATTATGTATATGGCATCTCATTAATTATTACTCTGTGGGTTTTATTCTCAGATTTCTCCATGATCATCATTGTAAGTGTGTGTGTGATTCTGCTGCTGATCGTTGGATTCACTCTGACTGTGTGCAAATTAAGACACAAGAGACGAGGTGATGCTCACACACACAGATCAGTTCACTCACAGTTACCCACAATCCCCTCTGATGAGCTCCTGTACACTGCTGTCAGTTTCCAGAAGTATGACGAGTCTCTCGGTGATGTTACAATCAGATTCAGTGAGGAGGAGGTTTACACCACGGTCATTTACCACACAAGACTCTACTAACTCACTATAACAGAGAACACCGATCAATACATTTTACTATTGGTATTAATGCAGACATGTGTGTGTGTCGAATCATGAGACACTTTAAAGTTTCCACCACTGCTCATGTTGCTTCTTTCACATTTAAAATAGTATGTCATGTTAGTTTTTGTCAGGTTACAATGAAGACAGGAAACAAAACCCCTGAGTGACACAAATTATACTGTATTGTTTCCACTCCAAATTAAGAGACACATATAATTATATAGACTCTGTAATAACGACTCTAAAACAAACAAGAGTTCAACCTGCCTTTATGAGACACATGAAACTTGAGAACATAATGTGTACTCTGTTTAGAGCTGATACATGCTGTTGTTATTCTCCTCTCTCTGAATATACCACTGCTCTCTGACCTGCTTTACATTAGTCCAGGTATCCAGTTAGATATATATATATATATATATATATATATATATATATATATATATATATATATATATATATATATATATATATTGAGATATGTTCTATCGATGCTCTGTTTGTGTTTATATAAACATAGATTTTATTAATGCAGGAATAAATCATATTTTGAAACTGGTTCCTTTTTATCATCTACAATTTTTTTTTTTTTTTATTTTAGGTCTTTGAATCACAGAAAGAGTCCCTGATGTCCATTCAGCTGCATTAGTGCTTTCTGAACTCTGTTGTTCTGCATTCATAGTAGCTCTCTAAACACAAAAGGTCTCTATCAAAGCATGCAGTTGTTTTTTAAACGGTTTTGAATTAAAAAGTCAATTTATTTCTGCTGAACACAAGATGATATTTTGAAGAATGTGGATAACCAAACCGTTTCTCATCCCCACTGAATAGTTGTTGACTGAATAGCACACTGAATAGTTCTTCAGTACTGTGGTAGTCGTTGGCTACCATCAACAGTTTGCCTACTGATGTCTTTAAAAAAGAATGTGTTTTGTGTTCAACAGAAGAAAGAAATTCATACAGGTTTGGAACAACTTTAGGGTTAATAAATGGTGACCGAATTTTCATTTGAATATCCTTTTAACACTAGTTGGGATGATCCATGATGACGATACACATGCAGCTCAATGGTGTTATATGTACAGTAGTTTATTCTACTCTTCTCTCTTTATACGTCAACCTGACTGAAAAGAAAGTGCACTGGTGAATTGTCTCATACCGAGAACTGAGAAAATCTCATAAATTTGAGCTCAATTATGTCGTGTCTTAGGGCTGATGATGAATTTCTTCAGTCAAATAAATAAGGCTAAGGAGACGGGGTTCCAGGTGTCAGAATATAGACTTTATTGCTCAAAACAACAAAGCCGAGATGACGGCCGCCGCATCTGAATCTTCTGTCTGTCCATGCACTCATTTTATACCTCTATCTCTATACCTTATTTGGTAGTTCCGGTTTTTAATTGGCATTGCCCGCCAAGTTTGCCACCCCTTATCGCTTAATGATGGAATTCGGCCAAAACAACAATTAAACAATCTCTCCCTATTGGTTGGCTATGGTCACGTGAGACATCCCTCCAAGTCTGTTTACCACTGATGTCAACACTTGGAAATCACCCAAAGTTCTCAGGGTTATTTTAGTTCACAGGTGCATTACAGAGGTCAGTTTAGTTCACAGATACAACTTAGTGGAATATTACCAGGATCTGCCAGTGGGAGGTCTTTTATGTCCAATCCTGTTCAACACTACTAGTACTGCCCTATGGGAGGGGTTTTATACACCTGACCCTTTTCATGACAACCAGTATTTGGGAATAACTCAGCATATTGATCAGTATATTGCTTTCTGTCATAGTTATCCATAATACTCAGCATATTGATCAGTATATTGCTTTCTGTCATAGTTATCCATAATATTATAAGTAAGATAATACCATATTAAGTAAATAACATAGAATAACACATTTGTATTGAGTAATACCAAAGAATAACACAATATATTCCCCCCTCTGAGACTTTACCAAGTCTCACCACTAAGCCCTTTGCCTAGAGTACAACACCACAAGTCCACCTCTCCTTCTGTCCATCTATGAACCAATAATGGTCCTCCATTTCCTCTTAACAAATTATTTCTTTAAGTTGTTGCACTCCAGAGGAAGTCAGATCCAAATATCTCTCCCCACAATTGACCAGAAAAGAGTAATAGAATCTACTTCCCTACCTATACCTTCTTGGGGGTCAAATTAATCAAAACAAATCAACAATGTGTATTAAAGCATGTGCATGAGATGTCTAAGCCTTGCCCATGGTTGTCATGGTTATGTAGAATTTATGAATGATTAAAATAATCAAAATTAGTAAAAACAAAGTAATACAATAAATGATGCACTGGTTTATCCCTCGCTGCCAGAGGAACTCCAAACATTTCTGGTAGCCTGGAGCGCTATCTGGTGATGCCGTCCTTCGTTGCCAGAGGAGCTCTCAGGCAACTTTCATTGCCATTCAGCGCTATCTGGTGTTGGAGTAGATAGTGGGTTTTTAAACCTCCAGTTGAATCTACTCATGTTGCTAAGCACTGATGTGCTCGTCGATCCCTTATTCTTTTCAAACTTTGATGACTTTTCCAGTGTTGAATAAGACAAACTATATACTAATAAATGAAAGTTACATGATGAATACATTCAGATAAGAAAATATGCAATCTTTCTTTATCGTCCCCTTTTCTGGTTGCATTGCCTCGTAACACAGACAATGACCTGCTTAACACCTTCAGTGTCCCCTTTCTTTCTTAAGATGTTCTTTAAAATAAATGATCAGATAATAAATGACTTAAGGAGTAAGTGACTTCAGGAAGGGGCATATGCCAAAATAAAATACAATAACACAATCTAACTTCCTGCCTACTCTATCCAAGTATTCTAATTCTACTACATAATAAGAAAATGAAAATACAATGAAGATACTGACTCCCTCTCTATCAAAAGTTACAATACAGGATAAACATAAAAAAATAGAAAATAAAAGGCACCCCTTCCCTACCACTCCATCGTTTTTCAGGAAGGTTTCACACAAATTCATCCAGTTCATCCAGTCCAGGTCCCAATGTGCACGTTGGTACATCCAATGTCCACTCCAGTTGGTCTCACTGACACATTAATCATCTGTTTGGCTGCAGCACTGGCCAGCATTGATCTGATGAAAGGCACAATACAACAGAACAACAAAAGAAACACAACAACAACAATGCCTATTATGATGCCCACTTTAGTTAACCATTGTCCCCAAGACCCAAAAAGTAAATTAAACCAATCCCAAGTATGCACGTCTACTCCAGCATTCTTGGTCACTTCCTCTCTTAGGTTTTTCAGTTTCTCCATTGCTTTGGTGATCGATCCAGCTGGGGCTGTACTGTTTGAAATATAAGTATATGAGTCAGTTCCAAACATTACACATACATCTCCTTTTTCGGACAGAAGCCAGTTCAGTGCTTGTCTGTTTTGCCATGCCATTTTACTTGTAGGACTCAACTGTTTTCCCAGAGCATCTAAGGCATCATCAGTATAGTTAATGAATCTATTCTGATTATAGTAAAAATAATTGATCCATTCTAAGTTCTTGTTTGGGGTAATCCACACTAATATAGACTCAAGTCCAGACTTAATTTCATTTCTAGCTTTATATTTTTCTGGTATTCTTCTTGGTTGGCCAATTAAATCCATGTACAGATTTGGATCTGCTTCATATGCTCTTTTAGCTCTGTGTCACCTTAGTTGCGGCTGCTTAACTTCATTTAAGTCTCCTTCAATCGTTGTTACCCCTTGTAACAGTCTTAGTCTAGTACAATACCTTTCCAGTCTTTTGGTAGTGTGGCTCTTACTCTTTTTCTTCTTTTTTTTTTTTCTTCACATACCCAATAGTAATCTGCTATTGCTTCTAACTGATCTTTCATGGTGCGAATTTGGGGAAAACTTATAGTTCTGTGTCTTTGACCTTTATGATTGTCATGTTCATTCATGTTTATCTTTACAGTGGCTGTGGCATATATCAGACAGAATGATTTGAGTACTTCTAAATTATAATACATATTTTGTTCTAAATGCCAGATTATTGCACAATTCCTTTTTAATTATCCCATTTTATGTTTCCCTTTTGATTCGTTCAAACGCTCATACTCCAATGCGCAGTCGATTACATAAACTACAGGGGTCTTTATTTTCTTGATGTCAGTTCTCATATCTATTTGTTGACATTCATCATGTTCATTTCTTGACATTATTTAGGGTGCAGACTTCACATTCAAATAGATATTCATCCACCATTGCTTATACATAAAGCAACCAATAACTTTGTCACTTTATTTATAATCTTTCTTATTTTTTATTTTATTATTATTATTATTTATTTTTAATCACTTCCCCCCTCGCGCAATGGTCAAAACCATGCGCATCATATATAAGGATTGTAACCGATATAGACCTTCATATGAGCGCCAAAGCCAATTTGCTTTTTTTTTTCCGTTAATGGTTCAAATGTTGTTCATGCATCAGTAATCCTCAAATAATAAAAGGTGCTTTAATATTTTGATGGCCCATATGTTTTCTTAGTGCTCTAAGTGGAACTGTTTTGATTGAATAATTGTCATTCCAGTCTGAACTAAAACCCGTCATTCCCAAAAATGCAATAATTTTTCCCACTGTGTGTAGGTCTAGTCTTCTAATTGACTGGGTGATATAGCTTTCATCCCATGTGAAATTGTGCGTCCTAAGTACTCAGGTTGCGGTAAGCAATGTTTCAGTTTTTCTTTAGAGGCCTTATGTCCCCCTTCAGCCAAGTAAGTCCTTTAATTGAGCCTTGGTGGCATTGTTCCAAAGTTGTTGAACAAAGCAATAAATCATCTACATATTCTTTCAGTGTGCTGTCCAGCCTTAGATCACTTAAGTCTTCTTTTAAAACTTGATTAAACTGGTGATGAGTGTTTTGAAACCTTGTGGCAGTCTCATGTAAGTGAGTTTTTTTTTTTTTTTACCTTGGTAGGTGAATGTGAACAAAGGTCTTCTCTCCTCGGCCAAGGGAACGCTGAAAAAGCTTAGCAGAGATCAGTTACTGTATATTAATAAGGAGATGAACATTGGTTAACAACATATGCTAATTTGGAACTTCAGTAGGCCAATCCTCCACAACCTCATTCACTGCTCTCAAAGCATGCACCAAACGCCATTTTGATTTGTATGCATTAGCTACTAGCAATATTGGGGTGTTACTACAGCTAGTAATTTCAACAAACACTCCCGCTTTCATTCATCCCTCAATTGTCTTTTTGATTCCCTCTTCTGCTTCTGGTTTTGAAGGATACTGAAACTTTCTTGGTAGCTTAGTACTGTAATTTTCTGGGTATCTTAGCTCCTGGTTTAAGCACTATTCTAAATGGATTAGCTGATTTTACTAATCCCACATCTATGTCACGCTGAGACCATAATTCAGGTGGTATTTGTTTCTACATTTCTTTCTCAATTCAGTTTGTTTTGTTTGATGTTTTTTTTTTTTTTTTTTTTTTTAACCTTTGGCTCAACTTTTGTATTTATAACCATTCTGGGGACTCCCATCATTGGAGTAGTATACAACTTTTTCTGTGGCTTGCCAGTTGCTTTTTTTTTTTTTTTTTTTTTTTTTTCTTCTGCTTGTTTCATCATGGGGGCTAAGTTTTTAGAAACACAATCTTTACTTACAATGTAACATGAGGAATCGAGTTTGGCACTTCTAACCATTCATCAATTATTTTTTCTTTATCTATCTGCAGAGCTTAACTTTCTGCTCCTACTATTATGTATAGCGAGTTCATGGGAATTTGCAACCCTTGTGTGTTTTTTAACCATCTTTTTTCAAATTCTGGGTCTATGTTCTCGTCATACTTCATAGTTCAATGAAATTAATTTTTTGGTGGATTTGGTTCACAAAGCTGTTCTCTAATGTATCTTCCCCATTTGCCAATTGTTTTTTCTACACCTTCCTTTAGATCACCTAACCAATATATATATTAGCACATGGTTCTTGTGTTTGTTGTAATGATGAAACATTCATTTGTCTAATTGCCCTATCGTCTACATAAATTCCATCTGGTGTACACCATATCTGCATTTTTAGTTTACATATAGCATCCCTGCCCAATAAATTAACAGGTGTGTATTCTGAGACTAAGATTGGTATTCTTATTTCAGTGTCTTTCAGGCTTATGCTCACAGGGGCAGTCATGGGAAGTAACTGAGTTGTCCCCGAGAATCCTACTGTCTTTATATATATTTTCTAGACATTGGGAAGTGCGAGGCATATCTTGGATTTAAACAGGTGTTTGTTGCCCCTGTATCAAGCATGGCAATAATGGGTTTTCCTTCGATTTTAACTTGCAGCATTGGTTCTTGATCAACATCACAAGATATCATTGGAAGCTGATTCCTCCCCGTAGGATTCTCTGGGCAGCCCTAATAGCCTTGATCAGGTCCACGCCATGGGTTAACAGGGCCTGGAGGTTGAGCTTGCACTTGTTGTTGTCCATAGTTGACTCCTGGGGCCATTGGCTGGCTCTGTTGCCAAGGATTGATGGTGCAGTTTCTTCTACTGCGTCCAGGCTGATAGCATCCCCAACATACTCCTGGAGGGCCACCAACTTTTTGTTGATTGTTGTTAAATCTTCCTCTGCCACGTCCTTGTTGCTGTTGTCTTTTCCAGCTCCTGTTGTTTGGCTGCTCTGGCTTGAGATAGATGACGACTGGTGCCGGTGCTTGTGGTGCATTAGCTGTTCCAGCAGGCGGTGCCTGTGCTGCTGCGCTCTGATTTGCTGGTGCAGGCACATTCATTGTTACAAGTGGATTGACAGGCATCGAAGTATTGACAGGTGCCATCACTGCTTAGTGGTCTTCCTTCTGCACTGCTTGGACCTTTTTCTTCTTATTTAGCAGCTCTTTTTCTTGGTCCTTCATCTTTAACTCTGGTCTTCTGTGCTGTTCTACAGCATGCACCACATGGTCTTTGAACTCATTCTCCAGCTTCACTTTCATTACTGCAGGCATGGCTTCCACAGTGGCAGTCCTGAAGAGTGCTGTCGGTACTTTTTCTTGCTCAGGATCTTTTTTCCAGTTCTTCTTTCCAGCATCTTAGTTTTTTCTGTATGTAGGTGGTGGGATTCTCAGTCTCCCCCATTGGCTCCCCCTTCAGGAATCCTGCATCAGTTTGCATAGGGTATTCAATTCTCAGAAAGAAACTCATTCTGCTTGAGGCTTGTCAACTGCTTGGTGGAGGCCAGACTGCTTGAGAATGTCTTGGAGGCCCCCAAACACTTAGCAAACAGGGCTTTGATGTCCCTTAGGGCCAGAAGCTTTCCAGTTGTTTCTTCTTCAAATGTTCTGATTCCATTTTCCAGCTCCTTTATGGATGTCTAGAAGACGGGAAACCATTGTCCAGATCTTGACTTGCCCAGGGAATGTACTGGGTGTGACCTTGCTTGATGATTATTGAGCACTCAAATTTCAGGGTTTCAGTCCTTCTTGATGTCCTTATTGATCCATGCTGCTCTTTTCCTCTTCGTCTGTATGCTTGAAACCTATCATCCTGGATATTCTATGTCTTGCATGACCAGTGCCCCGACTACTTGCTTATACTGCTTCCGCTGGACATAATCATATTGGCTTGGGTGTGATTGTATTCGTTCATGTTTGCCCATCAGTTCGTCCAGCTCTTGTTGCAATGTGTCCACAGCTTGCTTGAAATCTGCTCTTGTCATGTGGACAGTTTGTTTGAGATTCACTCTTGTTCCGTTGCACCTTTCCTCCATCTCATTTAGTGCTTCTTGGGCTGAGTCAGCAGGCATCACTGTTCTTTCAGGTGCATCTTCAAGCTCTTCTGCTTGATGGCTCCTCAATTCTTCATAAATTGAGGTTAGGTGTTTGTGGCGATTCTCCATTTCTTTGAGCATCTCTGAAAGACATCGAGATGTGTGTGGCTCACCTGTTTTCTCCTCCTCTCTGTTGTCCTTGGCCCCTCCTTTCAGTCCTTAGCTCCACCTTGTGGGCTGTTCTCACTCTCTCTTTTTTGTTTTGCTTGAGACATTGATGTTGATGTTATCAGCCCCTCCTTTTTAAGCTTCAGCCCCTCTCTCATGGCTGTGTGTGTATCTCTCTCGCTCTCCTGCTGTCTGCCATTCTCCTCAACTCACTTCTGCTATTCTGCTCATTTATTTCAACATCTGCAGGTGCATCTTGTACATATCCCTCAAATTCTATTTATCCCTTTAAATCTATTTTTCCCTGTACTAAAGGCATTTGATTAACAGCTTGATCACAGGAAGCAGCATATGGAGGCGGCCTTTCTTCTTCAATTTCATTGTTTTTATTGTCTCTTTCTTGTTTCTCCAATTTTAATAATTTAATTCTATGTTGTTTTAACTTAGTCAATACCCATGATTCTTGTTCTCGTTTTTCATTTCATTTCATTTTCTTTCTTTTTTTTTTTTTTTTTTTTTGATTTATCAATGATCTTGTAATTATTATTATTTTTCCCTCAGTGACTTCCCTCTCTAATCCCAGCACTTTAATAGCTAATCTTCACCAGGCTCATCAGACGAGGATCACTAAAAGTATCCGACCCCTGATTTCCACCTGGACTTTTGCTGGGCGGAGGACTTATCACCTTTTATAGAAGCTGATTAGATTGTCTCAAATATTTTAAAATAATCACAATGTTTTTCTAGTTTACAGTTTGAAGAGTAACACAGGATCTATTGGTTCTTTCCATCACAAATTGCTTTTTGTCCGAATTGTTTTCTCCCATGCTAATTGCCTCAAAACTCCACAATCTGTGTCCTGTAGCTGTCATTCCTCCTGCCCAAATTGAGTAAGTGAAAGATGGGGTTTACTCTATGCGAAACCCTCCTATCTTGAATATTCTAATGTTCAGTTCATCTTTTGACATTATTTTAAGTTTAATGGTTCCATAAAAGTCAATTAGCAATCTTTTTCCTTGTATTTATAGAATTTGTCTACCCCTTCATCCCCTTCTTCTCTTTTTCTTATTAACAACAACTTCTCCCATTTTTCTCTTTTTTATTATTTAAATCGATTAAGCAATGATCTCAACATTTGCTCTTCTATTTCTTAATCCTGGATAATTTCTACCAACATTTCTAACATCCATGTATAATAGTCTACATTCATCAACATATTCATTATCATCGGTATAATACAGACCCCAGACCCACTTTACATGGTGAAAATAAATATCCTTATTTTTATGTTTTATTATTATTACTATCCTGATATTTCATGATTTCCTAATTACAAAATATCTTTTTAGGGATTTGTTTTTTATTTAATAATAATGTTTCTAATATCCGTTATTATGACATGACTACACGCATAATGTTTGGGGTCATATTGACCTCAGCAGTATTACTGAGATCAAAGGATTTTCACATGTTTTAAATATGTTTGGTATCTAATGTAATTTCTTAAGACTAAACTCACTCCCACACTATCTCTCACACATGCAAACACACGTACACACACACACTCTTTCATACACCCATAAACACACATAACACTTTCTCTTTGTTCTCTGTCACACACACAGCACAAAGTCAGACCAACATACAGGTTCTCATTCTCACATTTGTGCACAAATACATGCATCCAGACACACATACATGCTCTCTCTCTCTCCATCACACCACACACTCACAGTTGCTCTGTTCTCCTCTTCCCTGCCCTTTTGCTTTTACTCTTTGCTGACACTCACAGAGATAATTTCACTCTTTCACTCATACAGAGGTTTCTCGCATGGACACACACACACACACAGCTTCTCCTTCACTCCTACTCATTGCTTCCACTCCCTCCGTCATGCACACACCAGCCTTGGTTTCTGTCTCTCTTTCTCTCTCTCACTCTAGAAACGAAAAACCAGTCACTTGTTACTTTATCAATAATTGTTTCACAATTTAGATCACAACGTCGATAACTTGGATGACCTCCAAACTCCCGATAAAGCCAGTTCTTTGAAATCTACTTTGTTCTTTCAACTCTTTATACACGCTTTATTTTCTAATCACCACCTTATTGCCTCCTCCTGTATTATTTTACAATTGTTCACACTAGTTTTTCATACCATTGCAAAAATAA